>NW_009260022.1:5637737-5750237 GCF_000687185.1 Egretta garzetta | reverse complement strand
AGTAGATGTAAATATATAGCCTAGCAGAAAGGTAATGATTTCAGAAGGGCAGGGTTTATAAATGAACTCGTCAACCCGTGAAGTGCCTACATTTTGGAAAATACACTATTGATACCCAGTTATTTTCTGGATGTAGTTCTAATAGCAGTTTGGATATATCCACCAGGATAACGCTTCACTTACGTGTTTCTGTTTAGAATACAATCTATCCAGAATTTATTATGAAGTATATTTGAAAAGAAATGGATTTAAAAGTCAATTTGAAGCATTATTTTTCTTTGGCTATCATTTGGATATAATATTTTCAAAGTATGCACATCCCATTTTTGCTTATGAAAGGAGAAGTTCTCTCGTGTCCAGCACATGGAGTTGGTTGTCTGTCCACATCTCAGTACCTCTGTGACAATTTAGCAACATCTTCAAGAGTTTTCTGCACAACATGCTGAAAGCACTTGAAAATCTGGCCCAAGTTTGGCATGAAAACTTTGAAGAATTGCTGAGACTTTGGGGAGAATAAAAGGAGCAATGAGTCTTTTTTTCTGACACATTAATTTTAGATCTTGCTGAGAATATTTGCTAATGTGCCATAACAAAGAACTGCAGCCTTTATTGATGGGCATATTGCAGCTTTTGAAAACTTAAATATCACGCCAATAACTCATCTTTTCTCTCCCAACTGAAGTTATAGTGGACCATTATGGAAATTGATAGCACCACCTATTGATGCTATTAGAAAACTGCAGCTCATCATAGTACTTTGCATAATTTTACAAAGCAAGGAAAAAATTAAACATATGATCTCTGCTATTTTACTATTGCAGTGCAAGTGATTGGATTCCGTTATTCAGATGACTGGTAAATGTAATATAGAAGTGTTATTCAGTAAATTTCAAAGAATGTTTTTGGCAACTTTGTGGAGAGACAGGAGCGCGCTCATGTGCCTGTGCATTGCGCAGTGTGTAAATAGATGGCCCGGCGGAAACGGTGTGGTGAGGCAACAGCAAATGCATTAAGAAAACAGAGGAAATCTAAATGGTTTGTGGGAATGCTTTCTGGCAAAAAGTACTTTGGAAATAGGCGCTCCCTCTTGCACAGTATGCGTTTAGGTTGTTCCAAACAACGCTATGTTGTTGTCGCTGTGGCGCAAGCCCCAGCCCTGCCAGGGGCCATGTGTGCTTGGGTAGGCACAGGACCTGCTGAAATCAATCTGTCCCCTTGCAGGTGCAGATCACATTGCAAGACCAGGGCACTGGATGTCAGATTTATAGGCCTATTACTTTCAACCTCATTTTTGTATCCTCTCTTTGCTAGCCTTTAGCAGAAGTATTTGAGTTGTTTCCCAAACCCCCTTTTCTTGCACAATACAAAAAGACCTGGTAAAAAATAACTCTTAGCAGTTCAGCAATGTTAAACCTTAATTTCATACAACACACATCAGTTTAACACTTTGCTGTCTGCTGCTGCATTCAGGGTGCCACAGCCCAAATCTGGGAGCGAGAAGAGAGAAATACAGGTGCTTGCACATCACATAGGGGTACTCTTAGAACCCTTCCAGTAGTCAAAATACTTTGGAGAAGAATGGATCTCTGCCTGGAATGGATTTCTTAAGGCCAAATCTCAACCTCATTTAGCTGTTCACTATCTCACAAAGACATACCCCTTACACTGCTTTTACCAGGCTCAGCTGAGGCTGGTGGGTGGAAGGTAAGTTGGTGCAGGGACTGCGTGTGCCCAAGACCTAGAGAAAATCTTTGTCTCCCCTGCCCCATTCTAACTGTGGTGTTGTACTGTGTGTTTGGGTTAAGATCTAATTCATTGCTCTGTACCTGTTGTATTAGTTCTCAGGTATAGAATTGCTTTTGGGTAGTTTTCTCTGGTATAGCTGACAAGCAGCTTTTTTTGTCTGTTGTTTATGCACCAGAAGGGTTCCCCAGAACTCTGAGTTGCACTAAGTAGTACCTCAAGCTAATAAAAAGTTAGTGAGATAACCTTGTTGGTAACTGAGACCAATGCTGCATTTTGTTTGGCAAAATAGATATATCTGTGTCATCTGACAGATCTTTAAATAATCCATCTTTGTCATTCAGTTGAGATTTTCCTCCATACTGAGCCCAAAATCCAACCAGGGTTGCTATGGGTTAATGTTTTAATTGCTCTCATGTCCTGTTTTATTGTATAGAGTCATAAAACATGTGAATTAAGCTGCTTTTCTTCAACATGTTGTGAACAGTGTAGTTCCCTACAACTTCTATGCGCAGTATATGACTATCAGCTTGACATGGAGTTAAAAAAATGCCTGAATTAAGTAATTCTAGGGCCTGAGACACCACCGGCTCACCCTGACAATGTCATCCTGTTTCAGAAGATATTTCAGCTTCTCCTC
Source organism: Egretta garzetta (assembly GCF_000687185.1). Lineage (NCBI taxonomy): Eukaryota > Metazoa > Chordata > Aves > Pelecaniformes > Ardeidae > Egretta > Egretta garzetta. The sequence goes on along the minus strand of NW_009260022.1, from coordinate 5,747,854 downwards.
ATGGCTGTGCAAAAGAACAAGTATATCAAAAGAAAAGCCAGGTGAAAACATCAGGAAAACAAGACCATCCAAAAAGCAAGGTACCTAAACTGGAGAAGTAGAACATTGGTTTTCTATCTTTTTCTGGTATTCTCATGTCTCCTTTTTCAGATGATATGAGATGATTTTTAAACTGATGTTATAATACCAACTCAGCAACATGTTTCAGCCCATCTGGCTTTGCCTAACAGAAAGAGTGGCAGGATGCCCATGCTGTCTTCTTCCCCTTATTTTTTGGTCTAGCTTTTTTTTTTATTATCATTATTAGACATTGTGCAAGTCTGTCATGTGAAAGGCTGGATCATGAAGATATCCTGCCATCCTCTGTCCAACAACTCAGTCAAATTCCTGAAGAAAAATAAATATTTTATTTTCTTGCCTAGTTCTGGAAATGTTCATGAATACAAATAACAAATGCAAATGGCACAGGGACAGTTGTATTAGGAATTGAAATGACCATTGTGTATTTTGTACAAATATATTCATTATGTTAGAAATGCATGATGACTGAGAGATGGTCCCTCTTGGTCAATGGTGGCTACAGTTGATGGATAGAGATTATTAAATTTTATTTTAATAACAGGAAGTGACAAAGTGGCTCAGTGCCTAACAATGCGTACAAGTATCTGCTATGTAACCATATGCAAATATATTTTTGAAACTGTCAATATAATCATAGAATAGAATCATAGAATTGTTTAGGTTGGAAAAGACCTTTAAGATCATCAAGTTCAACTGTTAAACTAACACAGCCATCCCACAACTAAACCATGTCCCTAATGGACATTGTTTAAAATCCTATTGCATCTCTTAGATGACAAGAAGATGATATGTGAGTCCATATGCACCTAAAAGCGTACAAAATTAGGAGAACTGAGCAAATTTTTGGTGGGTCATTCAAAACGTGTTTCCTCACAAATTCAAGGTGGTCAACATGTGCCAGTGTGGGTCTCTGGACCAGGCAGGTTGAGTGGATGAATGCAACGACTCATCACAGATATTGCATCTGGGGGTTTGCCACCGCCTGGGAAGGCAGCTTTAATTGTACCAAACGCCCCTGCCTCAGTGGGACATTCCTGTGGTCATGAGTACTGGTTTCTGCTGCCATGTGTCATCAGTGCTGCTATGACCGAGGATGTGCTGCTGGGGCTGTTTCTGGAGCCAAAATCCTGTCAGCATGACCTGCTCTCTGCCCTGGTGCCTCTAGACGGTGCAGCCCCTTAGCACACCTGGCCAGAGGTGTGCCACTTACCAGCCTGACCAAGAGAGGGAGTGGTTGCCAGAAATGCTTCCTAAGGATATTCCTTATTCTCAAATGCAATAAGCTATGGGTTGCTTGTAATGAATGGCAAACCTGTGACTGATTTTAGGTAATCGGAAACAGAACATGGCACTTGTGAAGGGCGCTAGGGCAAGGAGCGAGACCTTTGTGAAGCCACCATGGGCTGTGTTACCGAGCCAGTGCGTGGGGCCGGAGTTGTGCCGCTTGCCAGCTCAGCCAAGGGGACCGGCACAGGGGAGGACTTTGCTATCTCTAAAGCTTTCTGTAGCCTCACTTTTTAAAACCAGCAGAATAGAAGTGAAGGCTTGCGGGAGGGGGGAGGATTTGCAAGGTATGGAGACACCCATGCTGATGATTTGACAATAAATGTTCTGCAATTACAGCTTCTCCCACTCCGCTGACCTTCTGGCCCCGCAGTGCTCGTTACGAACAAGGTCTGAGCTGCTCTGAGTTTGAAGGACTGAGTTTGACTGAGTCTTTGTGCTCTGGCAAACTCCCACTGCCTTCAGGACAAGTTTGATTTAATATAAGGACTAAAATCCTTGGGGCTTGGCCTTAGGAGAGTAGTAAATGCAATCAGCTTCTTTGCTCTGACAGAATGAATAAACAGAGGCTCCGGGGCACTCAGCATCAGCAGAGATGGCAGAGATTACAAGGGAAGATCTGGATCACATTACTGATTCCCAATTCACCATAACCACTTATGAAAGAGACATGGGCATCACCCTGGACAGCCCAGTGCTGGGCTTCCCTCCATGCCTTGCAGTGGTTAAAAATCAAATGAAAGGTATCAGCCTGGAGAGCGAAATAACGTGAGAATATCAGAATGGCATTATTATAAAAACCTTTCTTTGTGTTCAGTTCTTGTTACTCTGACTCAAAAAGGAAATTGCAGGAATAACAGAGCTTGTACTGGGATGATGGAAATTTGTGGAGATGTAAAAAGACTTCTGAATGAAGAGAGAGTGGAAAGATTGGGGCTATTTAATTTAGATGAAGATAAACAAGAAGGGACATGATAGAGGTACAGCAGGTAACAGATGCTATTGAGAAGGTAAATCCAGAACCACTTTGCCTCTTCTCATGACACCTGAATAAAAGGACAATCAATTAAATGGATAAAATGCACATTTCAGCCTAAAAAAGGAGGTATTTGAACTCATCTTAAAAGGCTTATTGCAATGAGGTGCAGCCCAAGCCAAGTAGCTAGTGAATCTTGAAAAACAGTTAGACATTTATCTAGTCTCTTCTGAGTTACCTTAGATGAAGTGTATGTGGCTTTAGGGGGAACCAAGCTCTCAGGCTTCAGGGTCTAAGCAAATGAATAATCAAGAGGCTCCAGGTAGCATCCTGTCCTGCTTATGTTTATTCTCTTTGCCTGCCATGGGCTTCTTGCATTTCCTCTAAAAAACCTGAAGCTTCGGTAGGAACCCCCCTCCACTGCATTAGATGGACAATTATTTTGCACTGATGTGGCAACTATCTTCTGGAAATTTGGCTTATGAAGTAAATGGTTTTACTTTTCCATGTTGTAACCCAAACCAACTATACATGCGACATCTAGGTTTGACCCAAAGAGATACCAACAGAGTACTGCATTATTCCCAGCTGGTTGAGATCAGTTGTGCTGTCCCACCTCTATGCCATCCCTGACCATACTTTGCTGCCGGTTACTTTTCTTCCCTAGAATTTTTCAGGAGAAAAGCCAATCTCTGCAATTTTATAACTGCCTTGGGATTTGCACAAACAAATGCCAGTGACAGGCAGGCTGGAGGAAAGGGAACTCACCAAGTCCTTTTCATTTTTAGTACCTTGTGTCTCAGGAATTTATGTGGCCTGGCACTGTCCCTTGGGCAAACAGAAATGAATGGTTTAAGCTCATGTGCTCAATTTTGTAATTACTATAGGTTAAGAGCAGGTAGAAGTAGTGCTGCTCAGCTAATGAGCAGTAACTAGTTCAGGCATGGAAATTCACTCTCCCATGCTCTGTCTTACCAGGGCTTTGCATGTGTGACAGGAAATTTTTCTTCATAATATCTCCCACTAAGCTGGTGCTAATACACAGTGCCTCTTCTTTCATTCAGTATGAAGGAAGGCAAGTCCGTAGACCTGATTTTGATCACTTGGGCATTACTGAAGTGAACAGCAAATGCAACTAGAGAGATTTTAGTTAAGATCATAGACTTGTTTAAGGTTGGAAAAGACCTTTAAGATCATCAAGTCCAACCATTAACCTAACACTGACATTCTACCACTGATGATCAGGTTCTGAGGGATAAGTCTTTGGGAAAGAACCAAAATATGAAGAGATGATTATATGTAGCTCTGAAAGCTGCACAAAGGAACCATGGCTGGGTGCTCACCTCCTTTTGCAGGGAGGAGTCAGGATTACCTGCTAACTCATTTCAGATGCAACTGCTCAGGTCAGGGCTAATTTAAGGGTAAGGAGCTTTAAGTACTTCTTTTTTTTTTTTTTCTTTTCTGAACAATTACTGAATGTAGTACCTCTCCGTGAAGTGAGCGTCTTACGGTTCACACGAATACCTGGTGAGCAGGGGGTTAGTACTTTACTGCCTGGACTGTGGTAAGCACTAAAATTTATCTTTTTGCTTCTCCTTAGTTGAATTATATGAGCCTCCCAGGAGACACACTGTATGTTATGTGGTTACATGGTAAATGTGCTATTTTTTTAAGCTACATGTGGAGAAAAGAGAGCCAGAGAATGAATTCCTGAAAGAAGTTATCAATATAAAGAGAGATTTGTAGAACTTACTGAAAATATTTTTTATTGTGTCCCAGTACATAAAGTGGGATAACTTTATAAAGTTGTATTAAAGGGAATACAATTCTTTGTCTCTAAGATGAGGAATAGGCAGTCTCCCTGCGCGTGGAGGTGTGCTAGGGCTGTGGGTGAGCTGCTAGCGATCCAGCAGAGCTCTGTGGAGCAGGGGGCTTTTGGCATCACTGTCATCCAGAGGCTTGGCTTGGCTTTTCCTGGGCCTTTTGTTTAACAGATGACAGGTTTGCCCTTTATGTACTCCAGGTCCAGCCTCCCGAGTGAAATCAAAATCCCCAGCAAACCCTGAAGTTTTTCAAGTGGACCTTCCCTTGTTTTTGCACAAGGTTCCCTGTGTGAAAATGTCACCGCTTTGTGAGCCATGGCTGAAGGGTCTTTGGGGCTGCGCTGCGTTGCTCAGGACTGTCCGATTGAATTTGAATGGGGTGATGCTCCAGACAATTTTCCAAAAAAAGCTCAAAATCAATTTGTTTTTCTTAAGCATTTATTGTTTTAATTTGGGACCACTGTCTCAGCAGGCTTGCAAAGACCAGATTTGGAATCAGCTTGATGCTGGCTTTTTTGCAAGCTGGTGTCACAGTTGAGGCAGGGGCCTCCTGGAAGCTGGGTCCTACAGTATTTATTGCTGGTGCTCTGCATCTTTAGTGAATTGGGAATGAGAGGGCAGAAATAAAGGCGGTCAATAGAGTTTGGGCTTTTATGTATAAGGGCATTACGTTAGAGTGGCAATAGACTTGGTAGGTGTCAGTGTCGGGCCACACCTGCAATATCGCACAAAATCCTGGAAAATGCATCGTTACAAAAATATTGACAAACTGTTGCGAAGGTGAGAAGAGCAACAAAGCAATCGGAGCAGAAGGGACCAAATGATGAGGAAAGATTAAAAAAAAAGCCAAGTGCCATATCTATAACTTTGCTAGAAGATGATTGATGGGAAACACAGATAAGTTTGAAGGGAGCCTGAACTCCAAAAAGAGAGAGAGAGAGAACAGTTAGGATGGTATGGGAAGGTATAACTAAGAGTGATGGGGTGAAATTAAGCAAGAGAAAATTTAAGCTGAATCTTAGGAAAAAATCATTACTGAAATATATTAGGCTGCTGAGTTCTTGTCCATGGGGAGCAGTGCAAACTGCTGCCTGTAGATTGTTTAGCCTGGGCAAAATGTTTTCAGGCATGCAGCCGAGGAAGCCCCAGAAGCAGGAGGCTGAAGTATATACCTCTATCAGTGGTTTTACTGTTTCACAGTTACTGTTTTACAGGCATAATTTGCTTAAACCTTGAGTGTGAAAGTGGCTTTGACCACTCAGCCCTGTTGAAATTGCTGTTAGTGAGATGCATAAGCACCTAATGAAGATTTTGGTCTGAAGAGCTAGATCTCCATTAGAAGTGAGGACCAGAACAAGAACAGCTACGTCATATACCTAAATGTCAGTGCACCACTACAATGAGCCCCGAGCGGGCTGTAGGAGCCCTGTGCAGGATGTGGGGTGTGCTGTGCCATGTTGGGCAGTCGTATCCCTTGAGGCATCTCCACAGCTCGGCCTGCACCAGTGGGGCTCACTTGCTTCCCACCCTCTCCAGCCCACAGGGATGCTCGTCTTTTGGTTTGGACACAGAAAAGCTTTCCAGGAAAAGCAACCATTGTTCCAAGCCAGGCGAAAGGAAAGCTGGAAAGCCTTCCTCTCCCAGGCATGCCTGAGCAAGGTGATGGTGTCTGTTGTGCTCACTCGGCATGCAGGAACCTCTCTTCCTAAAAACATTCCTGGGAGAGAGGCTCAGGGTGGCATCTTGTTCTCCAGGAATGCTCCTAACTGAAGGGGTGTTTGAATGCGGGAGCTTTGCACTCCTTGGTAGAAACTCCTCAAGTTTGTAGAGAAAAACTTAAATTTCTTGGGCTGGAGAGTGGCAAGAATAAACCTAAATAGTCCACAGGCCAGGCACCTGTGGGGAGCAGCAAAACCTGAGTTTCATTCCCCACTTTGGTGTCTACCTTGACAAGTAACACTATGGCCTCGTCCCTTTGCATTTTGTGCGTGACTTGCATCTTCTGGGTCTGCTGCGAGCTCACGGTGATGCAAACAGCAGAAAAACTCATTTGTGGATCCCAATAAGCAATAGGAAAAGACAGGCTGTAGGCTTCCCAGCTTGTCAAGATTGTCAGGACCTGCCTGGAAACAGACTTTTTGGGGACGTCTCAAGAACCAATGTTGAAAAATGGAAGGCATCTATGGATTTTGGGTGGCTTTGGAGATGGCTGACAGCTCGATGGGGGTCTGAGGACTTCAGTTTTCAATAAAGGTGGGATAAGCAAGTACTTGAGTAAGAACACCGGGGTGTGGGTTGCCAGAAGTCCTGCTAGTGATGAGAGGGTGTATTTCTTTGTCACATGGGGCTTCTGCAGCACTCACCTTGCATTTGTGAGGGAGAAAAATAGAAAATAAGCCTTGAAGGAAACAAGCCTGAACCTTTACCTTTCTTTCCCCTGTTAGCAATTTTGCTCCATAATGCTTCTTACTGTTTTTAGAGTTGTGGTTCTGTTTTATAACCATTTGAAATAGTTTTGAGGTATTTTTTTTCCTCTATTGCTGCCCCTTTGCCTTTTATTCTATATATTCACTACTCCCTATCTAAAGAAATTCTGCCTAAATTCCTTGAGGGTCTGACCCTTCCTTTAGCTTTAGTTTATGTTCCTTTGTTCTTGTGTTTGACATAAGCTCAAACAGCCTTGTAAAACCTCATTTCTGTTCCCTTCAGGATTGTGTATTCCTCTACGAAATATTTTCCCCACCCTCCTCCACCCCGCTTCTTCCTAGAAAAGTGCTTCTATTTTAGTAACTGTTTTGTACAATTAATTGTTAAGAGTTCTGGATTTTTTTGACACTTTCTCTGTTACTGTCCCAATTACACACTATTGTTCTACACTAAGTTTTAGTTATAAAATCAATTTTACTCATTTTTTGGATGTTCAGTGCCCCATCTTATTTCCTGTGCATTCTCCTAATTTTTCTCTTTAGCAGTTCAGTACAGGGCTCCATAAACTGTAGGCTGTTTGCATCGTGTTCGCTTGTCAGAAAAGTGCTGCTCAGATGCAGTCTCTCTTCTCTGAAAGCTTTAAGTTGTGTGCTTAATTAATCAAAATGATCTTATAGAAAATCCAGAGTTACAAAAAACGTAAGTGGAAATGGGAAATTCACTTTTGTAAAGCCTCTTTGACTTTATGTTCCTTTTAGGCAAGAATTGTAATTTTGAGCCTGTACGTTAGACCAGTGCTGCAAACTGCCTTACTGTCTATAATAGAATACAAGTTATTTTTAAACCAGATCTTTATTGTAAACAGTAGACAGACTGTTGAACCCATATAAACACATTGCTGCAGATAGCTAAAAATTAAGAGGAGTTTGGCAAGAAGGAAGTTGATTGAAGAAGGGAATGAAAATTCACAGTGAAACGTGTTTGCTCGTCATACGCAGGAGCTGAAGGCTTCTGCAATGCGTGTCTCAAACAGCTCATGCTGCTTTTTAGAAGACAATTTTCCAGTTTCTTTTCCCTGGAGTGTGCCATTAGTTTCAATCTTCCATTAACTTCCTTGGTAACTTCTTAAAAGAACTCTCTAGAGATGAGCCTGTCTCTGGAGGACCAAATACCAGCTTGATGAAATTGAACAAATGAGTGATTTTACTGGGAGGCAATTTTGCTGTTTGTCTTTTTTATTTTGACTTCAGTCAGGGAATAGAAAAATCTGCTATCTTATGTGTTATGAAATATGGAATAGGTATTAATCTGAACACCTCATGATTAGTTTACATGCTGCACTGGCCAGGAATTGAAAGAAACAAAACATAAGCTCTCTCTGCTTTAAGATTTTTAATAGGTATTATTTGTGAAATAGGATCCCTTATTCTGCAATTCTGATGGTGAACTTTACATGCTTCCTGGGGGTTGAGCTGTCTACAGAAGTTTTCCAAAATGAAATACAAAATTCAATACAGGCTCTTTCTCCACACATGGATATTTCCAGGATTAAGCTTTACAAATAATGTAACTCACATCTCAAATAATTGCTTCCCTTTATCCAAAGGAAGTGCAACTGGAGACAGAGAAAAACCACTTCATCTTTCCAAGCAACATTATCCCAGAGTATTGTACAGCATTTTCTAGCAAACGTTGTTAACTTACAGATTCCTACAATATTTAGTAATGAGTAAAAAAAATATTTTTTTGTTATCAGCTAAAATGTATCACAGCTTTTTGTAACTTGAGTGAGTTTATGGGTTCCAGGGTTCCCGTTGGCACTGCTCAAACATAGTTTTCTGAAAAGATAATGATGCTTTAGCGTGATTTGGCTTCAGGACAGCTTTGCCTGAGCCAACTCTGTGCTAGCTCCCTTGCCGCATCTCAGGGCGCTCTCCTACCAAAGGCGCATGCTCTGTTTTAGGAATGAAGGAGTGCATAGGTGGTCTTTGTGGTGTGTGCCGTGAGCCTTGGTCCTACGGCTAACTGGTGGGGGCTGGTTTGTTTTATTGCTCAAGGCCGGGGCTCTCCCTGTGCTGTTTGACACGGAGCACACCCACAGATTTCGCAGAGCCAGTCTCTCCAGCGCACCCCTGCCCCAAGCCACATGCTTGCCCCCCTGCAGCAAATGGCCCGTGTGCTCCCAAGTGGCGAAGGCAGCAGCGCGGTTGCTGTTCGATGTGTGCTGAGACCCTCCTGCTCGCCACCTGCTCCATCAGCAGCTGCTGTGCAGGAGTTGGTGGCACACTCCAAAACACACATAGATACGTGTATGTGTGTGTGCATGCGTATATATACCTATTTTTAATTTCCTCTATGAGATAGGACCTGGCCCGTTCAGGAGTGGTCAGGACCTGTAGGCACAGAGGTCTTGTGCATCAGGCTGGGACTGGGACTCGGCTGGGGAACCTTCCCATCAGTGGCCCCAGGTTTGGGCAAGATCCCAGGAGATCACAGCCAAGGCCCCTCACTCTCTCCAGATCCCAAGTTAAAACAAATGAAGCCAGATGGCCAAATATTGTTAAAGCTGTTTTGCTTCCAGACTCTTGTTTTTATGGTATGCTGTCATGATGTGAGGATATGTCAGGGTGTCAGACAGTGCAGGGCCTGCCAAAAAAGCAGTGGAGGGCTGTTCTGGGTAGGGGGAACAAAACCTGGCACAGATTATGTTCATATACTTGACCTCTTCTTTACCTGGGTTGTTTTACATCGCAGCACAAGAGAAAGTGAACATATGATGATCAAAGATTTCCCTTAGCAAAGCCTTTCTAAATCAGTTGATTCCCGGATTGTTGAGTTTGGGAGTGGTGGTTGTCTGTGAGTAATGCCTGCTCTTATTTTGGAGCACAGGGCACTCCCCTTCCTTTAGCTCACAAAATTAAAAATAAGAAAAATTTATCCAAGCAAGACTTTGCAATTAGTAGGACCAAAGGAAAAATGATAGCATTTACAGTTAAGAGTAATGCCTTGCATTTTACATGAAGGCAATCATCATGAGCAAAAAACATTTTCTCCATATTCTACTTTTCATGTATTTTTTAAAAAGAGAGCCATTAGACAAAGGATTTTGTTTGATTTTTACAGCTAGACAATACAGAGACAAAAAGTAGTTTGACATTCAGTAGAAACTGCTGGGTTTAGGGCGGAAAGGTAAAGCAGCCCACTGTCTCCAAATAAAATTATCTATGTGTAAGCCATCCATGGGAGACAAGGAGATTTCTCTTTACAAAGCTCAGGGAGATCATTGCTGTCCCTGTGTAATTTTTCAGGAAAGAGCATATTTATTCTTTTTCCCTTTGCATACACAAATCAGAAGCGTACTATCTAGGCTCAAATTGTGGAAAGTTTCCCAGAAAGATAGTTGCAGTGTTGAACAAGACCGAGTTAGTGGGCTTTTGCTTTGCTATTTGAAAATCGTCCAAGACATTGAGATTTCCAACAAAGCTGATTACCTCGCCATTATGAGCGTGCATTACCAGCTTCATGCTGGATAACTGCAGCCAATATCCTCCTCTTGATGGGATGGAAGACATCTCCTTGCTGCATGGTACAAAAACTGTGGCTGGTTTTATTTTTTGATGAAGGCAAAATTTAGCATCGGGGGTAAGGAGTTAAAATGACAATAGGGACTGGCCACCAGCCCGCTACCAAAGTGGTACAGAGAAGATAGACTTAGCACATGTTTCCGACATCCTCTAGCCTGTTGCAGCACTTTAAAGAAAACAGATGCAAATACGATGGCTTTCATATAGGGCTTTGCTTTTGTATTGCAGTTGGAAATTGTGTTTTTATAGTGTATACACCACATTAGAGTCCTCTGTGTTCCACAATAATAATTTTGGTCTTTATCACTGTGCAGCTATCGCATAGTCTAGGAGCTTAGCTGAGCCCTTGCAATAGCTTAACTTTTTTTATTGACAATCACAAGACAAATCTTGGCGTTGTGGCAGGAGCTGATCTTAGTCTTGCAGTTTATTGGGCAATATTCAAGTTGTTTGTACAGCTTCATAGATATTCTGGATACTTTACAGGCAAATATAAATCCAGTCTCTGCTCCAAGGAATTTACACTCAAAATGCAAGGTGGCACAGGAGTAGAAGGGAAAGCAGAAGATGGCTGGGAGGAGGACTGAGAATAAATCATCAACTTTTAGAGCAACGTTAGCACCAGCACTGTGAATACCGAAATCACCGAAAAAGCTGCTCCTTTTATAGATTGCGTTCTCATTTTCTCATTAAATATTCGGTTTCACGGTGATGTTAATGTGTAACCACTATGAGACCATGTAGGCAGCAGTTGCTAGAGGTCTGCAGTCGTGGGTCAGCGTACTAATCGCAGCGAGCCGCACCGGCCAAACAGCCATGGGGTGCCGAGCGCAAGGCAGCAGCGTTACCCCGAGCATGCTGCTGCCACATTGCTTCTACGCAGGACCGCTCAGTGTAGGATGCGATGCCAAATCTTCCGGTTGACATGCTGTACAAAATAGTTTTTTCTTTGTCACTGAACAATTTTAAGGATGCAGGCCGGCGCAGTAGGGCTGTAATCTTGTTTATTCTTCACAGACGCTACATGGCTCTCTATAAGCCTTAGAGATCATCGCTCCCATGTTATCATAGCAGGTATGCACCTTGTAATCTTGCCGTACTAATTGTTGAGAAAATGTGCTTGGTAGTCCTTCACCGGCAGAATCCCCATTGCCAAGGTAATTAATAGTGTTACAGACTTCAAGGCCATAATGCTCATCAGTTATTAATTAGCAATTCATTTTGCTGAATAAATAATACTTATGATTGATGATGGAACTTGTAATTGGGCACTAGTAGTGTTTCTCAAGGGAACAGCTTCTCTGCAAGTATTAGCTATGACAGTAACAGCTCAGAAACCCAAGATCATTTAAGAAAATCTGCTCTAAACAACTGTGACACAACCAAGACATTTGCATCTAGTGTTGAAAAAGTAGAGCTTAAACACTGGAGACTTGCCTATGGCAACCAAATGCTGCTATTTTTGTCTATTTTGCTTATATTTTCTTTGCTTTAAGCACTGCCTCCTTATAAGGAAATGTCCTATATAATTTTACGGCATGCATTACATTGTTTTTATGGGCTTTCATATACATTCTTCACAAATTCAGAAGATAGTATAATAAAGGAAATACTTTCCCAAGCACAATAACCAATTTAAAAGGAATTTGCTCAGATTAGATCTATTTCAGATTAATAGATTGTGGAAAATCAATTTTATTTTATGCTAGTTGGCACTACCTTTTGGCATAAATAAAATGGAGCTTAGCCCTCCACCTCTGGAGCGGAAAGAGAAGCTGGTAAATAAAGCAAATAAGCTGTTAGTTTTAACTGGGTAGTCAACAAAGACAAGTATGGGAGGTCAGCTGCTGACCAGATGCTGCCTTCAATTAATATTCCAACCCTAAAAGACATTTATCGTTCAGTTTAGAAGGGAGAGCAGCTGAGTCATAAAAGCAGCCCACAAAAGATATGTTAAAGCATTTATAATGGCTAAATTGCTTGAAATAAATTAGCCCTGAAAATAAACATATTTTGTACAGTCTGTGTAAACCAAATTTCTTCTCCCTGTAAATTGCTTGGACTAAGTGGGAGTTTGTGTTTGACAAGAGCATACATTTGCCTCATTACTACATGTGGGTTATTTTTTTTTCCTTTGAAAAGGGTTAATAAACTATAAGATCTCATGGCCAACTAAATGAGTCTTGCACCCTTTTAAGGGACGAAGATGCTGCAGAAGAACAAGTTAAAAAGAAACGCCGAGACTGTGTTGTAATGCTAACAGGCAATTAACAAACTCATGGGTGTTAATTATCTTCATACTGTATCATGTTCAATTAGCTCAGCCCCTGCAACAAAGGCAACCGTGAGCAATTGCTTTGATAGGCGTACAGTACTTCATTTGTAGTTAATCGGTTTAAGCCTCGCAGTTGCTAGGCTACACCGGTCTCCAGAGGTAAAAAGCTGCACAGATGCACTACGTTTAAATGACTACAGAGAACTGTTTAAACTCAAACCATGTATAACTCTGTATTGATTTTTCACAGAAGATCTCAGCTCTGATGATAAGGTTTTGATATATTTTCCTGCTACAGCCAGTTCCTTGGAGTATTGCAGAAAAAAAATCTGTCAATATGCTTCTATTATGATCTCTTGATCTGTGGCTATAAAAACCTTTAGCCGCAGCCCTTATTATAAAATAATGGAAGAAGCAATATTTGATTTTTTTTCTTTTTTTTATCCCCCCACTCTGTAATACATGGAGATTTTTTTTTTCTCCCAGTGCCTCTAGAACTAAATTACAGTATGTTCCTTCTGTATTTCTGTGTTAGAATAATACAGAAGAATTTCTAGCACTAATTAATTTGATTGACTCTCAGCAAGCTGTAGCATCATGAACTTTAACAATAACTACCAACTGATGGGCAGTTCACATCAATAAGACCATCACTAGCCTCCCTCACCTGTCACGAGGCAGGGAATGAGCAATAACCACCCCCTGCAGATGCACTGCTTAGCACTTTCTGCCCGATTAGCAATTTATAATGGTGATCAAGAAACAGTCAGCGGCAAATCAAGACAACTGTCTGGCTGCCTGTTTAATTGGCCTTGTTTGCTTTTTGATAAATGGCTCGTGACTGCCATAGGCCTCCGTATTTTGACTTTTAATAGGCCACTGTGATTAGACTACCAACAGATACTAGGTCAAAACTGAGGAAAGGTGAAAAAAATGTTAATTAATATCAATAATAGGCAATTATTAGTTAGACAGAAGGACCTACTAGCTGCGTGCTCTAATGACTCAGAGCTAACTTGAAGGGAAACGGTGCCAAATTAGCATAACTGTGTATGCAGGCTGCACGGAGGATCCTAGCAAACATCTGTTATGTGAGCAATTCAAACAGGATTCTTCCTTTTTGCACGATACTCAGAAAATCATCAATTCTTTTCGGTCATTTCGGACGCTAATGATACCCTAGCAGTTACTGGTCTTGCAGTTGGGCTTTGCGTCCATCCTTTGTATCAAGAGCTAAACTGTAAAAGTTAATTTGGGTGTGGTTTTCAAGATTTTTAAGTTAGTAACTCATGTATAAAGGTCCCTAATATTGCACTTAGCGGAACATATGCTGAGCAGTTGTGTTACTCCAAGTGTTGCCCCCACTACAAATAACTGTTTTCCCCCTTTGTCTCTTCTAGGAAAACAAACAAGCAAGCAACGATGGGCACTGAAATATTTGTGTGCCTACTATTGCTGACCCTCTGAATATAAACTTGATGTGAAATGATATTAGGGTCAAAGTTATTACATATAGGGGCGAGGCAAAGAACTAAAGGAGCTTCTCTGACACATGCATGGGTCTACTCATCTGTGATGGTTTTCAGGATATCGGAAATGTCGGAAATGCACCTTCATTGCAAACGTGAAGCAGGCAAAGCACACACGAAGTAGAAGCACCTCACTTAGAAGAAGCATTTTAAATGAACTTTATATAGAAGGGTAACAGCCCTAGATTTTAGGGGACAATTTATTCTTGCAAGCTTAAAACTCTAAGCGAGTTGAACTCTTCTGATGGGAGAGGTTAGAGGGGACTTGTTCGGAGTGCAGTACCTTGTAAGTAGTTTTATCACACTATTGGTATAAGTGATTGTCTCGCACTTTCACTGGAATGGCCAGAAATCCTTTTTAGTAGGGATGGTGATAATATATGCTTTATGATTCTGTTCTGCCCCTGCTTCTCCCTCCCTCCTGCCCAAGCATTTGCATGTGTGCAATTGGGCAAGGAGTTGAGTCAAGCTCTGATACAGCTTTACTCTGGGTATTTCTAAGGCAACTGCGGTTCCCACCAATATCGATGTGACATCGATGGGAATTCTATCATGACTGAAGACACATTGATGCAAACAGAGTCGAGGCCTCATTATCAAGCCCAGAAGAAACATCTGCGATTGCTGGCTCAGGGAAGTGCTGCAAATCTCTGTAGAGGCTCATCCTGATGGTGGTGGAAAAACATCCTCTTGTTAAGGGCCACATAATTTTATATATATCTATATATCACTCCTTTACCATTCCGTATCTATACCTATCTATCAATACGTATCTCCCTTTCCAGGTGTAGAATCACCAGGTATCACCAATCCCTGATTTGTCCAGTCAGTAACACATGCAGCACCATGATCAGGTTGACGGACTGTTTAATTTGGGGATGGTCTGACCCTTGGAACCCGCACCACTGAATTTCTGCTGTAATATGATCTGATATATGCTACAACTGTTTGGAGCAGGAAATGTTTGTGCAGAGCTTTCTTTTGGTATTTCAAAATTATTATATGACCTATATTATAAAGTTAGGGGAAAAGGCAGGCTCTCAGTAGCTGAGAGCTCACTTCTGGTGACAAGATGAGAGGTATGTTGTTTCAGATGTCTTAAAAACAATATTTGGGAAAGAGAACATACTCCTGGCACATATTCTTTTGTAGGATTCAGGTGTCTGACTGCTGAGAACCCGCAGTGCTGACTGACAGAGGAGGAAAAGAAGTGTTCCGTGCTTAGCAGTGTTTTGCTTGTCAAAGGAAATCTTGCTGGAAGGTGAACCCCTCCATTCAGAGAGAGGAAAATGCAAGCAGCCTGCAAGATTTGGGAGAAGACAGGTCACTGCTTGTAGGGTTGGACCAACAGCTATGCATTACCTTGTGTGGAATGTGCCTTGGGCAGACGGTACATGGAAAAATAGCAGAATCACAGGTCTGGAAGGGAAGGGAAAGTTAGGTAGTGGGTGGTGTTTGGTGCCACCGTCTGCTTCCACCCCTGCTCATCCATCCCTCCCCAGACAAGTCAAGTGTGTCTTGTGGAAACCACTTTTGGCTTCCAATGAATACAAGCGGCAGTGAGCGCAAATGCCTGTTTTCCTCATTTTTCTCTTCTGAGTGGCCTCTGTTGTCAGTAGCTCCCTTTCTAGGGTGCCACAGACCTTTCTGGTCTTGCAGTTTGACAGGCGGTGCCGCGTGGGGTCTCTTGACTTCTATTCGGTACCCTGATGCTTGGCAGCCACAAGTCTGTGAGGGCTCACCTGGGCTAAAAGGGAACCATAGTAGGCACAAGCACAAATCACCTCCACTTGTTATGACCGATTTTCAATATTGCATTGTTTATTTGCAGTAGAACAATACGTAGGGGCCCCAGAGGAGACTGTGGTATAATACTATAGTGAAAATACCCATCCCACAGAGTTTAAGAGCTGAACAAACAAGGTGGGAAGAGACATTTTGGCTTCGTTGCTGTAAGCAGAAGCAAGGAGAGGCAGTGACCAAGTCAGGCTTTGTTCGCTTCCCAATCTCTGGAGCTCCAGCCCCAAGTCTTAGTTACAGAACAGGTCCTCCTAAATACAACAAAAACTTGCTTTAGTATTTTAAAAATATGTATACTTAAGCAATGCTTAATGGGCACATATCACACATAATCATATTGCTTTTCTACTATAACTAACATGCATAGACTTTTCTCATATTTACAGCAAATTGAGAATTAAAGTTGTGACTGTAAAGAATTATCTCCCCACTCAGAATCATCTTCATTTTCTATTTTACGTTGAAGAGTGGGAGCAGTGGGAATCATGGGAAAACATAACAGCTAAGAGTTCCAAGGCAGTAATGGCCACTTTTTTACCTCATAAGGAGGATATTTTACTGCTTTACTTTATTTACTCAAGCTTCACTCATGCAAAGAGGGAAGTACTCTGTACTTCCAGCTTTTGTAGCCAAAATGTACCTGGAGATGCTTATCAGCTTAGAGTGTCATACATGTTACTACTTAAATTTTGAAATACTGGTTGATGTCAAATAGAACCATCATGGAGGTACCCTGAAAAATGAACATTTTCAGGCTTTGGAAGAGTTTGTTTTCCAAGTAAAAGTCTCTGTTAAGTTCTGTAAACAACAGGTTAAATAATCAAAGATGTAAAGCCTACTACAGAGCATTTACATACTTCATATAAATCATGATTTCTTTCAGCTGTGACTCATACTGTTAAAATTATTGCTATTTAAACACAACATTAGCTGAATTTACTAAGTTTTGGCTGTTCTGGGCTTGATTCTTCCATCTTAGTCGTAATTTCTTGATATTAAAAAGAAAAAAACTTCCATTATCTACAGCTGAATTTTAAATCCTTTTTCTTCTTTACGTGGAATATTTGAAGGCATCTGATGACACACAGTAAAAGATTTTTTTTTTAAACTCTAAACTTCTACTTATTTAGACAGGATTTGTCTTGAAAGTAATTTGTTTAAAATACAGGAGCTCTGAAATCTTCAGGGTATCTAACTTCAGCTCAGCTGTTGTCTGTTCTCTCTCTCTCTTGAGCATTCTTGATATCTAGAGATTTAAATAGTAGTCTGGAGGAAGAAAACAAAACAAAACCAGCAACACCCTCCTGTAGTTTATGTAACCTGATTGACCTTTCTGTTTTCCATTTATTTTGCATCAGTTATTTTGCTAACCTCGTCAGGGAAAGAACTGTGGAAATACAAGATTTATACAGCATGGAAACATTGCACCAAAAATCATGCACGATACAACAGGTTTTGGTACATAAGAGTTATTGTTTGAAGGGCTGCGGGAGGTTTTAATTTCAGTAGAAGAATTTGGCCCAACTGTTAGGTGTACTTTTTTGTTTTCCGGTTCCCTTGAATTATGTGAATTGTTTCCCTCAATATGAGTGAGTTACGCTAGCACAGAGAAGTCTCTTTCCGTCTTCGTGTCTGCTAAAACCTGAAGCACCAGAGCCTTGTCTTGGAAGATCACAGCTCTGTTCTGAGGTCTCCTCATTCTTCCAGACCAATTCTGATGACACCTCTTCTGAGATGCTCTGGAAGGACACGTTCTCTTTATCACACACAGGCCTAAGAAGTTACTTTTAGGTAGTGAGTAGTCTAGAATATATATATTCAGGGTTTTTTGAAGATTTTTGTCCTCACACGATCTTCAGTTGTCTTCTACCCCATCTCATGTGAATGCCCTGGTAACAAGATTTTTGAAAAGCCTAGGAAATACTTGTCGCCTTTGAAAAAGGAATTTGAGAAGTTTTCTCTGGTGTGAAACAGGAAAAATTCTGAAATTTGGAAAAGCTTTGAAGTATGAGAAAAGTATTTACAGTTAGCTCTACGTGCCAGAAATGGATGAGTGGGTTATGTAGGTTAGATTTCCATCTTCCTATGAACCTGAAATTATTGACCATTATGATACCCGTGGTAGTGAATTTCTATGCTAGATGGATGCGGATTGAAATTATTTAAGCCCAGACCAGAAATTTTACCCTAACTGACTGAATATAACAGACAGACAGGCTAGAATAAGCTCTGAAAGAACAGCTCTTGTCTGAAGGTAGCCAACTGAGGGATGAGGGTGCTTTTCCTGTCATTTTTTTCCATATTAAATATGTTTTGACTGTATAAAGTAGTTCAATAGGGAAAAAAATACAGTACATTTTGGTCTTTCTCTTTAAGATTTTCTATTCTTGCATCGTGGAGCACAAATGTCTGTATAGCCCATCCAAACTCAGAGCAGCATAGAAGCTGCGTGTGACATTGGAAATAATGATCGTTTGTATTACATGACTTCCCCATATTAAAAATTGGTTTGAAAGTTCTTTGCTTTAGTTTTTATAAAAACATACTCTCATAATGAAATGCAGCCCCAATTTTTTTTTTTTTTTTTTTTTTTTTTTTTTTTGTGGGGAACATATCATGCACTTAAAAATCCAACAGGTTTAATTTAGAAAGCTTGAACTCCTCGTCATCAAATTTTGCTTCATGCATGGCTTTCAAACATGAAAGTCTCTTCTGGAAAGCTGTAAGTCCTGGGAAGTTGGCTGTGTATATCCCAGATTTACAAACAGGAATGCAATGCAAGTTTGTCTGGTTTTGTTTGAGCAACATCAGAAAAGACTTTTATCTTTCCAAAATAGTATTCCATGTATTTTCCATGGAGTTTTGAATGATATCTTACATATATATTACATATATATTACATATATAAAGTGAGAAAGTTTATTTATGCATGTATATACTTAACACTATTATTAAAAATACATGTCAAATTAGTTTTTTATGGATTTCATTTTTTAGGGATATGACTTCATAAGATTTCCATTTTATTAGCCTTTTATTTCAAATCAGTTGAGAACACTTTATCACAAGCTGTCATTTCCAAGCACTGAGTTGAGATTTTGGCAAAAGATGTCTCTATCTCCCCTCTGGCATAGCCTGTTCATGGGCAGCCTGTTAGCCTGTCTCCCTGATAGGATAATGGTATGGGTCAGGGTGGTTATTTTGTGCACAAATTGTTTTTGGCAAAACAATCGATTAAAAAAAAAATCCCAGAGAGATATGTCATATCATCTTTTGTATCTCAAAACCTAGGTTCTAGGCTCCTAGAGCAACAGAATCCAGGAAGAAGAATTCTGATTTCCTAGACCTGTAACTACCAATTCTGCTTGTAGTTTGCCTTGTGTTTAGCAAGTTTAGTATTGCAAACTTTTCAGGGCAGAGATTCTGCAACTCTTTTTGTGCTGTGCTGATGAAAATGTTTCTCTCCTTCTATGCTTGCCTGATTCTTAAGCATTACTGTTCTGACCATAAGTATTAGAAATTTGCAAATGAAAGCGGCGCTATGTGGTTATAGATTCTGGCATATTTAGGAGTATGGTATTGAAATTAAAACCTGAACCCAGCTATAGTGTCAGAAGTTAAAATTAAGGCGTGGTCCTGGTTGCTAGGATTAAAGGTGGGTTGAATTAAAGCCCTCTAACTTCAGAACAAAGATAGATCTCTGCCTTTCTCACTTTTTTCATTTTGAAGGCAACTGGAGAATTAATCTTGAAATTCATTTCAAATATCTCTTAAGGCATAATGGGTTTTGACAAAATTATCTTCATCTCAGCATTGGAAAACCCTCAAATTTACAACTTGAAGTGCACTGCTCTTTTTCTTGTGTTTTAGGTAATCTGTATATTCTGTTACAGATAAACTATCAAATAGAAAAGTATCAGAAGGAGAATATTCTCTTTATATTAAGCAATCGTCTCAGGGTTTTATACTGAAATTTATGGTTACATGCTGTGAAGACAGCACAGACTTTTAGGTTCTATTAACATGGAAAAACAGTCCAGGAAAGATTAAAAAAAAAAAAAAAAACCAACCTCGTAGGAAGAGGAAAATGAATGACCCAGGAAATATTTGGAACCAAGCAGCCCACTGCAGGATTTCTGTCCCCAAATAAATCTGTTACCATTATATGATGATTATATAATCTTCATGCATCTTTATCATTAATAATGAAAACAAAACTATAGGAACAAAACTAGTATTCCTGATAATTGGGGATTTATATTTTTACTGGATTAACATAGAAACAATAGCCTTTAGGAAGAGGGGGACTGATGGGACTGCACAGTTGCCCTCAGACCAAGCTGCGTGCTGCGGACTCAGATGCACGGGATACGTTTGGGAGGAAGGTAAAAATTCTGCTCTCATCTAAGGCCAAATCCTGTAAGACTCATTCAAATCAAAATCCTTCAAGTGTATCCATTTAATCTGTGAGACCAGATACAAGATTAATTTGAATGTACTGCTAATCTATAGATCTCCAGACACCAGAGTTTCCCATAGGGGCTGCCTGAGATGCTGCCTGACATGGTGATGCTCACACAGCTCGTTGTCTGAAGAGACTTGAGCATCCACGCTCTGCATATCTGCCTTGTCCAGGGGCTCAGAACTACTTTAAATTTCTTTTAGACTCAGAGCGCATAGCGTGAGCGCCTGGACATACTTTCAGCTGTGAGCAGATAGAGCAGGAAAGCCACCCTAGTGTCCTGGCATCGCTACTCTCTTGGGTTAGGCAGAAATCAAAACCATTGCTCTCAGAAAGAAAGATCTGTTCTTCAACTTGCTGAAAATTTTCATCTTATCAACCAAAACCTCCAACTTCCTTAAGTAAATCTATAGCTAGTTAGAATGTAAGACTTCAAGGGAAGCAGCACAACCTCGAATGTGCAGTTTGGGGTCAAGCTTAGAAGAGTAAATGCATATTTGGACTGCCTGACACCATTTATATTCACATAAAAACCCCAAACCACTAAGAAAATTAAATTATACTTTTTGGTTTTCTGGGAGAAAAATATTCTGCTCTTGGCCAGCTCAAAACAGGCTTCTTCCCCTGCAATTTTCATATCTTATGTTTGTGTTTTTACATCCTTGTAAAAATTCAACTAAGTTTTTGAAATGGAATGCTCACTCAGTGTTTTTACAAAGTTTTTTTATGAATGAAGTTCAGATGAAGGATGCAAGTGTGGATGCAGACTGCAGGTCTCCAAAGCAAAATGAAATAAAATTACTAATTTTGATTCCACCACCTTGGGGGGAATAAAAAAAAGCCAGTGGCACTTTGCTTTGGTCTTATCCTTTAATATCTTTCTCATAAAATCTATGCTCAAAATAAACCAAGTCATTTCTCCCAGGCAATGGGAGACTTAGGACCCCAGACTTAGCGTTGAAGGGCAGCAAGGGCAGCTGGTAGCCCAGCCACTGTGCAGCCCATGTCATGAGAACAGGACTTTGCTCATAGGCAAGTCATCTTTTGAGACTACCTTGAGTGAAGGGCTTGTCACTAAGGACAAGTACCTCCCAAATGTTATACAGACCTGATGACCTGTTTATATATTTATATATATATATTTTCTTCCCCTTGCACTTGGTTAGGCATCTTTGGCTTCCCAGACTTTCAGATTGGAATGAGACCGTAACTTAGGGTTTACCACCTTTTTCATTTGTACCTTACCACCCTTTTCCACTGTAAGCCATCTCTGTACTAAATAAAAATAACTGTATGTTAAGTATACCATAAAACCTGCTGGTACAACCATAATTTGTGCACCTAACCACAGGCTGTGTTATAAATAATTGTCCTTTACTAGGCTTTATTTTCAGCAGTCAGCCTGTAGCTATACCTTTCCTCAGGAATTGTTCACCACATTAAAAATTACCACATGGTTAACTAATGTTCTGTTTAGCATTTTTGCAAAGAATAATTGACACAGATGCACAATCAATGCTGTCTATACTAACTTAAATTTAGCTGCTTCAGCTCTCATTAATGCAAAAAATTGCATGAAATGCTGTATTCTGATGGTGAAAAGTTTAATAAATGAAGCACAGTTCTGCTTTTCTGTCTTTTACGTTATGCAAAATAAGCGAGGATTTGTTCTTTGGGGTAGTGAGGTGCTTTTTGAGGGGGGAGGTGCTGTTAAAGAAAGCTTTGGATGGGCCAAATACATGACCAAATTTTCAATGAACCCCCCAGGATTCCTTTTGATTTAGTACCACTTAGTTGTGAAATTTGAATTCTATCCCTCAATTTTAATAGTTTATTTTAAAACTATAGAAGCTTAATTGTGACATACGAAAGTCCTTATTTAGGGTAGATTTTTAATTTGATTGCTGTCTGCCCTGCTGTGTAAATAGTCTCTTGGGTATGGATTTTTAAGAGTGTGCGCTCTCCTTTACATTTCACTGTGTAACAGTTCCTCTTTACCCATCCTCTCCATCCTCTGAGCAAGCCAAGAGCAGACAATAGATACATACTAATGGAGCTGTGTACTTGCCATCTGTAAGAGCAGCTGCTCTCCTGCATCTGTACAATATGTTGGAACTGAGAGCTTCACTAATCTGCATAATAAGGAGAAGGCTTATCCCACTCTAGCTAATAATCGCAAGGAATCGATGCACTTCATTCCCTCACTGTAGAACACAACAAAGTTTCAATATGTTTACATATTCTCCAGATATACAGAGGTCAAGCAAACGAATGGACTGCTCATTCTGCCTCGAGCAAAAAAAAAAAAAAAAAAAAAATTCCATTCTCCATGTTCTCCATCGTTTGTGAAACTGTTATCAACAAAACCCCGTTATTGTATTCTTATTTTGCAATTCAAATAGAAAATTAGAAACATTAAGAACTGAATTAAAATATCAGTACACCCAATCAAGCATAGCTTTTAAACTGTCTGTACTATTGAGCATTTTGAGTTTTGTACTATGACCCCTCTCTCTAACCCTGACCCCTATGAAAACATTAAATTAGCTATCATGTGATTTCCTCACCCTATGTCCTACCAAATATAATCCAGAGAGAGGAGTGATACTAATTAATTTCTTTGGGTCCTAATTCATTACAGAAAAACACTTACAAATGATCATTCAAGTGTCCTTTTCCTAACTGTTGTGCACATATAGGATGAATTTGAAATTCACAGCCATTTTAGAATGGAAATTCGGTCTGTGACTCCCGTACAGGCAGAAATGGCTGTAATGCTGTATTACACTGAGGAGCAACAGAATGAGAAAGAAAATAGGCCGAGAGCAAGTGTTGAGCAGTATTTATTTTCGTTTAGTTTACAACACCAGGATGAGATGTGTATCTCACCTGAACCAGCATCCTGTAGGCAGCAAGGCTGAGGGCAGAAAAATGATGATAAAAATTCCACAAAGAAAATAGGAAATTAAAATTTGAAGGTAAGAGAATATCTGCATTCCTGTTACAAAACCATAAAAAAAAAAAAGCTATTCTTGGATTTTTTTGGGAGCCGTTTGCAATTGAATGTTTTCTGGTACTGACAATTTAGCCTAGATGAAATGCAAGGGAGAATTCTGGAAGAAAATTTAGTGCGCTAACATTTACCGTGTTGAATAAACGTGCAATCACTCTGTTCCAAGCTTGTTTTCCTGGCGGCAGCAGGAACTGTAGCAGTAACCCATGGAAGGTGAGCAAACAGATCTTCCCTCCCCCCCCAAGGGGGATCCCAACAGCACTCACAGTGACTCCCTGAAACCTTCCCAGTTATTCTACCGTATGTATAGAGCATAGTGATATCAACTAGCTCAAGAACAGCGCCTACGATAACCTATGAACTTGTTATCACTAGCAAAGCTTGTAGGCCACAAGCTAATTCTGAGACCCTTTTGGTGTACTATTGTAGAGGTAAAGCAAAGCAAACAAAACTTCTGGGATAACACATGTTTTGGTACAGTGCATGCTAGGCAAACTGTTTTACTGTCTGTCTGGTGTGACCTTGGGCAAGGTCTACCACAGAAGGCACTGAACCACAGTGTTACCAAAGATCCATTTTAAGTCAATGTATAATAAGCATGTTTTTTATTTTTATTTCTTAAAAAAAAATAATCCATGAATAGATCGGTTTGACCGTTCATCCATCCTTTGACATGAGTGTGGTCAGTCTTTTAAACCATGTTTCTGTTCAGAAAAATGCTTGACAAGTATCATGGTAAAGAAACATGGCTTTTTCATATGTATCTTGTGAACTATGAGTCATAGGAAATAAAAGATTTTTAAAAACTTAATGATAGAATCTCTAAGCAGGGTGCCATCTGGCAAACCACTTGGAAAACGTGGAAAATTTGTATGCATGTGTGCTGTATACAAACCTACTTTGTATCCAAGTAACTCTTCAGCTTCAACAGAGTCGCATTCTTATGATCAGGCACAGCCGTAAAAATGTTTAAAAGCTGTGATCGTTTTGCTTTAGCCCCATCAAACCATGTTTTTGGTGGGTGAAGGCCATGTGCCCTCAGAACCGGAGGGGCTGAGCACCACAGAGTGCTGCCCCTTGGGCCAGAGCCATCAGAGCACATCTCGAGCACCTTCGCTTTGTGCCTGCGCTTTCCTCCCCCAGCACAGGGATGTCCTTGTGGCAGCATTTGCCATTTCTCTTGAGCAGGATGCATAAAGCTGGGTATCTCTGAAGCAGAAAATAATAGGAGTTAGCAGGGATTATTTCACCTCCTGTGGCATGAGTTTGTTTTTTCTTGCACCCCAGTAGCTGGAATCAGATAATGATCTCTGAACTTTAGTTTTCAGACTGAGTGGTTTCTCTTGGAAGCATAAACCACATATAAATGCTCTGAATAGGCTAGAAGCTCTTATGTTAAACTCAATCTATTGTTATTTTTAGTTGTCCCAAAAGTCAGGGTTTAAACATGAATATTGGGTAACACAGCATTGGTGATTCTGGAGACTGTACTTGTGAGCAGTTGTGTATTTGTGAGTGTGCGGATAGTAGAGAGACAGGAAAAAGGGGAGGTGAGGCTGAGTCACTTGTGACAAAAAGGGGATTTTTCTGAAGAGTATTAATGAATATTCTGGCTCTGGTTCTGGAGCCCAGGCAGGCAGCCTCAGCATTCCCCATCTGTGTCTGTGGGCGTGCAATAGTTGCCAAAACAGAATTTAGGGCAACACATTAAATTGTGTGATTTTTCCTAAATCTGGGATTTTGTGATGTCCTGGACACGTGGGCAGCATGTCAGTTTGTCATATTACCATTTAATATTGCCATTTGTACTGCAGAGGAGCATGAGGATTGATCTTTTTACGTTTCAGGCTGTTTTCACACTCTGAGCTCTACACAGTGGAAAGAAACTTGGGAGAAAACTGAGGCCCAGAGGGTTTGGAGGCAATGTCACATATGCCCACCCTCGTTTTCACTACAGTCAGCCGGGCCCTTTGCTCACATCAGGCTTAAAAGGGAAACAGTAGCTCTAATGGGGGAAAATCAACAAAACCCAGTGACGTCCCCAGATGTCCACCCTCCATTCAGCGACTGACAAATGCGCAGCAGATGGTACAAGTGCTCCCGGATGTATTTACAGATCAATGTAAAAGTACGTAAATAAATAACCAGCAGCAAATGCAAGCCACCTACCTTACTGCTGGTGCCTTGGTGGCACTAATGAGACTGACCTGACTGGAACCATGGAGGAAGAAAAAAATTTGCCTGAAGTTACCTGTGTGCGGAAGGAAAATGGCAGATTCCATGTTGTGCTTCGTGTACCTTACAACTTCAAGCCCCTTTTATTCCTAGGGAGACATTAAAAGACAGTCAAGTGTGTTAGTATCAGTGCTACCTCTTTTTCTGCAGGTGTAGTGATCCTACCTCAGTCTAAGGTAGGATCTGACTTTTTCCACCCTCCTTATGTATGGAAATGTTGAGGGATGTGCAGTCTTGCCAGACCCTGTGGGGTTGACTCGTGGAAATCACTGTTTGTCTTCTCTGCAACAAGGTCTCCTTGCTTTTCTGAAGATGGAAGAATGAGGGGGAAGTATGTTTGCCTTTTTAATTCCCCATATAGAAGCACCAGTGGTTTCACTGAAGCACCAGCGGCACAGACCCTGCGGAAGGCCACCTGGGTAAGGGACCAAACCCCCTTTCCCCACATCTCACTAGGTTCTGCGCCAGGCAGCGCAGCTTTGCTAAGGCAAAGAAGGAGCGCTGATTTATCGAAGCAAAGAGTTTTACAGCTTTCATGGTTTAGAGAAGGTTTTGTTATCCCCTAAGGCTAATCAAACAGGAAAAAAAAGAATCAGTAAACCATTTTCCAGTGGTATTGTTTTAACAGCCGTAATTATGACATACTCTGTAAACAAATGTGGGCACTGCGTGTCTGCCACTGAAAGACCTCATAGTCTAAATAAAAGCGTTCCCCTTGAAGTTTCTAGGTGGGCAGAAATAATTCCCTGTATTCCCCAGCTTGTTTTAAAAGCAAAGCAGCCTCCCTCGCTCACCTTTCTGTTCCCTGCTTGGGCTTTGGTGCTGAAGTTAGTCACGCCTCCCCCAAAACCAATCACGTCTAAACTTGTACTTGTGAGTAACAAACTTATTACTTGTGAGATGGCTCGCGTCTGTGCAACACTTCAGTAAAGGCTGTTAGAAATATTATTACCTGGAAAATTTGGGTTAACATTTTTGCCTGGTGAAGTCAATGGCAACAACCTACTCTGACAAAAAAATATGTTTGGATGTGGGAATGTTTTGAAGTCCCACAGCTACCAGCTAACCGCCAGCAGCATTTTAGAAATAGTTTTCCCCAATAAGCATTTATTAATTCAGCCATTTTTTTTTTCCCATCTAGAAATAGTTCTGTAGCTAGGTAAAACCTGAACACTGCAACTCTCCTGGTTTCTCTGAATTTGAAACTGTTGCCGTGACTCCCAAGTGCCAGTGCAGGAAGAGGTTACTGGACTACCTAATTTTAATGTCTATATTTTAGTATCGATAGTATTGATAAATTTAGCCTACTATTGTAGCAGTGAGCTGAGTATTTGTTTGACCTGAGAACCTTCTAGAGCTCCTTTCAGACTTCACCTAGGTGGTTTTCGGGGCGGGAGAAACCATTACTGCATGTAGGAGTTTGATTCATTATCCTCAGTGTTAAAAATTAGCACCATTTGTCTGTTTTAAAATTGTTTGCCTTTAAATTCCAACTCTTGTCTAGTTCTTAATAACACCAACACAATAAATTCTATATAGTTACAAAAATATTGATTTTCAACATGTTTTGAAGTAATGGATGCTCTTAAGAATACAGCCATGCCGAAATGAACAGCTCTCGAGGCAAATTGACTCGGTGGAGTTTTTGCACTCAACTTCAATGGGTCCAGGATTATCCTCCTCTGCTTACAGGCATTAGGAGATTAAACCTCTGTTGGATAGTTATGATTCTTCCTCTGATGAATATATTGGTTGGAAAACTCACTTTTTATGAGTTTGTTTGCACATTTTCTGTTTTGTATTGCATGGAATAAAGATTTAGACCCAGACTCTGGACCTGAAATCTAAACAGAATCCAAGTGACAGAGTCAGGCAGTGCTAAACCTGGCAGTCTAACATAGGGACAACAATATTAAAAGGAAAAAAGAGAGGCCAGTGACCTAAAACACTAAGTCCGACTGTAGGATCAGTGACTGGAAGGCTCAAACGCCACCTTTTTTCCTCATGTGGACTTTTTTCCCTTAAGCTCTCTCTGAAACAACTTGCATCAACAATTGAACAATGTTTGCTAAGTGAAGCCTTCTCTTGCAGTTCTTTGGTTTCAGAGTTTAAAGCACAATGCACCCTTTACCACAGAATATTTCTATTTGCCTTCCTGCTAACTCCAGTCTGTAGTGCAGTCTTGCATGCAGGCACAGGGTTTTTTTTGTGTGTGTGTGTGTGTGTGGTTTTTTTGTGTGGGTTTTGTTTTGTGTGTGTGTGTTGGCAGTCGTTACCTCTTGTGTGTGTTTTAGCTGGGAAAACCGAAATGGGTATGTCCGGCAAAATAACGCACTGGGTTTTTGTAACTTGTCGTTTATTGAGAGGTTGGAGAAATTACACTGCTTTTGGAAGAAGGAAATCCTAATTTTTAATCTTGACTTTGCCACTAATTCCCTGTGGCCATATGCATCCCAAGAGATAACTCAAGAAATTATACCCAAAGTACTTAGCTAAGGCAGCAATGTTTACCCGAGGCCCTGGATGGAATTTGCAGCTTCTGCGCCACAGTGCCCTGTTCCTGGGAGCAGCCCTTGCTGGTACAAGCAGCAGCCGTGTGTTTAACTGCGTTATAGCTATAGCCTTTGTCATCTTGGGTAACCAAATCTGTTGCTCTGTTCCAATTTCTCCATTTGCCAAATGAGAATATTGACACTTTCATCAGAGAGGTAGAAGGGAGTTAAAGATTCAACTGATACAGTGCTCTGAATTTATAAAGTACCAAACCATGCCAAATATTGTTATTAGTAGAAGTTTGAATTTGTAAAAAAAACCTGAAACAATTCTTACAAAGATGAAATTAGTTTCCTGTAAATGTTGAATTTTGTATAAGGCCACAGAATGGCTCCTGTGAAAATGTGGATAGTGTTAAAACCCCTCTATCAGTTCAATATGAATTATTTTCAAAAACAGAAATTTGTATGAGCCATATCACATATCTATCTATCCAGCTATCTGGATGTGATTTTCATTCTATAATTCCTGTTTTATTTTTCTTTTGCTTTCCTATAAAAATCAGAAGCTATCACAATTTCTCTTATCAACAGTATTCATGCTATATTTCCTATAGAGTACGTGTTGGAGTTAAAGAAGCTTCTCTGTGTCCAGACATGAAGACATCCCTGACTGGACATCCAGATCACAGGCAGAACAGCGAATGGTACCAAATGGGGAACAAAAATCAAGTTTCAGGGGAAGGAGTGCTGTGCCTGCGGGGTGAGTTATTTTGCCCTGAGCTCCTGGCAACCCAATCTAGACCACAACAGGTAGTTCAAAGCCAGCTCGACTGTCTTTACATGGTAATGGAGTAAATATGTCACCCATTAGTGATCCTGTGCTGAAAAAAATAACTTCAGATGTCCTCCAGATGTCCTGACATCTATTGTACAAAAACCTACTTTCTGGGTCTGTGTATAAGAGAACTGGATTTGCTTTTCAATACTGTTTTTAAAATGTAAGAAAGCAAACAAATAGAACGACGTACCAAATAAGCCTGCCGTTGCCGATGTGAAATATGCCTAGTGAAAAGGAAACTCATATTTTTCAGAGTATTTTGAAAGCAGCAGATTTGAAAGACAGCTGCTTCTGTGCACCTTTAAAGTTATTTAGCTTTTCCTTAGCCATGCGTTATAATGATTTGTTCTGTTTGAAAAACATGCAGCAAGGGAGTATATTTTCAGTTCTGTGATAAGGAGCGTGTGCTTACCCGCAGGAATAAGGGTAAATCCTTGCATTGGTGCTGGAGGAGGTTTGCACTCAAAAGACCAGCAAAACTTCCTGGTTTAAGAAATGTTAACACCACTACTAACAGCAACAAAAATCAGACCTTCTTGCTCTTAACTTGGAGCAAGGAAAAAATATGGAAGGTGAGAATGACTTAAAGATATTGAATAATTGGTAAAGTCAAATTAGATTTTAAATGCATTGGGTATTCTGCCTATAAATGCAACAGACCATTTTTTTGTCTCCTTTGCATCATTACCATGCCAGCTGAAATAAATGATGTTCCCCTTTTTAGTCTATGACATTGTAGTGATGCCATTTCACACATCTAAGTGGGAGCAGATTTTGCTTGAATAAGCCTATTAAAAAATTCCTTGTTTTTGTTGTACCAATGTATGCTGCGTGTGACAGCACAGCAGGTGGCTGCATTGAGGTGAACTCTAATTAATTCAAATCAAAAAGTGAGAGACCCAGATAACAAGCTCTACAATTAGCAAATTACATCAAGTGTATGCAAGTATCTATCAGCAAGTAGCTGCCTGGCCACCGGTGTCCTCGTGGTAAATCCAGCCAATGTGTTATTCATGACCGAAGCAAGTGCTTCTCCAGGCGGTAAACCAAGGGGAGCTGCCTGGGTGATTTCCCGTTGCTACCACCACCGCCCGGCCGGACTCCTTGAGCCCTTCTGGCCCAGAGGGGCTAGGTGCCAACGGGGGCAAAGAGCCTGGGCTTTGACCTGGGTTGCACCGAGCGGTGGTCCATGGAGTTGTTGTGACCACCCATTTTATTAGGAAATAAAACATCGAATAAGAATAGGAAACACAATGGGTGGTCGTCTTACTTCCATGTTCTTAGAGAGCCCTTAGCTGTACAATGTATTTATGAATAGTGCAGCCTTACACCTACTTTTAAAAGCTGTGCTGCGAGTATTTCACTGTGCTTTTCAAAGTAGCTATAAAACATAGGAAGGGCTTAGGGGGAAAAGATCCTGCTCCCACAGTAAATCAAAAGTGAGCAGACAAAGGTCAAAATACCAAAAGCCACAAGAACATTAACACTTAGGATATAAAGATTTCCTAAGAAACTAATGCTTGCTCTTTCCCCAGATAAAGCAGACACCTTATCTTTGGGAGTTTACAAAATGGAGCCAAGCTATACAAGTAACCACTTAACTAAACCAAGGCCTGGATCTTTTAGCTGTCTGCAGTCATTAAAGCTCTCGGAAAGTCTCCCAGGAGCCAATATGCTTGCTTAAGTATATGCTGTAAAAGGTCCCTGAGATTTACAAGAAACTGCTCCATGCTAAGCTAGGCACCATCTGATAAACAAGCAATTTTAGCTTCAGACTAAATGATGCTCTTTGAGGCTTTGATTTACAATGCTGCAGATGATATATTTGTAGTTCTAGGATAGGTTTTGCTGTGGACCTGCTGTGATTACTCATCCATGAACCAAGTTAGGGCTCAGATCTTCAACTAGGAGGTCAGAAAATTGTCAGCAGAGCAAGAAGTGTTTGATAAGGTTTATTTAGATGCTAACCACATTAAAAAAAATTAAATTAAGCAAACGGAGGTGAACAATTCTTAAGCTTCCTAGGGACCAAGCCTTTTTTAATTTTTTTTTGGTAGCTTAATCTTAAATGTATTTTGAGTGCAAAAGATATGAAAGTAAGTCCCAAATTGACTTTCTGGACTAATTTTACTTTCATTAGATTATCTTTTGAAAAGAGGAATGCACTTAGCTTAACGTCTTAAAATAGAAAATACTAACTTAGAGTTTATGAAATTTCTCAATCTTGTTATACCTCTCCCCAACATCTAAAAAAAAATCAGCTTGGAAAGAAGCAACACAAGAGAAATCATATAAACTTCAGAAATTTAGATTAAAAACCCAGACAGCCTTAGGGGAAAGCAAGCAAGCAGGAAAGCAAGCAGAACCTAGCATTTCAGGAATGTGTTGCTTTCATAATTTTTTCACTGATGCAAGACCTATGGGCCCAATCCTGCACACTGCTGAATGCCTCCTGAAAAGTGGTGAGTAGTCTCAACTGCTATTTAAATGCAGGGATTTTTTAGATTTTCCTCTAACTTTGCTGTCAGGAGTACACAATTCATGGATTAAAAAAATAATGTGATTTTAACCTGCCACTACAAATATTCAGATTTTTTTTTTTCTCCAGAAAAGAACACAACATTGTTAAAAGTAGATTAAACACAAAAGTTTTATTTCAGGAAAAAAATGTTAATTTATTGTTTTTAAATAGAACTTATGTGTTTTGAAATTTTGAAATTCTTTTCTGTAACACTAACTTGATATTGCCTAATTAGCATGTGACTGGGAAAGCCCAGAAAATGTTTTTTGTTCTCACAAAATCTGTAGACAAATTTTGAATATATATCTAAATTTTTGTTTATTTTTCTATGTGGATTCAAATTTAAAGCTTAGACTTTTGAAAACTGTGGACGTGAAGATTTTCAAAAGTGCTTTGCTTTTAAAGTCTAATTTGCAAAAATACCTTTAAATGCATAATTTTGTTTCACTTTTAAACCTTTTGGTCCTTGGCTCCTTTAAATACTTAGTGGATGAAGCCCCCTGCTTTGGAAGCATAGCATGCCCTGAATTCCCACCACCTTGGCTTCTTGCAAAGTTTAACTGAGGTGATGTTGAAGTTTGTGAAATCATTATGATTTCACAATGCAAAGAAGGTGTTTATCAAATGAGCATATGACTGAAAGCAAACAAAACGTTGTTTCAGAAAGCCTCTGGGACTTGACAACTGCAGAAGGGGATGTTGCCAGCTGTGCTGGTGCTTTCCTGTTGGGGGGGAATATATAACAAGATGTTTTCATTTTTAGCAAATACCGTGGAAAGTGTGCATGTGGCAGTTGAGATACTAAGGTAATATAATCCTGTGTGTATTATGTGACATCAATTAAATTCAGAGATGTGGCATATTTAAGTATCAGTGATGGATTATATTCAGTGTCTGGAAATTGTTAGGACTGCACTTGCAATCACATTGGTAGCAATAGCTGGATTTAAGGCTCCAAAACTGTATTATAAACCACTACCTTTTCTCATTTTCTGTAACTCACCTTTTTCAGATTCAAATTTAGAGTACAATGTTTTTGTTGGAATCTCTTAGTACAGTTAAATCTGGCCTGTGAACTGAAGAACCAATGTGTTTTTCTTGAATGCCAGCTGGTGGATGCCACCCCTTAAGTAAGAAGGCAATACCCTGACTTCTGTCCTGTTCACAACCCACTTGCAAGTAATTAAGTCCTGCATTTTCTGCAGATATTGCATGTGATAGAAAATAAATTGTAGCAGGAGCCTGATACTGCAGATATCTCACAGGAGGATTCTACTTCACAAAGCTCCCTATTAAAGTTTTAACAGCTTCAAGAAAACGACTTTTAATTGAAACAACCCAGACACTGTGCATTGGCCACCTTCCAGTGTCCTTCCCAGTGACATGAGTGGGACTTACAGATTTGCAAATAAATGGTCTATACATATGTATACATTAGATATAGATTTTATGTGAAATACAATATCAAGGTTCAATTAGCAGTATAAAAGGTCACTTAAAAGGAGCTTAGCTTTTGCAGTAGTCTGTGAGAGCAGTACTGGTGTTCTTTTTTGGTTTCAAGGCTTTACGTAAAATTAATTGTTTTCTTTAATGACAGAAATGCTAGTGGAAAGACAAGCAACTTATAAAACACAGCTTTTACTATCACAGTTTCTTACCTATCCCTTTATTGAGAGAGACTCCTGGAGAAGAGGTTTTTTAAGAGTATGGCAAGTTAGACCTGAGTTTCTACGTTAAAAAGGTAAAACCAGTAGAGGCTTGCAAAGACGTGCCGCCAGGCAGAGCGGGCTGGGTACGAGCAGTTTAACAGAGGTGGAGGTAGGCTTTGTTAGCAACCTCGCCGCTCAGCTGGGATTTTCAACTGCTTTAAAGCCAGATCCGTCCCAGTCCCTCAAGCCAGGGGACCAGTGAAGCCAGCAGAAAGGAGTCAAACCAGGCTGACCGCATCCACGCTGGAGCGGATGCAGCAATGATGCAACATGCCCATTAGCATCCCAGCTATGAGCATCCTTTGCCTCAGCAGGCAAGCATAGGTGAGAGCAGGTCTCGCAGGTAAAGACTCAAATTGTTGTCTTGTGGTCAGAGGAGCTCAGAATGGCTCCTCCAAGTGATGAGGAGAGACGGGAACCCTTTGCTCCTTGCCTGTCCTCCTCCTGCCTCGAGCCTGCTGCCCTGCAGGTGGGTAGATGGCAACTTGGGCTCTGTTGTCCAGTGATCAATCTCAGGGTTGACTCGCTGCCCTCTCTTCAGATGTCTGCCGTCTCCACAGGCTGCACGGACAGGGGACCAGCAGAAATGTTTTACTCTCCCTTTTATTCTGGACCTGTTAAAGCCATCATTGCTGCTGCCAGGCTGTTTATGTTGCTTTTTCATCACTAAGAGCCTCTCCATCCAATGCCAGGGTATTGGAGTCCCAAACCAAGAGTGCGGTTTCGCCCCTGCTCTGTTCCTGGGGTTTTCTGACCCATGGAGCTTGGTCTTTGAGATCCTCCAGCCTTGTTTCAGCTGTCAAGGTCAGATGAATGTGGAATCTGAATCCTCATGAATATCATTATGCCCCAGAATTTTCCCAAATTCTGCATGCTGGGACCTTTTCAGATCCTTTGCAAGGCTACTCATCTTGAAAAATAAAATAAATTGGTAAATCTCCATTCCAATTGCAGAAGATAGAATCTAGGCAGCTCACAAAAATGTGAAAATATGCAAAGTAAACAGATTGTTTCTGACAGTAACAACCCTGCGATTGCATAAAGCATCATCAAATTGCAACATGCACGTATTAAGCTTTGAGAACAACTGAATTCACAGTGACACATTCTCAGCCCTCGAATTCATTATCACACCTGCTCAGCTTGGAGATTTGCAGTATCGTACCTTGTTCTCAAAGGTAGCCTCCAAAGGAGCGCTGTATTATCAAGGTAATCTCATTTAGGTTCAATTTTCTGAATTTCTTTGTGAGCTATATGGAGGATTGTAGCAAGGGCAGGGCAGAAGGGTGTCAAATAGAGGTAAATATACGCAAACTCTTCTTTGGGTGTTGCCTCCTGGAAAGGTGCCCATAGCAAGTCCATACGTGCTGCTGAAAGGAGATTGCAAAGGGGCGACGTGCTGCAGTGCCATCAACTCGCGCTGTAACCCTGGCTGTAGAGAGCCCAGCCGAGCTGATCCGCACGCACATTTCCTTCTGTGATTTATAACAGTGTAGCTTTGTTACGTAGAAGTTCCTAGGAACAAAACCAAAACCTAAACATCTAATTCATTGAGCAAATTGTAATAATGACTCACCAGAAAACAAGCTTTTTAAAATAAAAGAAAGAAATACTCTGGAGATAGCAGCTGGGCTGTCAGCCCCCTAATAAACACATTTTCATCCAAGTACAAAGAAATGCATACTTTATGACAGTGCTACCACCGTGACCCTGGACAGTGTGCTGGGGATTCTTTAAATCAGCATGTTTGATTTATGGATACTCTTACAGACATTTTTAACAGTCTAATATATTAACAGGGTGCAGAATTTTGAAGTATTTTTAATTGCTGTGACTTCTGATAGTTCTACCAGATAGCCTACTGAAGTATTTTTCCACTTATTCTAAGAAAACATGTAGGTGCAGACTTGTATTTGACACTCGTCAGTAGATGTCATTAATGTGTACATAAATAATTTTTTTTATGGTTGTCTTTTTGAGAAGTAGTTACTATTGTTATGGTTAGAATGTGAGTGTTCTCTTGTAATAGTGTGTATTTAAGGTCAGAATTAAGGTTATGCTGTGCTGCAATACATTCTTTATAAAACAAGTGTGTGCACTGTTGTTGTGTATTTATATCCATTTCCTTGATTTTATGTAATTGAGACTTGAAGATGAGGCTGTTAATACATTTATTAAAAATACTTTAAGCTGTTAAAGGGGTTTCATTTTTCTTTGTTTGGGCTCACACTAGTGTGTTTATTTACACATTTTATTTCCTTCTTTCTCACAGAAGTACTAACGTATAGTTTTCCAATAAGAAAACTCTTTCCTTTCATGAGAGGCTCCATGCTATTAGAGTAAATGGCTGCAGTGAGGCCAAAACCAATAATGGCTGGGGGCTGATAAACACATTTCTGCAGCATGAGATCTTTCTTGCAGAAGCAGTTGGTCAGAGAGGAGCCACCCCAGCCACCTCTTGAAGGGGGCGTTGGCGGGCAGCACGCTCTTGCACCGCAGTGATATGTGCGAGCAGAACGACATCTGAGGGCAGGAATCTTCTGTCATTAAAAAAAAACCCAAACCAGCCAGTGGCAAAACACTCCCTGCTGCTTCTTCCACCCTTTCACATATTTAAGTATACAGAAAGTAGCGCACAAATTCAAAATCATGACGAATTAAAAGAAGAGAAAAGATTTGGAGACTTCTCATCCTTATTCCAGAGGAGCATGTTACGTTGCTACTGAGTTTCACATTTTCAGTGTAGCCGTCTTGTTCAAAAATGTCTCTCTGCCCACAACAGGGATTTAAAACCCTGTTATATCACAAAAGTACCTTTGAATAAAAGAATGTTTTGGGTAGGGTTGGCCTAACTCTGTCTCTTTACTCAGAACAGCTAGAGAATCTTGGAGATTTGGGGGATTTTGGAATCGTGGACTTCGGGGTCAGAAAACTTTCCTGGGAGCAAGCTATAACAAGATGAGCAATAAAGACCTTTTCTTTCTGTCGTGGTCACAGGACAGTATGTCAAGAGAGCAAAACGTCCCCTTCGCTGTCCAGTCAGTGGCAGCTTACTACTCAGGTAGCGATCATTACAAATTCAGTATTGTAACCCAGAGATAATTCAGCAATGAGATAAGTGTTTGCTTACTGTATTTAAAGACAGAATCTCACTGTTTAAAAGGAGAACTTCAAGGGAGCAGCAAACTTTTCCTGCTAGCTAAAGAGAAGTACATCCCAGTGGAGAAGTTGCCAACCAGATGACTGTCACTACTAAGACAACAGTTGGTCCTGATGGCTTTTTCTGGCTTTTTTCTTTCATTGTCAAAGCAAATCAAACCATTATCAGTTTGTGGCAAATACAGTTTTTCATACCTGCTTTCTATTCAGAACGCTTGTCCTGTTTTTTTTTTTCTTCTTTTCTATAAACCAAGTATCTCCATTTTCTGTCATAAAAGGAGAGAAAGAGTAGACACACAGAAAATTTTCCCTTTATTTCCATGATACAAGAAAACATACCTGCCTCTACATCAGCCTGTGCCTGTTTCAAGATGGAAAATACATTTGCACCACGTAATTAAGTAGGTCTGTATTTTGTATTTCATAGGGATAGTAGCGCTATGTCAGACAAGGAAGAGCTCTACTCTCTCTTCTTTCCTCTTCCCTATCACTCCAGCGTCCCAGTCCAGCCTGATAGCTGGAACATTTTAGCCAGATTTTTAAATAGGGTGGTCTTTATGCCTCGGGATTGTAAAGACTAGGAGTGCTACACTACTGCAAGGTGGCTTCATGAAACTTTCAGAGTCAACTTTGGAGGGGTAGAAGCTGTCCTCTGCTCCCATGGCCTTCGCTGCAACCCAAAGGCTCTTAACAGCTCCTGGAAGAAAAATCTTCTTGTTCACAGGTCCTGCCTAATCACAGCTCGTTATCACACACTAGTGTTGATCACCTCTTCTAACCATTAACAATAGGCAAATAAAAAGATCCAGTTATATTTCAGTAAGTACCAAGGAGTACAACCAAATAGTCTGTTCTCCTTTGCCACCAATTTTACATTATATATCACCAAGTCTGTCTGTCAATAAATACATTTTACCACAAGTGTGACTGATATTTGTATATTGAGATAAGTTTCCAGATAAACGTGTAAGAAGACCACTCGGATACCCACAGGCAAATGGGACTTGCATTTATTACAGCATTTCTATTCCTATTAGAATTCAAGAGGCTTTTTTTTCATTGTATTCAGTGGTCTCATGGGGTCTGCAGTGAACTGCTTTAGTCCTTGATTTAAATGATTATCAGCAATAATTGCATTTCTAAAGCAATAACACTTCAGTAAAAAGACAAAGTCTTACTCAAAGAGGACGCAGCACAATATGGACTATATTTCAAGACTATTCCTTCTCACATAAATGCTTCTTTAAGCTTTGGTCCAACACTGATCTCATATTACTACAGGTATGCTGTAGTGTAACAAAGTTAAATTTGCCATTTAGCCCCCTTTAGCATTACTTTAGAAGCAAACATACGCCTATACACCTTCGTGCAAGCTTTGTTATACTGAGTTGCTCCTCTCCACCAAATGGTAGTATGCTAGGGGAGAAGGTGTCTGGCACAGCTCCTAACGTGCTTGATGCTAACTGAAGCCCTCAGCACCTCAGGGGGAGGTTGCGATGGCCCCAGCTGGGGGCAGGGAGGCTCAGCAGCCCTGAGGGGAGGCAGGGGAGCAGCTGAGTGTGCGGCACGGCAGCGGGAGCAGGTGCCTTGGGTTATCCTTATCAGGAGCCATATAATGGCTTGGGAGGGGGTAGGAGGGTTGGTTTGCTTAGGCTTGGCTTAGTGTTGCTCTGGGTGTGATTGGGCTGTGTATCTGTGCTGGTTTCCAGGTATTTGCTTATTTTAAATCTTCCAATTTGATTCTTTGTTCACAGGTTTGCTGTGGTGGTGGCTATGAGAGGTGCTTTGCTAAAGACTTTTCTTTTGGTTTAGTATGGGGACTGTGCCGTAGTCCTTGTAGGACTTGAGAAGCTGTGTCTCTTCTGGAGCTGCTGGAAGAAGAGTAGGAATCTGTGCTTCTTCCCCCAGGGGATGTCTCACTTTGTTTTCTGTCTTGAGCACCATGTAGTTGTTGCTTTGTCATGTGGCTTTCAGTGTTGGCTGGGTGCTGTGTGGTAGGTACCAAGTGCAGCATTGCTGGGGGATTAGCATAGTCCAGCTATCCTCTGCCCAGGGAGTGAAAAACTTGCAGAACCAAACCAGTGTTTCTGTTTTGCTCTGTGTAACCCTGTCATGACTCTGTTACTCTCATTGTAGAGATGAGACCAGCTCTCATAGCATTGCTCATGTGCCAAAGAAATTGGGATAAAGTTTGACTGACAAAGGTCAATGAAGAAATCTCAGTGCAACTGTGTGAAATAAGACTATCTCTGAGGAAACAAGCACAGCTGCTCTGAATGGTGGTCATTACAAAAGAAATCCCACCTGTTTTCTTGCCAGTTTAAGTTCACCAGCTTCTTTAGGTCTAATTCTAATTTACAGAGCAACCCCTGAAACTCTCCTTCTGTAGCTATGTCTGGGTTGAATTATCTGGAGTTATCCTGAATTATCAGGAGCTGTGTGCTGATGCCCCTATGCCATACACCGCAGATGAGGGAAGCTGCAGTTTGTATTGATGAAGCTCAGTGTGGTTTTGAGCAGGAGGTAAAGTCTGTTGGTGGCCATGGTTGCTTCCTCTGTCTTTGCTTCAAGTTAATGCTGAATCATCTATGGCAGTAACTGGCTGCCAATCGTTGCAATGGAGAGAATTCCCTGAGTAGATGAGGTCTAAGTCTTGTCCCTTACTTCAAGGAAGGCAGTTAGTCTTACACAGGGAATGAAAGACCTGTGTGACATTTTTTTCCTGCTCTTGTGTGCTGCTGTTACTTTGAATATTTATTTATTTTTTTTTTCAATACCCAGAAGACAGTGTCATGAAGAAGGAAAACGAGAAGCACCTCTCTTTGGTGACATAAAACTCATGTCTGGTTACCAGGATAAACTAATGTGGTGAGTAACATATTCTGAATTCTTCTACCTTGTATTTACTTAGATTTTCTGCAGTAAAGTATACAAGAATAAGTCAAATATATTGTATCTGCCAGTCATGAATGCATAATTAAAAATATACTGTCTCAAGGAAACTCCTCTGATGTTTATTATTCAGTGACTATAAATGTTTATGTTCCCGTTCTTTTAAAAACAAAAGCAAAGTTAAAACTGCTGTCCTGCAAAGGCATTTGATTTCATCAGTAAAAACAAATTGGTCCTTTCAAATGGGAAAAAGCTTGAAGAAAAGGGAGAAGGTAGCAGAGGGGAAAATATGCAGGCAGTAAAGAGCTAGGTAGGAAAAGAAAATGAACTGAATGGAAAAGGAGAAAGAAATGAACAGAAACGGCCATGAAAAGGACATTTATAGGGTAACTGCAGGAAGTCAAAACTTTAAAGAACAGAGCAGAAAGTAGGAAATAAGAAAGAAGCATTGTGGCCACTTTTCTCCTCTCCCTGTCCAGGCATGGGAGCTCTGCCAGCAGACCCCAAGCTGTGTGTGCAGCGGAGTGGCCTGACTGTCCCATCGCCTGTTTCTTGCCTCTCCTCTGTATGGTCTTGTCCTTGTCCTGACCTCCCTAGATACTCATGGTCCTTCATTCATGCTTGTATGAACATCAGCAGGAGGCCTGGGGGAGCAGCCTGGTGTAGCAGAAGCAACTGGCAAAACACGCTTCCACCCTACCCCTGGCTCCTTCCTTCCTCTGGGTATCAAAAGTTTTAAAGAATGAATAAAAGTCAAAAAGAAAATGAAAGCTGGGGTGTCTTAATTATTGCTGTAAACAAACACCGGATTATGATATGTTTGCAAAGGTCTGGATTTTTCCCATAGTAAACTCCAGAAGGTAGAAATGAAAAGCTGTGGTTGGGTTCTGCTCTCATTGAGGCGGACTAAAGCTGGGTTTTGGAAAGGTTTTCTAAACCCTCTCTGCACTGCCTGGCTGATGGGAATAGGTTCTGCTTGGAGTTTTGGATTTCTTTTTTTTTGTGGTTTTTTTTTTTTTAATTGAAGTTGCAGAGAGTTGTGCAATGGGTATCTAAAGCAAAAGTTTTCTTCTTGGTGATTGATGCATGTTAGAGTGGAGATGGGGAAACAACAAAAGGAAATATTTATAGAACACCTGGGGAAATGGGATGAATTTCTACTGGAAATAATGGACATGGTGCAAGGATGACAGCAGCCTTATTTTGACCTTTGTTCTTATGTTATAACCTTGTTGTGTTTGTCAGGAGTGTAAAAATTATTTGCTTATGGAAAAGTTTCTTTTCCAGAAAATGTGATTAGAAACCAAGTAAATACATGGTTCCTCATTTGAAATGAGAAAAAGATTAATACTGGCTTGGAATACTTTTTTGGGGGGGAAGAGGGTTTAGTTGTTGCTTCTAGAACATTTTTTGTTAGCTTTTCAAGCGTTTGACTATCCTGGCAGTACTCAGTTCACTTAACAGTAGGAAGGCAGACTGTATGCTTTGAAAAAGTGAGAAAAGATTATGCCTTTCATGGCTTTAATTAATTAGTTTATATTGATTGTCCTTTAGAGGATGTGATGCTATTTTAATATTGGAAGCTCTACTAAGTTTGCTCTTTGGTTTTCTTGTATTTGCTCTAACGTATAATCTTGGAGGAGGCTTAAATAATGTGAAGAAATGGGTTTGAGTCTTGGACTCTCTACTAGGTGAGGGGCAGTCAGAATAAACAGGATCAAGTCCTCAGTGTGAACCCGAGTGATACACAGTTTTTAAATGGAAGAGGTCTCAGTTCCCTAACATTTATTTTTCTTGAAAAGGTTTATGGACCTCTAGGGGTTCCTTCAAACCCAAAACATTCTATGATTCTATGACAAGAGATGCCTCAAACTCTCTGCTCCTTTCCTATTAATTCTACCCCTGGCAAAGTCAGGGGAAGTTTTGATATCAGTTAAAGAATTTCTAAATTGACCTGTAGGTCCTCATTTCCAGTAGATAATCTACCGCTTTCTGGTGGATTTAAGGTGATGTTGCCTGAAGCCCTTTAGAAGTTTATGCACGCACATTTTTTGTTTCCAAAGTGTTTTGCTGTCTTAAAGAATAAGGTAGGAAAGCTATAGAAGAAATATAGGGAATCGCATGCATCTTTGATGAGTCAGTGGGAGGTGTTGTGGGGTGGCTGGAGCTTTTGAGGGAAGGGGCTAAAGCCGGACACCCAGGTCCCTTGAGTCTTGCAGCTGGGTACTGGGTTGTACAGTCAGGATGTAGCAGAAGTTATGTCCTCAGCTTGGTCCTGCTGGAAACTGGGAGTCAATCCTGTGGCTAATTTTCATGTGATTGATGTTAACCATAGTAATTGCTAACACTGACCTGAGGTTAATGCTCCAAAACACTTGCGATTGCAAGTATCTGGGATGGCAGGTATCCCCTTGAGGTTATTGATCAGGTAAGGGAGGGACTCCTTTTCAGGTGTTTGATGTGAAATTAGATTAATTAAAAGAAGCCCGTAGAGTTTTAGGTTTTTATCAAATACTGAAGCACTA
This sequence comes from Egretta garzetta, assembly GCF_000687185.1. Lineage (NCBI taxonomy): Eukaryota > Metazoa > Chordata > Aves > Pelecaniformes > Ardeidae > Egretta > Egretta garzetta. Next base: position 5,706,226 of record NW_009260022.1, on the reverse strand, counting down.
GTAGACATTAATTTCAAACTTTGTAGTTGAATGTCCAGTGGAAATTACTGTGTTTAGCTTTTAGGTGTGATGGCTGAAACTTTTTTTGTCACAGAGCAGAAAGAGTCTTGGAGATTGAGTGCATGACATCGGTAACTATTTAAATAGACAATTTTGTTTGCAGCATTGTATAGAACTATTTTTCAGTTTTAGATGTGTTTTAAGCAGCTGCAGGCCAGTCGTGTTATGATTCAACATATTTTAGTGAGTTGTAATGTAATATACAGTCATATTTCAGATTAATGGCTTGATTAAATTAGGGAAAATGGATATACATTGCACTTTAAACTATTTTAAAATAGCAGTGTGTGGTAATGAACCAAGCTAGTCTCTTATATTACCTGCCTTATTAGAGTAATAATGTGCAGATCTTGTTTTGCAGTATGGTTACAAACACTTTTTGACATGTAAATTCACTCATGTTCTGCATGCTTCTATTGATTTTTACAAAAGCGAATTGGTTTATTTGACCTACCTTTGATTTCTTTTTTCCTCAAGAAAATCAATATAATAAAGTAATTCTTTCCTGCTATCCTCTTCTTCACTAAGCTCTTTTGAGAACAGTCAGAAAATGTCTTCCCTTCAATTATTTCAGACTTGTTTGCATTAAATCCTTTCAAAGGGACCCATGTAAATGTGCTACTTTAATAAGGATGTCTCCCTGTGATATAAGCTAAATAAAATTTTACATTTAAGGTGAGTAAGAACCAGTTATGGAGAAAATTGTTCAATATATGTTCCATCCTAATTTCTTTTTCCACGCAAAACCTGCTCCAGTTCTAAAGTAGGATAGGAGTTTGATGATACAGCATGCATAATTCATGCTTTTGGCCTTCTGTCTGCCCTTCTTCTCCTGGAATCCTACATATTTAGATTAGGTAAAATTATTCTTGCCTCTTACCAATACAGTTTGATTTCAAGCAATATAATGCAACATATAACATAGACTACTTAGGGCAAAGTACTGTTCTTGGTTCTGCATGACAGATCCTGACTTCAGCATTATCTCTGAGTTCTGTACATTTAGGAAGATTAGAAGAACAGGGCTTTGAACAGAACTTCTCTCTGATACTGTAGTAATTCATCTCATTTTTAATAGGGCTTTAGAAGACTTTTAATATAGCTATTCTAGAAGTTTTGCCAGCTGATAGTTTTGATTAAAGTTGAATTTAGCTATTGCTCACTACTGATTAAAAATAATCTGCTCGCTCTATGGTTCAGATATCATTTACGTGGCCAAAAGCCATTTTCTGCTGCTGAGCAGGAGTCTTGCTTGTGCTGATGCACGCGTGCTTTGTCTGGAGGATCAGGCTGAGGTTACTGTGCTGTAATGTGGTGGAAGGAAGGAGGCAATCTCCTGCCTCCAGTGGCCATTTGGCTGCCCTTAAGGGCCCTTGTGGCTGGGGAGAGAGGGTGAGCCTCCAACTGGAAACTCTGTTTGCAGAACAAGAGGTTTTCTCCCACAAAGTGCATAGGTCTCATTTGGGAAGTTCACCTCTATCAATCCATGCATGGTCTAGTGATGACTTCCAGAAAGAGTGGGATACTTTGCACCACCCTGACAGTATTAAGCAGTATTTCTGTTTTAATTCAGCAGCTGCAATGAAAGTATCAGCGACTAGACTGTGCAGTGTATCAAATGCTCTTTTGGTACTCATTGCATGTGGTCTGATCCAGTGCCCCTTGTATGCGGTATGAGTCCTTCTATTCTCTGGGTTTTTATGTACTGCTGTTACTGAAAAATCTTCATAAGTGTGTTTTTGATATTTCCCCCCAAAGTATCATTTAAAATCTCATAATCTTCACTGCAGTAGTTTAGACCAGTGTGCCTCTGAGCTATTGAAAGTTGAGCAGGTCAAATATGATTTGCCAAATGAAAAGTGGCAAAATTTGGCATTACCAAATGTTTGCAGCGCAGCATGCTTGTTTTTCATAATCTTTCGCTGATCTGGTGAGCAAAAACTCTTTAGAGGCTGAGCTTTGTGTCAGATACCACTGTTCAATTCAAATGTGGTCGTGTGAGATGCTACCATACGAAAGAAAAGTAGTTGAATTTGATTGAAAATAAAGGTTTACTGCTAAAATACTTTTATGGCTCTGACATCAAAAGGATATTATTGCTTCAATAACTAAAAGATTGTAAAGAGGCCGAGGTAAACAATGGGCTCTTGGTTTTGGGAATTTGAATGCTGACTTTCATTTTAGATTCAACTGGTAATAATGTTCAAAATTTTCAGCAAATTTACAGGTTGAACTTTTAAAAAAATTATTTCTATAGTTTCCATTTTTTAATAAGACTTTTGGAGTAAACTATTAAAAGCTATTAATAAAGGGAAATAGTTCATCAAGTGTCAACAAGCTTCCTTATTTCAGTTATTTAACAGTCTTTTTCCAGTATAATTTTGTGATGTCAATGAAACTTCTGATTAGCCTAGCTGTCTTTTTTAATTGGAAAGAACTTTGCAGAACTCCCGAATTGATCCCATTATAGCTTTGAAATGGAAGATTTTAATAAAATTCCTTAGTAATATTGCCAATATGGAATTTAAATATAAAAATAAAATCCTCCCAGTCAAGAAATTAATTTAATTTATTTCAGTTTTTTGAAGTTGGTCTTCTGAGACTTTCAGGTGCTTTTTTGGGTCAGTATTTTCATCCTTCGACAAAATTATGAAGCCCTAAGTTTAGAATAGCATCAACAACAACATTAAATTTATCACGAAACTTTTCTTTATTGAAGCTTTAGGAAAACCACCGGGCTACTCGTGCAATTCAATGTTTGAAGACCTGCTTTAGAGGGAATAATTTGGATTCTTCCTGTTGCTTGGAGTGGGGTAGGGAGCTGCTGGTTGTGCTGCCTGACTGCAATGTCTGCTTGAGGCTCTGGGGCTGAGCTTCACAGCTGGCAATGAGTTTGTGTGCAGATGCACCTGCAAAGTGGAAAAAGGGGTTCTTCCAAATGCTTTTCCAAATGTTTCCTAGTTTGCCTCCTGCTCAAATTTATGCTTATAGAAAGAAAATTAAAATCAAGGAGTACTCCCACACTTGTAAAATAACCCAAAACTTTCCTCCCATGCCCAGATACTGTAGCTGCTCTGAGTTCCAGGTGCTGTGGTCTGGGGCTGGAAAATGGCTGTGGAGAGACTTTCTACTCTTAAATGTGGAATTTCCCTTCATCCCTCTGAAAATACTTACTGAAAGACAGGAATTGGTCCCTGATGGTTAATTCACTGTCACAGACAATACACGCCCATCTTTCCCAAACAGTTTTTATTTACCCATGCTATTACTGGGAAAGAATAATACTGTGAATGCTATTTCCCCCAAAGGTCCACTGCTTCGGTATAGATCCAAAGTCTATGAATTTGTATCAGAAATTCCTTTGCATGAGTCCTGTTGGTTGTTTTGTCTGCAATTACTTAACTGTCCCATAAAGTGCAATATTTGTTTAGCACTGGAGATGCATCAACTGTTTTGATGTGTTATGCATTGCAGCTCTTTATTTTAGCTGCAACATCCCAATTCCTGGTGTTACCCTCTGCTACGTGACCCTTCCCTACCAAGGTCAGGACTGCTTTTGTAGCAGCTCTTTTTGTGTCTTGAACTCATGCTTGCCTTTGACAACACACCCTGTATGCGGTGCCCAGCGTCTGTGCGTGAGGCTTGGTTCCTAGCTGTATCCCTGCTTCCAGAGGAGGGTTTGTGGCCATGGACTTGTCAGAGACTCTGAATTCCATGGTCTGGATGGCAGCTCGCCTGATAACTTGAGCCCTGTTCCCTTGCCCCTAGTGTATTTTTTCCAATGAATGCTCTTTCCGTCCGTGGTAGAAATCCAATAGGCAGGGAGAAGCTTAAGTATATAAAATATACTTTTTGTACAGCTCTTCTCAAAGACAATGCCTTCCTCATAGGTGTCTGTAGTAAATATAGCCAGAGTACTACTGAGAAGAGGCAAAATCTGATAGGTGATTAAATCATGTTGTCAACACACTGCAAAGCTTCTAATAAGCATAATTCCTGGCTGCCATCATAGTGTATTAAAATCTAGATTTTTCCATGAATTTGTGTTTTCAAAAATATCTTCATGATTATTTCAGTCTTTCACCTCTAGCGTTATACCTCTAATCAGAAAGCAAAATAGGCACATTGGGTGAGGTTTATGAAGGGGAAGTGAAACATTAGGTTTTGTGTGGGAGCAATTAGAGGCTATGTAAACGGAATACGAACTTGCTTTGTTGAACTAAGATGGGCGTATGGGAGAAGCTTGTTTGCAGCAGGGAGGGGAACAGGGGGAGAAAGCTGGGGCACTGGATGTGTATGCAGGTGGTGCTCTGCAGTGCAAGGTAACGTTTACTTTTATGGTTGCCACTACTTCGGAAAACTTTTGTTTAATGATCCCAAATTGCAAATTTGGATGCCACAGCAAGGCAAAAAGAAGACATCAACCATATTCTAATTAAAACAAATATATTTTTATTTAAGAAATAAAAATACGAACGCTAGAAGGGTCAATATCTTGCTCTGTAGCAGCTTGATCTTTTAATAGACTACTTACCAGTGACACTGGGATCAGCCTTTAGTGGCTGATAAGCGTCTGATGTAGCAGACTTTAGTGGTTTACCAGACTGTGAAAGTAATTGTGTGAATGGTGCTGAGGTGCTTAGTACAAACTCTTGCATGTGAAACAGCTCATATAATTTTAAACTCATTTTGTACTTCATTTGACAATCTACTTGTAACCCTTTCAGCTCTCGCTTTTGTTGTAACTGTGCCATAAGAGACACGTTTGTTCACATCCATAAAATTTCCATTTAAACCTGTTTGAAAATGATTGTGGTTGATTATAGTTCTGTGTTCACCCTGACTTTGGGCAGTCCTGCTCTACACCTTGTACTGCTGTTACGTGGCTGTTTTCATTAAAAATTTGGTAGAACCTGCTCATAACATTTCAGGATGACTTTTGCTAGAGATGCTAGACCTGTTGTGGGCTTTAGTTTTCTCAGGACTAGCACTATTCCCATAACTGAAGAACTGAGCTGGAAAGTGCTCAGCGCAATGCAAAAATACATTTTATACATGTCTCTAAGCAGCTTGAATGGTCAAAATGTGATAGATGGTGGAAGAAACTTGATGTCAAAATGCTTTCTGAATCTTTTGCAATGTCACTCATAATTTCCTTTTGTCTTTCTGCTCCCTCTGCTTCTCTCAAGTTGTTCTCCTTTTCCTGGTGCTGTTTGTGAAGCTGCAGCCCAGGGAAGCTGCTGCTCCTGGCAGTGGTGGCAGGCTCTGCACCTTGGTCTGGTATCTTCCCTCAGTTTCTCCCAGCTTGCAGAACCATGGCTTGTCCCTCAGCAAGCTTCAAGTTTATTGCTTTCTTTAATACTACATTGATAACTTCTCAGTCCTAAAGCTGTGACTGAAGCTGAATCCTGTGTATTGTTGTTCTAATGATTAAAAAAAAAAGTCTCAAAGTGCGTCTGAGACACGCACAAAGTACATCTATGAGGTTTTACTAGGAGCTTCATATGTAGGATGCATAGCATCTACAAATGATTATTAATGAACCAAATATAATTTCAAAATAAGTGGGTTTGAGGATCAGAAGCTGGTGTAACTGTCCACTCAGGATCTCTGAGTATATACCTTTGCCTGGATCTCCCTGCACTGGATGCTTAGGGAGGTTTTCAAAAGCCTTTCTCCATGCATCCCCTGCATATGTTCCTGGGCCGCCTCTGTCCTTCCATGCCTTTTGTGTGGGGGTGGTGGTGACCTTCCTGTTACCCGCCTGGGTCTGTGTTAGACAACAGCTTGGCAGTGGTAGCACCTGGATGTTTTCTAAGCACGCATCTTGAATTAAGGGGTGGGTTGTCCATCAGAGACCAGTTTTCTGGGTCCCAGTTAGAGGTTTTGCACTGGGTCCCCTACAGTCTCGCCATGATGTGGGATGAAGGGTGGTATCATAGCTTGGGCGGAGGGAGAAACATCACATCCAGCTGCTGGAGTTGCTGTAGATGGGAGTGAGCAGAAACCTGGCAGCTTCTGGAGCTAGTCCGGGTTATAAACTGTGCTAGACTGGTGGACTTTGACTCTGTATTGACCCTGTTGTGCAGCTTGCAAGGATTTTTATTTCTCTAAGTATTTTATTCTGCACTTCTTGAGTTCAGCAGCATGTCTCTTTATATAGAAATCACTGTCATAATTTATGACATGTGCTTGCTGAATTTAGTACTTTGTAAAGGCAATAATCCTAAGTATGAATAAAAATTCAGCGCTCCAGGCAGTAATAGAAGCAATTCTTATATTCCTAATATACTGTAGCATTTTTAAAGGTTAAAAAAATTTTGTTTTCAGTTTGCCTCTAAATGGCTTCTGAATGATAGTCTTCTTCAGCTGATTGCTTCTTTGACATCCAAATGACATCCTGTGTTGCACATTCATAATTTAAGATATGAAATGTGTTGCAAAAAAAAGAATGGAAATTGGGCTTGGAGTTAAATATATAGCTCTTAAGAGAAAATTAGCAAGGAATAATGCATACGTTCCTAGTCTTTATATTTACTTAGTACATACACAGGCTAGGAATGAATATATTATATCATGATGTATATGTTCTCATACATAAAATGGAAACCATAAATACTTGTCAGTCATTTTGTATGTAGAGTGCCTATTCTAAGTCAGTGGGAATGTTGTATGGAAAAAAGTACTCAATTTAACCTCAGAGACCAAGACCATCTCTGATTTAACTGAAAGTGGTGGAGATGGCCCTTGATGAATATGAACAAGTTCCTCACAGTTATGCCTGTCATCTTTACTTATGTAAAATTCTGTTTGTGAAATCTGTATTACAAACTTTTGCTGGCTTAGTAATATTAGCTAGTCATATTATTTATGTACCATTTATTTATGCTAGAACTTCTGTTGGTATAGATGGAATTAAAGGAGCACATACCTTTTTGTTTATAATCTCTTTTGCAGAACAAAATCCCTCGTAAAGTGTGTTGGGGGGAAAAAAACCCCACTGTGGAACAATATAAGCTTTTGGAAAAACTGGGAGGGTTTTGCAAATACACTGTTATCCTACATCATGGCCCCCTAGATGTAGACCAGGCTTTTGAAATCCATGCCATTCAGTGAGGACTTATTGGATTTACATGCCTAGGAGTGGCTCAGCAGGTGCACACCAGTGGGTGGTGACTTTGGCAGCAGTTGCATGAGAGAAGACAAATCTCTGTGCCTCACTGCTGCTGCTGAGGATGTTCAGTCCCATTCCCTCTCTGTTCTCTCAGCCTTATGCTGGCACAGGTATTGCTTACCCAGCAGCAGCTCTAGCAGCACCGAGCTGCCACGTGAGCTGGTGGGTGCTGAAGTCTGCAGGGGTCGTGGGAGTTTGACTGGAAGGACCTGGGCAGTTGTAGGGTGGTGCTAGGGAGGGAGCAGGACCACCTGGGCAGGAGCAGAAGGGAAGAAGCTGTTCCCCTCCCTGCTTTTTGTGCCAAGGAGCTCTCAGCTCAGCTGCCTTGGACACTGTTGAGTAACTGGGGCATTTGGTGGCATCTGAAGAACTGGCTTGAGTATTTATTCCTTCCTTCTGCTCCCCATCCCCACTTGCCTAGAGCTGTGAATTACCCACTTATGAAAAACGATTAGAAAACTTGTATATTAGTGCAAAATTTGGCTTCAGGTTTGCACATCTTTATTATAGCTACAACAGTTTGTGTATGTTAATGCTCCTGTATGAGGGATGAAAGGACTTGGTTTTAGATTGGTATCCATTTTTATCTACAAAGTATTACTGTTCAATCCTTCCTGTCTGATTTGTTGTTGTTCTCTATTTCTGCATGTAAAGGTTCAAAAGTGACTGTGCTTTAACAGCCCTTTTTGTTTTTCTCCATCTTTTTACTTTCAGTAGTTCAGCCACAGGTTCTGTTAGAGAGATCTGTGAGCTCCAGGAGTGACAAAGAGAGCAAAAATATATTCTTGGAGATGTGTTTGCTTTTCTTGAGATCTACCTTGTCTTTTTGCCTATAGTCTTTTGTCTGTAGTTATTAATTATAGTCAGGGCAACATTTTCAATGATTAATTGACTACTGCTTAAAACAATAAGGCTGCTTAATAAGCAAAACACAGTGCAAACTTCTATTTTTGAGAGACCTTCTTTGGTAAGAAAGCTCCTATGCACTCTAGCAATTTTTGTGCTATAAAATGAGAGGAAAAAATTTTCTCATAAATGTGTGCCATTTAGACTAATAAACCACTTGCTTTAAAGAGGTGTCCACTCTGGTCTTGACACGTTTCTTGCTAAATTCTTGATTAAAAGCTAAACTTACTTGCTTTCTTTAAACAGGAAGGGGGAAAAGCATTAAAAGTTGTACTCGCTAGCACTGGCAGGAGGCGGCATGAATTACAGCTTTTTGTGATAACTGGCTTCACAAGACCCTAGAAAGGAATGACAAAGTTCAGATGATGGGAGGATGTGATCAAGCCAACTCCCTTCTTAATTTCACCACGGGATTGAGTTCAAGCTACTGAATTAATGTGCAACCCCCAGTGTCTGTCCATCTCCAAGTTGCTCCAGTCACTTTTTGAATACTGTGGGCTTCTACTGCCTGTGTAAGAGATGAGCCATATTCTTACAAAACTTATACAAATCTTTGGCTTCTCAGGTGTCTAAATATATGATCAAGATACTGTCAGTGTTTTCAAGATACTGCAAAGACTTCGCAAACTCACTCAATGATGGGTAAAATTAAATGGCCTTCAGGTAGTGCTGGCTTAAGCTGAAGCCTGGCCAGGTAAACCGAGTCACTGTATCAGTGTTTCTGTGACACAGCCTCCTCCCCTGCCACCTCCTTTCTGCCTGCATGCTTTCTCCATGTGATGGACCAACAGCATAAATGTCTCTTTCTAGCTGAAGGGAGGCTTCTGCATTGCCTGAGACATCATGATCTCCCCCTTGCTTGCCAGAATTAAGTACCTTAAATAGCTGCCGTATATAGATAGTGTACTTTTCACTGGAGTACTTTGTTTTTTATTTTTTGATGGTTTGAGTTTCCTTCAGCTCTTTCATCTCTCCCTTATCTGTTTTTTTCCTTGCATAATCTATTTCACCATCTTTCTGCTACTTCCACATCTCTTAACGGGGATGCAAATATAGTAATACTTAAATATGACACAAATATTTGAAGTCAGGCAGAACGAGTTCCATCCTCTTGCCTTCAAATGCTGTAACTTGTGATGAGGCTGCTTCCATTAAAGAAGCCTTGATGACAGTTAGCATGTCCCTGCCTCTGTCACTTGGCCCATCTTGTATCATTGCTTTTCTTCTGATTTTGGAAGGGCAAAAGCTAAAAGAGCTAGTAGCCACAGGAAAGTATGAGGTTTTGTATTGATAGAGATATTTAAAGTGTCTCCAACATGGTTAATAGCAGGTATTATGTCACTTATTCTGTGATTTGCTTGTAAGCCTGTATGTCATCTATAATGGCTCTCTTTATAATATGGAAAACAAAGACACTAAGCATCTTGCATATTGCCTGGCCTACATCTTTTTCTCCACTAATGGAGCTGACAGCTTTCTCCCAGAAACGTGACAGGGATATTATTTGTTTTCTTGAGATCTTCTTGCAGATTCTTAGGATCTCATCTTACTGCTCTGCAAACACAAAACGACTGCCTGGTTGCGTGCTTTAAAAGTCTAATCGGAGATTAAACCAAACTTGATACACTTCCATTGCCTCTAGCAGAGTAGAGCCTCACTCAGAAAGCCTAGGAGTAAATTTCCACCATAACAAAAGCAGATCTTTACTGCTGGCTTGACAGGAACAAGTACTTCCACTGGTGCCTAACCATAATCCAGACAACTGTTAGAATATAGGGTCATTTAGGCTGGAAAAGATCTTTAAGATCATCAGGTCCAACTGTTAACCTAGCACTGCCAAGACCATCACTAAACCATGTTCCTAAGCATCACATCTATGTGTCTTTTAAATACCTCCAGGGATGGGGACTCTACCTCTTGCCTGGGCAGCCCTTCTAATGCATGACAACACTGTCAGTGAAGAATTTTTTTCCAAATATCCAATCTAAACCTCCCCTGGCACAACCTGAGGCCACTTCGTCTTGTCTTATTGCTTGTTGCTTGGCAGAAGAGACTGACAACCTCCTTTCAGGTAGTTGTAGATGGTCTCCCCTCAGCCTCCTTTTCTCCAGGCTAAACAACCCCAATTTCCACAGCCACTGCTCATAAGACTTGTGCTCCAGACCCCTCCCCAGCTTCATTGCTGTTCTCTGGATGTGCTCCAGCAACTCGATGTCCTTCTTGTAGGGGGGGGCCCAAAACTGAACACAGTACTTGAGGTGCAGCCTCACCAATGCCAAGTACAGGGGAACAATTGCTTCCCTACTCCTGCTGGTCATATTCTTTCTGAAACAAGTAGAATGATATTGTCCCTTTTGGCCCCCTGGGCACACTGCTGTCTCATATTCAGCTGGCTGTTGACCAGCAGCCCCAGGTCCTTTTCTGCTGGGCAGCTTTCCAGCCACTCTTCCCCAAGCCTGTAGCGTTGCATGGGGTGGTTGTGACCCAAATGCAGGACTTGGTACTTGGCCTTGTTAAGCCTCATACAGTTGGCCTCAGCCCATTGATCCAGGCTGTCCAGGTCCCTCTGAGCCTTCCTGCCCTCAAGCAGATTAACACTCCCACCCAATTTTGTGTTGTCTGCAAACTCACTGAGGGTGCATTTGATCCCCTCATCCAGATAATTGATAAAGATGTTAAACAGAACTGGCCTCAACAGTGGGCGACACCACTTGTATCTGTGGCTGCTGGATAGATTTAACTCCATTCACCACAACTCTTTGGGCCCAGCCATCCAGCCAATTTTTTATCCAGCAAAAAGTATTGTCTTTTATGACAGTAGCCATAAGTTCTAGTTGGGCTTTGGCCCTTCTAATTTTCTCCCTGCATAAACTCATGACATCTTTGTATTCCTTCTGAGCTGCCTGCCCCTTCTTCCAGAGGTCAAACTCTCCTTTTTTTCCTGACTTCCAGCTAAAGCTCTCTGTTCAGCCAGACCTGTCTGCTCCCCTGCTGGCTCTTTCAGCACAGGGGAACAGCCTGCTCCTGTGCCTTTTAAGATTTCCTTCTTGAAGAATGTCCAGCCTTCCTGGACTCCTCTGCCCTTCAGGACTGCCTCCCAAGTGACTCTGTCAACCAGGCTCCTGAACAGGCCAAAGTCTGACTTCTGGAAGTCCAAGGTAGCAGTTCTGCTGACCCCCCTTCTTTCTTCTCTAAGACTCCAAAACTCTTTCATTTTGTGATCACTATGCCCAAGATTGTGTCCAGCTGTCACATCACCCACAAGTCCTTCTCTGTTCGCAAACAACAGGTCCGATAGTGTGCCTTCCCTAGCTGGTTTACTCACCAGCTTTGTCAGGAAGTTGTCTTCCACACAGTCCAGAAGAACCTCCTAGACTGTTTCCTCTCCACTGTATTGTATTTCCAGCAGACATCTGGTAAGTTGAAGTCCCCCATGAGAACAAGGATTAGTGATTGTGAGACTTCTCCCAGCTGCTTATGGAATATTTTGTCTGTTTCTTCATCCTTGTCTATAGCAGACTCCCACCACTGTATCTGCCTTGTTGGCCTTCCCCCCTGATTCTTACCCATAAATACTCAACCCTGTCATCATGGCTGTTTAGCTCTAGACAATCAAAACATTCCCTAACACACAGGGGTTACCCTACTTCCTCTCCTTCCTACGCCTTCTGAAGAGTTTAGAGCCGTCCATTGCAGCACTCCAGTTGTGTGAGTCATCCCACCATGTTTCTGTGGTGGCAATTATGTCCTTGTTTTCCTGCTGCCCAATGGCTTCCAGCTCCTGTTTATTGCCCATGTGCTGTGCATTGGTGTAGATGCACTTCAGTTGGGCTATTGATCCTGCCACCTTCTTGTGGGAAGAAGTCCTAATTCCTGCATGACCATTCTCAGACACTTTTATGGTTTCTAACACATCCATAACCCTTGCATCTTTGCTGCCACATGGATATCCATTTCCTATCTCCACTGAGACAGCAGACCGAAGGACCTTGCTAGCACACCATCTCTCAAATATTGATGTGCCAACCCCAGGCCTACCTCTAGTGAGTGTAGTTTTGTCCCTTTCCCCCTTCAAATCTAGTTCAAAGCAGTGTCAGTGAGCTCTGCTAACTCCTGTGTAAAGATCCTTTTCCCCATTTGAGACAGGTGTACCTCATCTATCACCAGCAGGCCTGGTGTTGTATAAACTGACCAATGATCAAAAAACTCAAAATATAGCAAGAAAGAAAAATCAGAAATGTACAGTTTAAAGATTACTGGAGGCACTTGGTTTGAATGTGAGAAAGCAAAGCACCTGCAGCTGACTGAGTTTAGTGGTCTTTTACCAAACCAACCTAATTCTACTGGTCTGCTGGGAAGCCGTGTGAATACAACAACGAGCGTTTCCATCCTCTTCCACTGGCAGGAGAAAACTTCTGTCGAGGATTAAAATAAATGATAAACTGTATCACCAAGCAGTAATTCCCCTCCCAGGATTGTCCTTGACATCATTTATGTCTTGTTCGTGAAACTAATGAAGGTGTAACAAGGAATAACAAAAAGTGTTCTTACAGCTGTATCTTTAGCTTTCCATCTGTAAACTTTCAGTTCATCTGTAATATATTGTAGATGACACTGCTTATCAATAAGATTGACTTAGGCATCTTAAATCAAACCCACAATTAGACTAAAATTGGCATTGCTAATATATGTTAGTAATAAGATGGAAACCTCATTTTGTGAAACAATAATGATTTGTACTAGTTTACAAATTAAACTTTTAGAGTGTTATAATTGGCCTACTAATGTACTGTTGTTAATGCCTAAAGCAAGCCAAGTTGATCTATCGTTAGGCAATAAAGCTCTTGGAAACAAATGGTGACAATAAATCAGAGTTTTGTAAGATTTTTTTCAGTTAAAGCCAGAGGATAGATCTTCAGAAAGGGATCTGAGAGAATATCACTTAAAGTGCTTTGTAGATACAGTTTAGAGGATGACAGTGTCAAGCCGTCCATTGAGCATAGCAAAAAGTGACCTGTCTAGGATCTTTAAAAAAGATCTGTATATCATGGAAAACTTGTTTAGTGACAGTAATGCACAAACTGTAAACTCCATAAATACTTAAAATGTTTTAACTAATGCTGTAGGGGTGATTACCACCATTTTTTTGGGAAGGGGATTAAATGTATTAAATGAGTGAACTAATTAATTGTAAAAAATGTACAAGGAAACCCTTTGTTTGTTAGGTGTTCAGCAGAAAACTCTCACCAGCCTTAGCACTTAATATTGTTACACTCCGAAGTGCCCGTGTCTGATGTCAAGAAGGTTTTTGATCCAAAAGTGATCATGGGGTTATTAACCTGTAAGCCATGCGAAAGGCTTCTTCAGGTTCAAACAAGCAAACAAAAAAATTATTTTGCTTTAGCAAGCCAATGGGGAAGAGTGGCTTTTGCGGGCTGGGCACTGGGCTGCTTGGAAGGAACCGGTGAGAGAAAAACCATCAGCAGAAACTTGTCTATGCTATCGAGCAAAAAATGGGAAATGGCAAAGAGAATGACTTTGTGTGTCAAATCCATTAAAAGAATTTGACAATTTCCAAACAGGAAAGTGAGCTCTTGCTTTTCTTTTTTGCTGTTTTCAAAGGAAAAAGTATTTGTGATATCTGTGATATTTGTGAATAGGCAGGCTGTTACTGAGACCCACTTCCCTCTGTTACTCCTCTAGATGAAAGCAGTCCTGCAATGCTTGTTTTCAAAAGATTAATTTTGGAGGAAAAAAAGGCTCTACCACTGAGTAGAGAAAAAAATCCTACAGTCATTGAGAGGATCTGTCCATATTTAAATGTATGAACTCTACAGCTCTGTCACTTGGAAGTATTTTGATTTTTTTCATGTTCTCAGAACAAAAAAAAAATCAATGTTCCCTTTTTCAACAAAAATTATGGTCATCTTTGTAATAGTATTGTATTTTCTTCATAATAATCAGATGTGCAATAATAAACATCCATATTATTCAAACTAATACTCTAGGCATTACGTTTATATTCTTCCCAGAATATTTTTTGCTTTTAAAAATCTTTGAAGTCTTTGCAAGCGGCAAGATTCTGCTGTAAAGCATTCAGTGACTCTTCTCATACTCACTGAAACAATCCTCATCAAAGTGAGAAGTCCTGATACAAATAACTTTCATTTTCAAGCTTCTTTATATAGCCTTGAAAATAAGAATTACTTATTGAAAAAGACAAGTGATTCATCTGGTTAGATGTATTGTTCGTGGACAATGCCAAATGTTTAATATTAAATGGAAAATATTAATCCTCACTTTCAGCTGATTTAAAGTTGCCATATGGGAGGAATAAACTTTCACTGCAAGCCTTCAACATCATGAATTTTGCTAATAACTTCCTCCTGCTACGTAGTTACGCTTAGCGCTGCTGTAATAACTTTAGCGTTCTATATTCATGTTATACCTTCCAGTGAAGGATGTCAGAAAAAGCCCTGTAGTGAATTAATGCCAGCTTTTTGGATTTCTGCATCCTATCATAGCTAAGCAGATGATATGCCTGTGTAGTGAAACTCTCTTGGGAGATGAGTTATGATTTTATTGAAACAAATAGGATTTCTTTTTGAAATTTAAATTGCCCCCTGAATGCTAGCAAAATCTTCCAAATTTTTTTCCTAAGCCTGAAGGTAAATTACTATGGAGGAGAAAAATTTAAGAAATGCTATTAATTCCTAATAAAGAAGTCTGCATGAAGCAGATCTAGTAGGAGAGAAATGCTTAGGAAGTGGAAAATCTCATACAGAGGCTGTGAAACACTTGGTGTTAGCTGGGAATCATGAGATGGAGGAGGAAGACACAACAGGTTAGTCTGGAGCTCCGGAGGGACTTTTGTGGATGCAAATGCTAAAGGAAAAGTAAGAAGCCAAATATCCTGAAAGATGCTTTCAGGATTTGCTTTATGGTCCAGCAGCCATTCCAGAGAATACTGTGAAAACTGTTTCTCTTCTGTATTGGCAACTTGCTGTTTTTTCTCATCTGATTTTTATTTTTACAAACAACAGGTTTCTGGCAGCTGACCCAGAATTTCTCGTCACAATATTCTGATGTCAGACAGTTGCAGTGGGGTGATAAAATTGTCATAAACCTATGTTGGTACAAGAGCACATGAACTATCATTATGGGTCTGGCCAGCGGTCCATTACATCCCCTAGTCTTTCTAAAAGCAGTCTTTACCACCCCTGTTTGAGTGCTATAAAGAAAGCCCTAAGTAGAAATGGATAGAAGGCCTACAAATACTGTTTTTCTGTTCTCAGAAATTCTTTGATATGTTTATTATGAATTTTGCTAAAGCACTGCTAATGTATGCTCAAGTAGAAGAAATTCAAGTTCTTTTTTTGCCTTGATCAGAGCTGTGCAGACAGTAGTGAGACTACTCCACAAGGATTTTAATTTTAAAATGTAATTCTGTCCCAAAGCCAGAAATTAGTAATGTTTTCCATTAGTATATTAAGAGCATACTGAATCTATAGCCTTGGAGTGTTCCCTTTTCTACTGTGCAATATTTGTAGTAATTTATTAGCTGCCCTGAAGAACCATGCTGTGGACTGGCCAAGCACCTCTGTGTCTCCTTTGACTTTGAAATTGTGACAGAAGGTTCCCAGGCATTCTCTGAACTCTGTGACCTTATAGGGTTTGACCTAATTCTACTTTGAAATAAGGGGTAGGAAGGATATGGGTAGCTTGGGCAGACAGCAGTAATTACAGGTAGGCAAAAAACTTCAACAGAGGTAAATCAGAAGGAAACAACTTTCTCATGAATCTGTCATGGGACTTGCAAAGAATTTGCTGGTGCACCTCTGAGCTAAAATGCTAATACGTACAGTGTGTTTATTGGCTTTGAAGCAGATAAATGATGGTAGAAAAGTGATGTGAATACTCAGGGAGGGAGCTGGCATATGCTGATTTCATTGTGGTTTCTTAAAATCCCTATTAAAATTCAGTGGGGCTCAAAAGTGTGAGAGAAGATCTGCACATTTAAAAGTAGAATTTATTCCACAAATTAATGGCATTTCAGACAAACTTCTCAGAGGAAAAAGGGTTGAGAATGGAGGGAGGAGAAGGAGCAATCAGCAGGTTGCAGCTGTTTGAAGTGACAGCTCAGAGGATTTACAAATGTAGCTGCTAGTACTGTGTTGCTTGAGTCACAACAGAAAGTAATGGAAGCGGAGGTATTGAGAGACAATGACTGAAGTTGATGGAATAGTAGCAATGCATTTAAACATACAACGGATTTTGGAAATGGAGGAGCCACAGAAAAAGAAAATTGAGGAAGATAAATGAGAGAAACCCAGAAAATGGATATAAGAGTCCCGAACAGCTCAGCATGCGTCAGATGTGCATTCTAGAGGGGAGTATTTACTAAAATATCAGGATTGTTCACGTGGCTTTGTATTGTGAAGAATATTTTTCACCTTGTGTAGTGGGGAGCAGTTGGGAGTATTTGTACTGGTATGAGGGATTGCTACTTGGTACTGAACTCTAATGAAGCCGTTTCCATATGCAGAGGTAGCATGCACAGACTGGAGGGGTTACAGCACCGGGTTGCTTAAGTCTAACCAAGTCCACCAAAGGACTTGCACATGAGGCTTAAGGAGTGTCCCTCTTTATTTTGGTCTCCTTCAGCAGCGTGAGTTACTGTAACCAGCCACGGGCATCCCAGTAATTCACTGGGAGATTGAGAGTAATGGCAGGGGGTGTATTTTGAATAGGTGGCACTGGTAACTCTTACACTGGGACTGTTTACTTTTGGCAGTCTGCTGATAGAATGGGTAGAAAGAGAATCCGCACAGGTAACCTAGAATAAGCTGGAGATGTCACTGGCGTCAGTCTCTTGAAGACATACTGGGTCAAATGGGATATGGCAAAGGTGCTCGGATGAAGGAAAGCAGGATACAGCCTTTGAAGTAATGTAGTAGAAAGAGATATGTTGAGAATGGTCATTTTTAGACTTTTCATTAGTCTGACCTGGAAGTTCTCTGAAGGTTTTATTGCCATCAGCCTGGAAAAGAGCAGATCTGAGGAAGAATATACAAAATCTGTAACTGCCCTAAGCTCACTGAGGGGAACAAACCCAAAAAAATTCAAATAGCTTTTGTGCTAGATGAAATGAGTAGAAAGATGTCAGGTTTTAGGTAGCTAACTAAAATAAACATGTTGTTATAGCTTGTTCTTCAAAAGCCAAGGGTGTTACAGTTGGTAGATGTGTCCCCTGTAAATGAGATGAAGTCAGAGCACTATAGTAAAGGCAAAGGGAGGGAAAATAGTATCAATCATTGGCAAGGCCTTTATTCTGAGCTGGAGAAATTAGTGTTATTCATAGAAGAAATATGATCAGAAGAGTCTCTAAAATAATTGGAAAAGGCAATCTGAATTTCTTATATTTTACTTCATACTTACTTTCTACCAGAATATCTCTTCTCTCTCAACTTGAGTGAAAATACAGGATTAAGGAGCTGAGAAAATGTTGCAGTTAAAATGTGGAACTGTTGTTTAATACTTTATATCATTCATCCATAGGAATGTGAAGTCTGTATCTAGCAAGTAGTCTGTGTAGTACCTTGAAATGGAGAAACCTCTTAAGCCTTCCTGCAGAGCACATCTCTTTAGTTTACTGTTAGCTGCTGCATCTTTTTATTGCCACTATTATATTTCTCTTTTTACATATGTACAGTATACTAGAATATGTTAGAGTGGCCTGAAGAAAACCTAAGGGACAAATTCTACCTTCTGATGCACTGCTAATACTCAGTCAATAAGAGCCTTAAGTGTTTTGTTTTAAAATAAAAGTAATTGCCTTATAAATCAATGTACTACGGTTGGAATTTTTAAGAAATGTTGCAAAATTTCATAATAAAAACATCACTGGCCTGTTCTGGGCTCATCTACTGTGATATTCACAGGATTCAACAAAAGTAGGGATGGGGTGAAAATGTTAATGACAGCCAGGTTGAGCATCTTGGTCTGGTCTGTTTTCCTGTGTGACATTGTAGAATTGCCTCTGACAAAAAAAGAAAAGTCTTCCAAAAACACGTGTGTAAATTAGTACCAGCTTATATGTAGGCTGAAGTGTTCAAAGCACAGTTAATTACAGCTGTGTGTGCTCAATCATGCCTCTGTGTTGCTGATGGAAGTGTCGCTGTGGAGTTAGATTTTGACTGGAGCTGGACATGCAGGGAGAGACTGTGCAGCCTGTGGAAGTGTTAATTAGCCTGACAGCCTCCATGCAGCAACTGGCTGCCTAATACCCTTAAGTTGTTTAAAATTTCAACATCATTAACAAAACAATCATGAATTACTAAGCTACCACGTATCTGCAAGTCTTGCATGGTGGTTCCAAACTTTTACAGAGAAAACGCACTTGGAGATGCTGCTGTACAGATTGTGGAGGAGCTGTGCGGGACATCCGAACAACTACCGTAATCATTTCTGCAAGTATTCACCTTCTGAAATGAATTAACTTTTGACTTTACTCATGGAAAATGGGAAGCCTTGTTCAGATACAGATCGTCAGTCTCAGTCTGCACTAGGACAATACGTTTTGTTGCAGAAATATAAGCATATTTATACTGTCTTAATTTAACTCACTGGCATATAAATTCTTTTGTATTAGTCTGACTAAAACTTTCCTATCACAGATAGATGCACTGTAAGCCAGGAAGGCCAAATCTTCTAAAATGATTTTTACAAGTGAAAGGGACAAAACATAGAAAATTCCCAACTGCTATACTGTCGGCTTACTTGCATCTTTTAATATCTAGAAGCTAAAGCTGGCTTTAAGTTCGTATTATCTCTAGGGAGAAACTACTGTTGCTTTTACATGTCTCCATGGGTTTTTCTCTAAAATACTTTCTTACCACTATTTTTTGCAAAATTATTTTCCTAGGTTTGTGGTAACCCATGTTATTTTCTTATATTGTACTTTCTTTTTACCATTCTCCCTCTTTGTATATGCTCCCGGTGAGTGCTGCGTCCTGCAATTCTGTTGTTGCTCCGCTGTGTGTTTCTGTAGGTACCTCTTAGTCTCCTTTCTTTTGTAACCCTTTTTTCTTCCGTCTCCCCAAAGCCACACGGTATGTATGCACAGAAGTACTTCAGGCCAGATTGTACTTTACAGTCCAGACTTATTTATGAGTTTGCCAGAAGCAGGTATTTATGGGTATTCTCTGTTTATTCTTTTGCGCAGCTGATGGCTGTTGCTGCTTTGGTTTAGAGCCACAGGAGTAAATGAGTTCTTGAGTGAATAACTACATGTCACCCTGAATAGAGTAACCCTCATGTACTTCATCTGCAAAAAATTCAGAAAACTGGAAACTGCATAATAGCAACCAGCAGGAGAGCTGAGCCAATTCAAGACTTTGGCACCAGAAGGCTTCTGTAGCCATCTTCTATGTATCCAAGTCTGTCTCTCCTGTTTCATTCCCAAATGTATTTGCCTCATAAAAAATGCAGAGATAAAATGACATAAATGTGTATAGAAAATATCACCTAGCAAAATCAACAGAGGGGAAAAACAGTGTGTTGAAAAGAGAATTCTCCCACAACCAAACAAGACTCTGAAAATAAGAATATACAGTAGTAATAGCACTGGATTTTGGTCGTCTGTTTGATGTAGAGTCTTTGTGGAGCAGTGCTGAGTGGAAGCTCAGGAACTACCTAAGTAGGATGGAGTCAACGTACGCAGTTATGCCATGGCATGCTGAGCTGCCCCTCTGTATTTTTGATAACGGGCATTTCTCTTTCTGATGCCAGTCTTAGGTATGTTTAAAATTGTCCCTCCCAAAATGTAAATGTGAAATCTCAAACCCAAATAAGTTTCAGAGTGTATAGTTCAGAAACAAGGGCGATTGGTGGTAAAACCAGTATGAGATATCTCTTAATGTATTTGCCTCTCTTTTTCCTCCTTCTGCCACTTCTGTTTCAGTAGAAAGGAGGTTGCTCATGCAGTGGCTGACACACTGAATACCTTCTTGCCCATTCCTGTAATTATTCAGTGTTTATCACAGGATTTTTTTTTTTTCCGAAGCAGCTTGGTATGTTTTGTGGTGATACTCCTACTGACTTCAAAGAAAAGCATCTGGCTGATAAACACCAGTGAAATTCCTTTAAAAAATCCTTTAATAACTGGATTTTTCTTCCTGTGATCCTGAAGGAAAAATGGCAAAAAAAGGAAACCAGATTTCAGCCAGAGCTGCATGGCAGTAACAGCTTAGATAATGGCACAAAGTGAAGCATGGGGGTTGTCATGCACACTTTTGCTTTGGATTTATTTTTTCCTTCAAGCGCTTGGGAAAATTCTACAAACAGGTCTTCAGTGCCAGACTCTTTGCTCTAAATATCTGATTTGACATCACTAGATAGCTCAAATAGTGAACTATTTATGGGCTTTTATTTTCTTTGTCCGCCTATAACAATTACTCTACTACTAAACTTGCCTTTCAGTTGGGTTTCACAGATACGACACAAAAGGCCAGAGCGAGGGAGAAGAGCAGTGGCCCCTTGGGCGTCTCTGCCCAGAGCTGCAGAGAGGGTCGGAGGTCCATGGGGCCACAAGTGGGAACAGATGAATCTTCTCAGCCAGGATGCAAAATTAATTGGGTGGACACACAGAAAAGGAGGGAGTTGTCTTGCTACCTCAGCATCTCCTTACAGCTAGAGGAGGAGTATGGCTTGTCAGGATGGTTGCCTTTGGTGCTGGTGGGGGATGGAGATCTTTCTTCAGCATGGATCTCTTTGGCTTGCCTAAGCCGAGAGTCACATTGTCCATCTCTTTCCAGCTTATTTCTCTCCTCCCATAAACTTTGCTTTGTTTAAAGGCAATAGTTTACTCTGTCACTTGTAAGTAGTGAAATATTGCTTTCTGAGCCTTACATATTGTGTAATCCAGTTTTACAGTTCCTGGCAGTATATATAAGAATAAAAAAAAGTCTTTTTAAAAAAGTAGCTCTGGTTATGAACAAATGTAACAAAAATGATGTTTCATTTATGGTAGTGTAACATATTGCTGCAAATTTCATATGGATGGTTGAGTGACACAAAAAACCAGCGCTTTTTTGCTAGCATAAGCCAATTTTTGAGTGTCAGGTGGGTCCATGCAAGGGAAAGCTCTTACCCTTCTCCCCATGGGGAACCTCTGCGGGGCTGACAGCTTACATCAAGCATAGCATGTTGTGAAGGATGTGGGCAAGATTTTTCAGGTGCTTGGGGGGCTGTGGGCGGATGAGGATGCTCAGAGCACTTCAAACCATTGTCATTGCCATCAAGGGCCTCTTCTAGAGGTTTTTGGGGAAAGTGTATGTGAAAGACTGTATAAGGAGAAAGGAAGGATCTGGGGAGCCTTGTCTACGAGACTTGCTGGATGTGGGTGCCTTCCTTTGGATGCCTTCCTCAGATGGGAGACAAATAAATGCAGCAGTAGAAGTGAGCTAAGCCTACAGAATCTGGCTCCAAAGAGGCTGTTTTGCCAGAGTGGAGACCTAAATAAAAGTGGAATAGATGTGTCTGCAAATAAGAGGCTTTTGAATAGAGCTTGGAGGCACAACCAGACCCAAACCACCACAACTTAGCTGGTGGCCTAAAGCCACAAATTGTCATTCAGTGACTTCTGTGCAATTAATTTCAGTCCGTTTAATTTCTGAGGAATTTAGGAGACAGCAGATAAGAACTGAGTGAGTTATGAGATAAGGAAAAAAAGTGACAGCAGTTTCAACATCCTCTCCTGACTGTGACAATTGCCTTTTTAAAAATACCTGATACTATTAAAACTGGATCTATTGATTTTACATGATTTTTCATGTATTGCAAGCCAGCTTCTTTACCATGTCTACTGTGTAAAAGGTGCAATTGCCTTTTGCTATATATCAAGACGAACTGGTTCTATATGGAGAAATAACTCAGAATAGCTGCTGGAGTGTGGAACCTAGACAGATCTATGACATTCATTCTAGTTGCAAATTAGTTCTAGATGTTTGAGAATATAGCATGTCAAAAAAAAATCAAAAGGGAAAGTAAGACTTTCAATAGCTTAAACACATGTTTCAAGTACTTTAAAGAAAGTGCTATTCTTCCCCCCCCCCCCCCCCCCACCTCCTACCATTTTTTGTGGAAAAAATACTGCCAGGAAAAAAATTGCAGATACATATTTGGCAGAAAACCATTTTTTTTCCTCTCTTCTCATGATGAAGTATGAATAAAAACAGTACTTACAGCCAAGGCCAGTTCTGCTTTAATAGTCCTACTTATTTTTCACTGTAGTATTTTCTTAAAAAAAATTAAATTCTTTCAATAGAAAAAAAATGTTGAATTCAAGTGATACAGCATTTTAGGATTCTGCAAACTGGACCATAACCTATGATCTTTTTCTTTAGCTCTAATTTGCAGAGTGACTGTCTTTCTCCACAATGAGGATGAAATGCTCCCCTATGAATGTTCCTTGGCTCTTAGCCCTTGCAGCCTCTGATCCTCATAAGGAGCACAGGCTGAAAGAGGAAAAGCCCATTTGTATTAACTACATAACCTTTCTAAACAGAACCAATCTAAATTTTTTTTACCTGGGCATTTTTATTTGATCAAACTGGGATGGGCATCAGAATGATTTAATCCTCAGGATCACAGTAATATAAAATTCTATAGATAACTATGAAATTTAAAACCTTAATATTTTGTCAGTGGTGTATAACTTCTGATGCTTCTCTTTTAAGCTGCCTGTGGATTTTTGTGTCACTTCCAATTATTATTGTCATCTGTTTTCTTAATTTCAGTATTGAATAGAGAAAGCTAAAATGCTTTTCATCTTCCAAGAAGTCAAGAGTATGGGTGTGTACGAATTAGTGACAACCGGACCTGGCTTCAAGATGCAGAGTTTGATCCAGGTTATGCATGCTCATTAAATTCAGGAACATTCAGATTCTTGAAACACACTGTACCCATTGTAAAAGAAGGCTTTCTAAATTAATCTGAACTTGGGGTATTCTTTGCTAGTGGATGTTATGTTGGTCCTTTTCTAATAGCTCCATCATATATGAAAATATTAGCTTTGAGATGTCGCATAAAAAGACATTTGCCTGCAATTTTGTTTGTAAAGGGTCACTCCATATTGAGTATTAGACTTGTAGCTGTTGGGTCATCCTATGACCAAATCTGAGTGAAGATGCTTTTCCTTTTTTTCTTTCCCTCCCACCCCCCCGCCCTGCCCCTGTGTTCCTAACAGTGATAATGCTTACTCTTTGGTACTCTGCATGGAGTATCTGCACTTTTCATGGTATGCAGCAAGTTTGGAAAGTTCAAGCATTATAATATAGAAGGAAAAAACTTTTGGTTTGTTTGTTGGTCGTTTTAGTTCCTGTCTTATTGAGCACTGCCTCCTCAGGGAGAAGATGATAATTTGTCATCAGATAGGGGAGATGGCTGCCTACATTAACAATGTGATTTATGAGTGACTGTCACAATAGACAGTAAAGCAAAGGAAAAAACTTCAAGTTACTCTTAATTTGCTGGGTCCCGGCTGTTGTACTTGACCAGCGTGTGCTGTTTTAAGTCATGTCCACTTATACAAGTCTGTCTTCTTCTGTGGCTGCAACACTGACCATGAAAAGCTTGTCTCATGAAACACCAGGATTCTGACTTGGTGGGAACCGGCTTAATCACCATTACAGTATTACTCTTACCAGCTGTGTTACTAAACTAAGTTGACCTAACCTGATACACATTTCTCTAGCCTTAGTGTTTCTCTCTATTTTTATTAAAAAGAATTAAAACCAGGTTTACTTAACATCTTTTCCTCTCTTTTTCTTCCAAGACTGTAGAGGAAATAGTTTTCTTTAGGTTTGTGTGTGCTTGCATGAGGTGAGAGGTGTGGAGACCTTATCGCATGGAAGTCCAATCAGTAAGAACAGCTTATTCTTTTACTGCCGGAGAGTTAAGCTGAGCTTTTCACTGGGCTCTTGCAGCAGTGAGTTCCATAGCTGAAATCTTAGGAAAATTATATTTTGTACTCCAGAGACTTTTGTTTGACTAACTTTTGAGATTTCGAGGAAAGTCAGCTGTTTGCAGACTGTTATGGTCCTTGAGGGGAAAAATACCAAGACAGACCTTGGGATGTGGATCACTGGTTTTATTGGTCCATCAAGCATAGATCATGCCTGTAGCTCTCTAAAAATTACTGCTCAACTAGGGAGGATTCGAACTCTTTGCAAGGTGTGAGCATGGTCCTCTCAAACACAGTATTTTGGTAATCCCGATAACCCAGAAACAGCTGTAGTGTCAGGGAGAGATAATGTTTCTGTCTACGATGACTCAGGCAGGGCTATCTGTAAACCTTACTCCACTGGGTTTCACTGCCAAAAGCCATTTTGGCAGTGGAGGCAGGGACTGGTCCTCAAAGTGAGGCAGAAACGAGACAAGCAGATGTTGCTGGTGATGATGTGATGAGGAAGGAAACAATCCAACATTGTGTTTGCTTATTGCATTGCTATTTACACACATAAAGGCCTTAAGAAGTGGTAGCTAGGTTACAAAACATAAATACTGATTTGGTGAGCTGCTGTTGCATATCTTATAGGTGATTAACGGGAAGGTATTTGCCCATATGAGGATTTCTTTAACTCTTCTGTTCACCCTGCTACAAAAAGACCTCAGTTTGTTTCCACGGATGTTAGTATGGGTGAAGGGCTGCAGCTCCTTCTCGCCATTAATTTCCTCTTTTCTTTGTCTGCTAAACTGAGGATGTGTTGGTAATCGCTGCTGGTATGTGTCCTGGGGCAAATGTATACGGCTGGTCAGGTAAGGAAAAGAAATATGTACTGGGCCAGGCTGCTGTTAGGTTGATGTATCTGTGTTTCCTTCCCCTGGAAACACTGAAAATGTCTGACTCCAAAAGGGAAAGCTGAGGACAAAAAAGCTATTCTCAGCTCATTCTCCTGCCATGAAAAAAAAAAGAGAAAAATGGGAGGGGGGAAGAATGAAATAAGATTTCTATCATGTGATGATTAATTCAATATTTAAAGTATTAGTATTGTCATACTCATGGGAAACTACCAGTCTAGAAGCAGTGTACACAATTTTTTTCTAGTTCTTAATACTGCCTTTTGTTAATGATTCTTTAACAAATGTTGCACTCTTACATGATTTTGTTTCTGCAAATATGATTCCGTGTTTTAAGATTTAGATTTCAAATGACATTCTACCCATAAGCCCTGTGACACTTTTGCAATTCAATGATACCTGCACGTTTTATTTTCAATGTGCTTATTCCCTATTTTAATAAGAAGCTAAGAGAGGAAAAAACCCCAAATATCTGTACTTACAGATCCATCAGTGTACAACATTACTTCATGTCTGATGCAAAAAAAAAACCCAAACACCCCAAACACTCTGAACTGCTTTATATATGTTCTAGAATGAAATTAACCTATACTTTTTTGAGTGAAGAATATCAAAGGGCACAATTTTTGAACATGATATTCCTTTCAAATTTTCACTTATGAATTTTTTTCTATGCCTTCAAAATATATAAACCCCACCCTTCTCTTCTTAATCCAGAAAACGTGCCTGTATTATTTGGAATAATTTTTTGTCCATTGATATTTTTCATACACATGAGAGAATGGGCTTAGTTATTATCTGTGATTCAATCTGCTCTTTGAAAAAAGGTCCCAGCAATTACCAGGTCAGTAAGTTCATCTTTCCAGTTGCCTCAAGTGTTGTGGTTTTAAGTGCTTGTTTGAAGGTAAGAACTGTATTCCCTCACTGCGTGAACAGTATCATACTGTGAGATTTACAAGCAAGCAGCCTAATACCTTCCCCAGTATTGTCTTCAAGGTATTTCACTCCCTTTATTTTCCTTCTTTAGTAAATAAGGCTGCAAGTTTCAAATCTGAGTGCTTACAATTAGGCTTTTAGATCTGTAGTCAGGCTTTTAAATAGCAGTGTCTAGATTCTCAGAAGTGAAACCGCGTTGATTTTGGAAGCCTACAGAGGGTATTAGAAGAACAAGTTTAATCAGCTAGCTTTGGCGTTTTTTTTAACCTCAGTCTTAGGGTTTGCACTGAGGTATTCTTCTGATAATGGGGAGGTATGTGGTCCTACTCATACAGCAGCAAACTCTGAACTAAACTGCTTACATATAAAGAATTGGAGTCATAACATTCTTCTATGGCCGCTGAGTACACTCGTCAGATCATAAATCCCCCTTAATTTATTTTGCACCTTAAAGTTATTCCATGCATGAGTGTCAGAACTGGGTAAACTAGTCTGAGAGTGTGAAATGAATTCTTTACTCTCTTTAAATTAATTCTGAAGTTTGAATGATTCAAATATGAAAAAATGTTTTTCACCTTGTAAAACTGCTGTTTCACCTCTCTCCCAAGATCGTATTACTTGGAAACCCATGGCCAGTTTTGCTGTGCTCCCCTCCTTTTGCATTGCTTGTGTGGTCCCCGGAGAGATGCTCAGCAGAAAGCAGCTGCGTAGTGGCGGATCTCAACAGCCAGGTCAGCTGGTGCTCCTGCAGCCACGGTGCAGGGACCTGTGTGCAGAGGCAATGCGAGGTGTCCCGTGATTAACTTCGCCCCTGTAGACAAAAGCCTCAAGTTAGATGACGGTTAAGACTGCTCAAAAATAACTGGTTTGGAGCAGATAATTGGAGTCAGCCCTGTATATCTGTAACTGCCCACACTAAGTGGTCCTGTATCGCTTCTCCCTGCCAATGTTCTCTCTGAAGGTAAATTTATGGCTGTGTTTGTCTGTGCTGTGGCTGGGTCAAAATAATAAGCTTCCTTCACAAGCAAGCAAAACATTCTTTCTTTAAGGAAGACTTCCAAAAGAATAATCTGGAGAAATTGGTGTTGCTGCTGCACTTAGATATAATTGCAAACAGGTGCCTTTAATAACGGGTCACTGCTTCATTTAGTCAGGTTAAACCCCACTTTGCCATGCCAAAGTGAGATCGGCTCATTGCACAAGGGAGAAGGCTTTTGCCAATCTATTTAAGCTCCAAAGCCGAAGTCATAAAAGCCCTTAATGTTTATCCCATGTAAACTACCCTTGCTGTTATTTTATAGCCAAATCAGGATACGTGAGTAAAAATAATTGAATCTTCCTAGAGTATTTTTGGATGAGTCTGGTGTATATTAGAAATATCTAAATAACATCTAGTGTTACTAAGATATTTAGTTTTTCTCTTTGTGCTTAACCTGTTTCTCATGGTAAGAAGGCTTATGCAACCACTGCCTCTGTGTCCTCCTCTCACTCCTTCAGCTAGTGAGAAATAGCAATGCTCAGACAAATAAATAGCTTTTGTATCTGTCAGGTGGTTTTACCAGGCTCATTTCTGCTGGTTTTGCAGTGGGTCACTGGGTATAGGAGGGATGAGCCCAACAGAGCTCTGGATCCCGAGATGCACCAAAGTTGGTCAGAAATAAATCACCTGGAAACCAAACTGGGTTAGTTCCATCATTCACTGCTGCTTGTAGTTTAGGAAATGGAGAGTCACAGCAGTTGGACTACCTGGTGGGACTTGAACAAAGTTTCAGTCCCAGAGCCGAAGGGACCTCGTTCTTTCCTCTCATCAGGTTAGCATTGTCCCTAGTATCTCAAAATTAAGCTGCTTTGGAAAAAAAACCTGCTTAAAAGTACTTTATTTTTCTACAGATTGATATTAATGGAAGCAAAAGTCTGGAGTTCTTTATCTGAAGGGGTCAATAAGCCGAAGGGAAGGGGTGATTCAGTCAATAGCTTCTACCTGAAATTTCAATAGTTTTTTTAACAACCTCCCTCACCAAAGGCTGTCAAGGAAATTATGAAGCCTTAGGATAAGTGTGTGTGTGTGTAGGTCCTTGCACAGAGAGAAAATTGCTCAGAAGATAGGAGGCAGACAAGGGGTGCATGCTTGGTTACTGCAGCAGAGGGGCTTTGCCAGTGGTGTCCCATGGGTTCTGTGCTGTTTATAAATATATATATAAATGGGCTTGAAAAGGGGGAGAGCAGTGAGGTGACTAAGTTTGCTGTTGATACGCAATTATTCAAGGTAGTGAGGATGAAGGCAGACTGAAGAATTATACAAGGATCTGAAGAGACTGTGTGACTGGGCAATAAAATAGTAGATGAAATTCAGTGTAGATAAATGTGAAGTGATGCATGTGGGGAAAAACAATCCTAGCTTCACATATAAAATGATTGGCTCTGAGCTGTCTGTTGCCACTCAGGAATGAGACCTTGGGTTATGATGGATAGTTCCATGAAAACATCAGCCCATGCTCAACAGCAGGCTAAAAAGCAAATCAAATCTTAGGAATGATGAGGAAAGGACCAGAGGACAAAACAGATAACATCATTATGTTGCCATATAAATCTGTGGTTCACCTGTACGTCGGATACTGCACGTAGGTCTGACTCGCTCATCTCAATGAGGATGCATTAGGACAGGGGAGCATTTGGAAAAGGGATAGGAGGATGTATGCAAAGGGCTGAGTAGGCTGGGACTCTTTTGTCTGGGAAAATGTCAACTGAGGCTGATAACAATAGAGGTCTACAAAACTGTGAATAGCTGGAGAGGGATGGATTTTCATTTTCTCTTTCAGAGCAAGAGTTAAGACCCATTGAATGAAGCTGATAGAAAACTGGTTCAGAACAAGGAGAGTCATCTCTTTTGAGAAGTGAATAACGCACCTTGCCAAAGGTGTGCAGAGGGTCCTGGGGAGACTGGGCAAACAGTGGGATGGAATGCCGGGTCAAGGATTGCTAGATGCAGAAACCACAACAAACTTCAGAAATCTGAAAAAGTGCTGGAAGAGCTTTATGCTAGAAATACTATGTATGTTTGTCCTGCACTTTCCTCTGTGTCCACTTCTGGTCTCTGTTTGAGACTGATAAGTGGATTTGAGGAGATCAGGTTCTACAGACTGAGTATTTGAGCCCTGCCAGAAATCTGTGAAGTAGATGCCTTCATATATCAATTGAATTACCAGTAGGACTTCCATCTCTCTTTATCTGATACTGAGTGCGAAGATGATCACAGAAAAAGGCGCCTGACTCTGATAACAGAGCAAGCCAATTGTTCCAGTCTTATGTACGCTGATCATGTTAATGTGTCCAAAAAATGCTTCTAGTGCAAATTCAAATGTGATTGATGCTGGAATCTCTGAGCATATGTTAGTAGTCGGAAATGTATACCTTGTGAATTTGAGTAGTATTCAAGGACATCAAATAGCTTTTGAAGTTATGCATGAAGGTATTCACAGGTGGGAATCAAAGATTTTGGTTGGAGCCTCCTACAAATATATAGAGTTATAAAGTTTGGAAAAAATAATAAATATGTCCTCATTCTTCCTACACTTTAACTTTTTCTAAAGCCAGCTCTCTATTTGCATTTACCGCATGTGTTACTGCATATGAGCATGCATTTCACCATATAGTTATTCAATTAGAGAAATGAAGTATTGCTCAATCAATTCCAATAAATGGAATACTACGCAAGAATTGTGGATCAGGTACTCGTTGACTTACCTGTCTCCCGAGGAGCATGGTGATTTACTTGAGCAGTGCTGCTCAGGACGGAGGAGAAATCTAACTGTTATGAATGAGGAAAACAAAATGGTATAATGCGTATAGCAAATATGACAGTGCAAATTCTAGGAAGATACAGAGGGAGCAAAGGGAATGTGCACAATAGTTAAGTGAATAAATTCTGTGAAGAAGTAACTGAGATGAGTAAAAAGTTGTCTTGAATTCTCCTGCTAGGTTTTGGAATGTTGTACTTTTCTTGTCTTCCATTGCCCAAATCAGAATTTTTCTGCTGAATAAAATAGAGAGATAAATACTGAATCCAGTATTTCTCTTGAGGTGGTTGATGTCAAAATTATGAAAAAGAAAACCATGCTGCTCATCTCAGGTGTGGGAAGCTGATGTTAGATGTACACAGGGAGAGGAAAGGGCTGAGCCTGAGGCAAAAATGGTCCAGTTAATTGCTAAAAGCCTCTAAAAATAAATTGCTAGTTGCTACTGTAGTAGGTCCCATCTGTTCTAACAGAGCATAAGTTGACATTTGAAGGAAAACATAACTGACTAAATGTCAACCAATGCAGTGAAGTAGTCTTGAGAACATAAGTTGATTTAAAAGTCCTGAGTCTGATTCTGATGGAAAGGCAGGGAAGGGCTTTGGTTCTGCAGCCTCTCTGGGGACCCCTTCCTCTATTTTGCTCTAACAGTGAAGGATTTTTTTCCACATGTTGAGTTGGAGTTTTGCTCGTTAAAACCTGTGACCATTGCCTGGAGAGGACAGATAGTTGTGTAGCAAACATGATTACAAGAATGAGCAGATATTCCTGCTTGGGGGGCATAAACAAGTTTCTCCTATCATTTTAATGATGGAAAGACTTAAACCTGCAGTGGAATGCCTTGCCTAAAGTTAATCATTCACATCTGTCTCCATGTGTACTATACCTGGGGCGTGTGCTTTAGGAAAACTGGTTAGTAACATAGTAATCTGTTCCACCTAGCAGGTTCTGTGCTCTCTGGACAATACTGACCCACCCATGTAATGTGCCTCTTGCTCTGAGCTGTTGGGGCAGTGACAAATATACAAAGCAGCTGTGATGTACTAGGAAGGATGATTAGTAATTTTAACAAGACTGTCTTATTTTATGAATTAAATTACTTTTTCCAGTCTCCTAAAACTGAGGAGAGGATGACTTCCAGGAATTACTTAAATCTCCCAATCATCTTGTAGGCTGACTGAGCAAACTCTTACTGAGTTATTCACAAACTTTTTTTATTACCCATACCTATCCCTTGGTGTTCCTCATCTCCCTTCTAGGAAAGAAAAACCAAACTTCTCAAAGGCCAGGAGAGCACAAGCTTTTCTCTGTGTACGTGTAAACTCATTTTTCCTACTCTTCTATACCTATTCCTTAAATCATCATCTTATGTCTGCGTTCAACGGAAAACTGCAAGGTGAGGAACCCATGCCAATGGTGGCAAGTGAAGAACTAGAAAATGTGAAGGCCAGTCAGTCATTTTATTCCTATATTATAGGGAACTTTTCTTTAGCACAAA
Organism: Egretta garzetta; assembly: GCF_000687185.1. NCBI lineage: Eukaryota > Metazoa > Chordata > Aves > Pelecaniformes > Ardeidae > Egretta > Egretta garzetta. Next base: position 5,674,998 of record NW_009260022.1, on the reverse strand, counting down.
GAAATAATCTTACTGATTATTTCTTTAAAAAAAGCAGAAAAATCAAGCACTAACCACCCTAAGTGTATGTATAGCAGGGAAAGGAGATAAAGTATTTTTAGCTCAGAGTGTTCATTTATCATGTTATGTCCATAAGTCTGCATTATGCATCCAGAAGTATTATGACCTATTTAAAGATTCTTCTTGAGTATTGGCTTATACACATAGTTTAGTAATATCTTGAAATGCACCAAGAATGTGAATTTATTTTTAAAATATATTGTTAGTACAATGCAGTGTTGCAATGCCAGGTATTGTGTTCAAGCAACAGATGATGGTTTTTTCAGTAACTGATGAACTCAGGTCTAGAAAATGTAGAAACTGGCCTGTTCCAGCACCGTTTTCATGTTAGTAGGCCTATAAAAGCCTTGTTAAAATACACTTGTCCAGCAGTCCCTGACAGCATGTAAATAATTGCTGTCCTTATTTTGATTTTTTTTTTGCAATCCTCCACAATAACAATTTGAAAACAGTGGCAAGTATTAGTATAAAGTCAGTACAAGTGCTGTTCAGATGTGTATACTTATGAAGGAAAATTTCATGTAAAAAACAATTTCCTCTTGGAGAAAGGAAAACCTGTCTCTGGCACTACCCAGAAAAGCCGTTTGGTGTGAGTGCAGCTGCAGCAGGGTTTTGCCACATACTTTTGCAACACTTTAGGCAATTGTTGACTTCTTCAAAAAACCTGCCAGAAGTTTTCCTATGACCTTTGCCATCTCCTGCTACCTATTTTATTTTGAACAGTAATAACATGGGGCAGGAGGGAGGAAAACCAACAGCTTTATATCTGTAGGAATCAAATTGTGTATTTTTCTAGTTTTACATCTATTTATATCAGTGCTGACTTTGTAGAACGCCAACATAAACTCCTTGACGCTATCCTACATTTTGTTTGATTGCTTGCATTGGATGATGTGACTGGGATAATGTGCTGATGTCATCAGGTGGGTCTAAGATTTAATGTGCTGATGAGCCATGCTGGCATGACTACAGCTCACTTTTCAGAAAGGTTTGGCGGTTTTGGTGGGCTGTTGGAAATATTGCAGAATTCTAATCTTTTATAGCAAGCTGTAGAACAGTAAACTTGCTTTTGTTGCCTTCCAGACTAGTTTGCTATACAAGCTGGGGGTCTTTCTGCAAGTCTGAACACCTCTTTATCAAAGACCTGTTTATCAAAGGTGTTTTAATTAATTTAATTAATTCACAGTGCTTGCTACTATAGGCATAGTAGCATCTCTGCAGATGTTTTCATCTAACGCTTCTGTTGGGTTCTCGGTGATGACAGTTTGATTTTGTTGCATGGCCAAAGAAATTGAATCCTTTTAATTCTTACTTAGAGTAATCATAAATACTTAGTGCGCTTTGCAAAACAAAGTTTGAATGCTTCACATCTTGATTTCATGCCTCATATTTTTGTTTTCAGAATCAAGGTTAAGAAATAGTAAGGCCAGTAGAGAAAGGTGCAATAAATTGAGTATCTATAGCAGAAAAGGTTGGCAGCTGTAAAAGGGGCCTCTTGCCCTCTTCAGCACTTCCCAGCAGAGACATCTGATAGGTGGTGTAAGTAGCTGATGGAGGGTTTTCAACTGGAGTTGTAGAAGGCGGGTAAGGGTGAAGAGATTTGCACATTTGTCTCTAAGCAGGCTAAGCTTGCGCCTGATTTCAGGACCTCAGTGTGCTGCATCCTCAGAGCTATTCAGTGATGCTGCTCTGGGGCCTAAGTTAGCACTTCTGTGTGGTTCTACATTATTTCACATGGATACACCTGCCCAGGGGTCTTCCTATATATGCTCCTAGAATGACAGGTTTTTCAGACCCTCAAATGTAAGCTGATCTCATGGAGGAATTATCACAGAGATGCAGGACAGTTGTGAGATGGCTTTTTTGCTGCTGAGGGTAATGGAGATAAATTATCAGAAGATTCCCTTTCCTTTACTACCTTCCCGCTTTCTATTAGAAAAAGATGCAGATGTTCACCAAGCCAGAATTTGGACCAACTTAACTGGAAATATGGTAGGCTTGCCATCAGGCAAGAGTTGTCAGCTCAAGACTGGATATTACTCTGAACGCTGGTTATAGTTCACCAGAAGTTCCTAGCTGATGGTCCCTGACTGCCTTTTTGCAGGGCCAGAAAGTTGTAACCAGCATCAACAAAAAGAGCTCCGATGTACCGATGTTTTCTGAGCAGTCCATGGCACTATGGTACAGCTGGTGACTTTACATTTTTTAAAATTTTCATTCTGAAGTTTGGAAATGTCATATAGCTCTGAATAAAGCAAAAAGAAAGAGTAAAGAAAACAACATAATTGAAAGGATAGATATGATTGATATTTTTTCCTTATTTTTGTGATTAGGACCATTAGTCTACAGTAATAAGTTTTTTTTCTTCAGTTTTCCCAGGGGAAAAAAATAATAGTTTGCCAAGACTCTGTCTTGTGTTATCACTGTATTTTGCTGTACTGCTCATGCAACAGTGCTTTAACTTCTCATTTTTTGTTCTACCTGCAGAACAAGGACAACAGGGATACGCTCGCTCTCTTGACCCCTTGATGAAATATTTCTAAAATGTGGAGGGTATCCTCAGTCAGCCCTTTAATCAGTTAAAGCTCTGAAATATTAAGCTTATACCTGTCCTTGTAGAAAGACACCTCCAAATGAAATATAATTTTAGATATCGCCGTACAGACCTGACACTTCATTCTGCATGTTTGCTGGGTTGCATCATTCTGTTGCAGATTATGTGACAAAAGTCACAGTTCAAATTCAAGGTACTCTTAATGACTGTATAAAGTCAACCTCCCTCGTGTTCTGTAGATGATTCTACTGAGCAATACATGCTTATTAACAGGTGTGGAGGGGTTTAGCTGGGCCAATTTTGTGCTCACAAAACTCATAATGCTTCTACTCCAGCTACTGTCTCAGGAAAGTTAAGAAACAAAAAAAATGGTTTCCCAGAGCTGTTCAGTATCCCTGCAGGAATAAAATTAAACTTATGACAGTTACTCCATAGTGAAGGAGCCTGAATGATCCATCTGAAAGTGAAATATTAATGCACCACCTCTCCTTCTAACCTTACTCTTCTCTCCTGCTGTCCCTTAAATGTGGAACAAGTAACATGAAAAAAATTCTTGTACAAACGAAATACTTCAGGAACTGGAAGTGGGGTCGAGAGGGCCGTAAGTGGCACAGCTTCAGTAATTTAAAAAGAAGTAACTAGAGACCCACTGTTTGCTGCCTCTAGGAATTAGAAAATATCTCTTGCTTCTCTGTTTAGTTCTGGTTTACTTTCTTCATGCATGGGTTGATAAATAAGGTAAAAGAGTCTTACTTGGAAAATGGATTCATGAAACTGCCAGTATTTTATGAAATATAAATCCCGATTCTGGTCTGATCTGATCTGTCACTTGAGTATTGCTGAATATTGGTAAAGAAGACACGTGAAAACTTACTGATGCTGACCTATTAGGAGATGTACTGAGAGGCCTGTGTGTGCATGGCGAGAGCCTCTCTGATTAATAGTCCCGCTGTGAGCATGACACATCTGTGCTGCTGTGTAACTTTTTCTGGATGCTAGACACTTATGTTTCATGATATTTGCCACTTCAGTTGGAGGAAAAGATGGAGATGATGTTAAATTGCTTCTTTCGGTGTGCCATAGAAAGGGAAGTGAAACGTTAATTTGCTGTTTTCTGTCTTTGGTATGGGACTGTAAAGTGGGGGCTCTGGCTTTAACCCCTTAGTCTGCATGTGGGCAGATCTGCTGACCCAGCTGAGCCCCATCTAGGAGAGGGCTGTCTCTGTCCTGTGTTGGGATAAATCCCCTGTGTATGGCCTCAGGACAGTCCTTGGATAATCACAGCACCTCTTTACTTCAGAAGACTCTTCCTGTAAGTTTGGAAAACACTCCCAAAAACCTGAAAACCAGCCAAACTCAGAATTCAAAATCAGGCAACGGAGTTTAAGGGCTTCTCCCGCTCTTCATCTGAAACGTGTTACTAACAACTGCTGCTTGTACAGCCTGAGGCCTCGGAGAAGATGGTTTTGAAAATGATACCTTTAAACCCCCCCCCAAAATACTTGTTTTCACGTTACTCTTGGCAATGATGCAGTGTTGGAGAAGTATGGGAATAGTTCAGTGGCTTGACTGCCACCTACTGCTCGCTGCTCCTCACTCCCGAGGTCTGCCGGCTTCAGCAGCTGGAAGGGTAACGTTTTTGTGAAATTTGTAGAAAATAACACTATTTATGCTTTTTTTCAACTACCTGGAGGCTACAGCTGAATTTATAAATATTAAAGGTTCTGGTGGTTTACAATCTATAAATTTCCAGTGTAAGGGATGCCAAAGAACTTGAGAGATATGTTTAGCGTACGGAGTGGGTAAAAAGTTGGAGAAGCTTTCCAATTTTAAACCCCACAATGTTAAACAAAGGCAAGCACTTGATTTAGAAGGCTCTTGGACTTTAAATGGCAAATATAGGCTTTCAGCATTTTTTTAGCATCTAGCAGTTTTCTAGCAGGGGCTGTTAGTTAACTCTCATTTCAGCCAAGCGTTAATTCCAGGTTAAGGGGGAAATAGAGGACCCGTCTGCCAAATGCCCCCTGTTTGCTGCTGCACACAAGGCCCCATCCTGCATCACACAGGACTGCTTTCTCTAGCGCTGGCCCTCGTGGGGACCTGGCATGGCTCACCGTCAGAGTCTGGAGATCCTGAGAATCAGACAGCACAGTTCAGACCCTTTTTCATGGCAGCATTTCTGGGGAAAAAAAAAGATCCCAAAACAAACCAACAAAACCCTGCCAACATTTTAACAGCTATAATCCAGTCCACAGCCTTATGCCACTACTTCAGGGACTGTCCAGAGCCGTTGCTGTCATTTGGTGCCCTTTTGTTTCAAGCCCTACAGTGATTATAGCAGATACTGCACAAAAATCTTGGGAGCACACACTCACATGATATAAATGACAAACAAATGGCAAACTGTACTGCTGTATTAGTATTTACTAATGAGATCAGGATAAGAGGTAAAACAGAGATTTCACAAGCCATATAAACGTGGCCACCATAAACTATATATGGGGAGCTTTTTGTGTAATAGTCTTGCTTGATAGTAAGCACAGTTTGTTACCTTTGGGGTTTCATTTACAACACTCCTTTTCACGCTTTAAGTGCCAGTGTTGGGAGATGGATTTAATTCCTATGAAAACCTTTCACTCTGTCCAGAAAAACCCCAGAGTTCATCCTCCCTATGTTTACAACGCTGGGGGAAAGCGAAGGGATGTTAAGCCACTGCTCACAAAGTTCAATCAGAGCTCTATAGGCTATTCCAGGAAAAAACACCCCTATCTAACGCTTCCCAAAGAATTAACTATTACGGCACTATCCAAGGAGATGCATCAGAAGCATCTTTGCAGGGCTGATATCACCCAGAAAAAGAATTCCTATGATTTAGGTGACCAATCAAATTATGCAAATAATGAACAACAGCCAGCCACGTGGAGTGAGCCCCTTTTACATTATTCTGAGCTTAAAATTCTTTTAAATAGATTTTTCACAGAGAATGTCAAAGATCCAGCACCTTTCTAATAATTGTGATCCATGTGTGGGCTTTTCAGGAACCAAAAAATGCAAATAATGTTATCCGTTGAATTTAGCTCAATGAGTAACTCAGCCAGCTGTACCTGTAACTTTGGGAAAGCAATACTTTCTAGTTTTTTTGTCTGGAGCCCATCTGAAGGTAAATGCTATTTTGAAGATTAAGAGGAAATGCTTTTTGATCTGGTTGCATCAATTTTCCCATTTAATAAAATATAACTTTTCCCTTCTGATAGGGTGAAGAAGAAAACTTGGTGACCTTTAAATTTTTATTTGGATAAATAATGCTTACAGAAGCTTAGCTGCCTTACTAAATTTTAAAGATGATAGTGTGAGATGCCTATGAAACAAAAATTTTACCCTTCCAGCTGTGCTTTTGAGAAAAAAAAATGCGATTATAAAAAATCTCCATGCAATGCAAATATGCGGTTAACTGGTTATAGGTATTTTGAATTTACCCTATTTTTTAACTTATAAAATTCAAACCTAAGCGAACATAATCCAGCTGATCAAATATTGTTGAATAATTTTTGCCAATATTGAGCTGTTGATTGTTTTACTGTACGCAAAGCTGTGCTAGACCCCTCACAGCCCAGGCAAATGAAAGCATGCAAAGAACTTGTCGTTTAATTTCACATATGACAAAAAGAGAAGGCAAAACAGTGGGCTCGGTGAGCCAAAGGATTAGAAAAGGTTGAATTAATAAGTTCATATGATTATTCAGCAGAGTCAGCCCACACAGTGATTGAACTGCTATTTTCGGGCACAAAGACTTGAAAAAAAAAAAATAAAAAAAATGCTGTGCCTGCGTCACTCCCTGGGACGTGGGGAGGGATGGGTTTTAAAGGGCATTTTGTGGCCTGCTAAGCCCATTCAGGAGAGCAATGCATGCTTAGAGGCAGCGCATTTCCAAACTAGAGCTTTGTCTGCAGGAAGGCTTGAAGGATCAGGTCCTTTTCCATCGTGTGAGCCACTGTTCTTGTAAAAAGTTATCGAATTCAGGGCTGGCTGTATTACTCAGGGGGTGAATCACACATTTCATCCCAAACCAGTGCCAGTGAATCCTTTGAATCTGAATTGCCAAGAGGTAGTATAATGGCAAAACAGACACATACTTGATAGCTGTAACCTTATTTACGTTGACTCTGACAGAACTCATCACATTATAAAGCAGTATTAATAACGTGTTAATTGAACAACTGAATGCCATCAACAATTAAAACTCTCGCTTGCTGCTGCAGTCCACGAATACACGATTTACTGAAAGCTACAGGAAGAAATAATTTTGCTTAAAGTATTGGTAAAGAAGCTGAAAGAATAAAATTAAGTTGACCTTTTGATAGATGTCTGTTTATTGATTTAAATTCACTGTTTTGTGAACAACGTCGAAGAGGTCTGTTAGAATAGAAGCATGTATAATAACATGAGCTAAACAATTTTTATTTCTTTGTGTGTCATTATGGAGAGATTGAAGCAAGCTTCACCTAAGTGTAGTGATGCAAAAAAAATAATAGTACCCAGTCTGGATGTGAAAAAGCAGAGGAAAACAAGAGCTTCATATTAAAGTGCCTTCTAGGTAGCTGACATGACGCATCTAGTCAGACGTAAATAATGACAGACGGAAACTATCATGAGGTCTGTGAAGCATCAACATGCTGCCATCATTTTCTTTCTAACCTTGCCTTGCTAGCAGCTCTCAGGCTTACAGGCTGAGAGATCATTTAAAAAGCAAATCCTAATGATGCTGCCCACTGTAACAACAGTTAGTGAGATTGGCATCAATTTAGCTCAGTTTGGGAACTCGGGCTAGCAGCCATTGCTGGCTCCTGACACCCCCAAATTGGTGCCCTCCCCGGCTCCCCACAGCTCCCTGTGAATCTCCGCAGAAATGATCCACCTGTATGGGCAAGGGGGAGAGCAGCCACTGCTCCTTCACTTGTCTCTCAGCAGAGAAGCCCTTCAATTATTTCCTTTATTGGATTGGTTTATTTGGGTGCAAGGTGCCTGGATTATGATTTTCATTGTATACATTTTATTTGTGGTCTGTGTGTGTAGGAAAAGAGAAGGAGTAACATGCTGGTGTCCCTGTAGCTTCAGCTGAGCAGTGTTATGGTGCAGATAAACACATCTGTACATGGCTGCCATAATCAATGTGGAATGGCAGAGCAATTTTGCAGATGCAACTCAAGAAATAAAAAAAAGCAAAACAAAAACCCACACCACAGTTATCTGTCTTGTCCAGCTTGGTAGAATCTATTCATCAAAGCAACCTACAATAAAACAGTTGCACGTTTTATTTGAGCCGGAGACTTCATTGCAAACCACTGGGAAACAAAGCTGATGTGCAATAACGTAATGGAATTATCACTTTGCAAACCAGCGTGTGGCTTTGCTTGGGTGCAAGCAGGGCACCAGGGCTCAGAGAGAGACAGATGACAACATGAAAAAACAAGTAGATCAGTCTGCTTGGTTTTGATTGTAAACATTATTTTCATATACAGCAATGAATTTCATCCTGTTTGGTAAGCCTGACCTCAGGCTGTATAACTGTATTTCCATTGTTTGTATGTAAATTAAAACATGACAAAAAAAAAAAAAATCCTTTCCAACCCTCCCCATCAGAAGGCTATTTACGCTTCACAGATCTTTCCAGTACTTTAAGCACAACTAAGCAGCTACCTCAGGTAAAGACGATGCTATTTTTCCAAGGAGGCATTTTAAAAGATTTCCACATACACACACTTCTGAATGTTCTAAATACTAATGCAGAATTCGTGACTCTCAAAGTAAATAGATGGCACTTAATTATGCTGGTGATGTCAGGTACTGTATAGGTTGATTTCCCAAGGCGTAAGTGAAAAATGTACTATTTGGTCTTAAATTTAGACTTAATAAATAGCTAATTTAGGATCTTGTTCTATATGCGAGGATATAATCACAAGGCATTCATTTTTAAAAGGTTTCATTTATTCTTGTGAGCTTAATTATTGCAAGGAAACTGTGAGCAATTTGTTTTTTTACCAGTGTCTGATTTCTGAGAATGGTTATTAAATATTAAATGGATGCATAATTCAGGCAATTAAGAAAGTAATCACACAAAGTAATGTAATGGAAGTTAATTATTACTGCATAAGCAAATAGTTCATTAATGCTAGTAGTTGCTATGGCTGCATTCTTAATACATGCAGAACTGAAGCATGAATCCTCTGTGTATTTGGAGGTACCAGAAGTATGGTACTGCAGAAAGAGTGCTCCTAATGAAAGGCACAGGCAAATAAGGTCGTATTGACCCCTGACTTGTCTGAATGCTGTAGGATCATCATTACTTAGGAGAGTTTTATCAAAACCATGGCTGCTTTAGATGCTTATAATCTCTTCTGTTTGCAATACAGACTGTAGCTTAAATCAAGGAAGAACTTGGGGAATTCATCTGGCTTAAAATAAATAAATAATTCACCAATCCTGTTTCCCCTGTTAAAAATCCTACCCAGTGGCGCTCCTCTTGTTAAAAGGCTATAAAATCATTATATGTAACTTAAAAGGGTTGTACAATTTTTCAGCACAAAAGCATAATAGCTGACAACCACCCTTGTTAGATTTTGTTCTTCGACGATGAGAGCAAAATCTGACATTTCTTTGCTAACGTTATTTCCCTAAAGCATAGCACTTCATAAAGACTATTTTAAGCCAAGACACTCTCGCACAGCCATATTCCACCTAGTAGGCTGTGATGCCGTAATAGTAACCTTAGCGCTATACGGTTTGGTCAGGGATGGGAGGTTGAGGGATGAATGTTGCAAAATGGTGGCAAGGTTTTCATTGTGACCTTGAAAGGTGTGAAGATAGGGTAGTCTGTTCCTTCCTTTTGTGGCTTTGGAGACAAACAGAATGTCACTTGTCTGTTTTAGGCTATATGTTGTTATTTTAAAAGGGGAAGAAAAGAACAAGATAGCAATTACCACGCTGGACAACCCCTGCAGGTCATTACGTGTCTGCTTCTGCCAACTGCTGATTCTCACTTACTGCTTGCTCAAAATACAGTCACATTAGGTAAAAGGAGGTGGATTTTGTCCTTAACTGTGCCCTGGGGCTAAGTGAAAAGTGGGATTGGATTAGCTGGCATAAAGACTGCCCTGAACTGCCTGGGATGTGTCTGTAGCCCCGAAGGACCTCTTGACAACTGAGGACACAGAGGTTCGCAATTTTTAGTCATCTACTCTCCTCATTTCAGTGCATCCCCCAAAAGGACTGTGAGCAAAGGAGGATGCAGGAGCCAGCTGTTGCTAGCTCAGCACTTACTGAATTTTCTGGAGAAATCTTCAGATGTTTACTTTTATGTTCCTGACACATCAGGTACGTGAGCAGGCCAGGGAACCTGAGAAGGAGGAGGGAAACCAGTGTGGTGGCAGCTCAGCATTGCACTCTGGTCTTCCCAAGGAAGACCAAACAGCTAGAATATTGATATGATGAATCTGGAAATAAAATTCTTGTAAACCCCTGTGACTGTCTAGGGGAGAAAAAAAGAGTTTAAACCCTTGGATTGAAAATGTGCTCGTGCATACACAAACACACACAATGATATTTCTTAATTTATTTTTAAGATCAATCATTCTATGAAAGTGTTCATTATTTTGAAATTTTTAATGTCGTTTCAGAATGAAAACAAATGTCAAGGTATAGGAAATTCCTGTGGGACAGAAATTGTGTTTTTACCAGCTCTAATAACCACCAACGCAACAGCATGAGCAGTCAATCAAACAGGAATTGAGCCAGCACAACCCCAGGAAAGTTCCTTTCATCCTTTCTTTATTTGAGAAGCAAACCCTTAGTCTTTTTGCAAGCCCTATTAAATGTACAGCTTTTGCAGAATGTCTGGGAAAGCATGAGATTCGGCTGCTCGGGGCTGAGTGTGAGGGAACAAGTACCAGACTTGCCCAGGCCCCACGAATAACACCTTGCAAACGGCTATCTGAAGCTTTCCATGTCAAGTCCTTCTCTTGGCAGTGGCAGTGTCATGCAGGAGGGTGGTGAGCCCCTTGCCTCAGGCAGCTGCAGACCTTATGGTGCTTATGTCTCATAGCTGGGTCCTCTAAAGTCTATCTCAGTGTCACCCACATCACTTTTGGAGCCCTCCTATCACATGTTCTTGATAAAATGCCTTGCTTAGTGCATAAACTACTGAGTTTGGTGCAGCTTTGCACTCAGACTGGTTTCAAGGTGCAGTCTTATGCAGATGGCAATACAACCATCCAGAGGAAAAAGAGAGAGCAAAGGTGGCTTCTTGTAGTTAACTGACCAATTTGTCATCCGAAAGGATGCCTAGTTCAATTTAGGCAGTAAAAAGACCAACTTGAATAATATGTATGGTGCTTCAACCTTGCACCTAATGCAGTGTAATTGAATTCTACTTCTTGAACAGGACAGACCATTGGCAGAAATGTGTCATGAGGTTATAAAAAAGGCAATTCCACCTCATGCAGTTCCTCATAGGCCAATGAATAGTGGGGGACCTTTGGCATCTTGCTCTAGAAACTGTTTAAGAAGAAATGATCAACCATTATTACCTGTCATGCTGCCCGCTCCACCCCTGCTAGGAGGTGAAAGCAAGCAACGAGTGCTTAAGGATCAGGGCGATGGTAAGACTGGCCAGGTCTGATAGGACTTGTGTGAATAGCTGAATATCTGTTACCCAGAAAAATATTAACTGGCACAATCTGTTGTGCTAGAAATGTCCTTTGCAGGTCTGCAAACCTTGCCACCAATCTGTCCCTGCTGCCCCCCAGCAGGCAGGGCTGGGACGGGTGAGCCTAGGCATTGGCACCCACAGCTTTCCAGTGGGTTCCTGCCGATGCCTGCCAGCTAGTTCTGCCCATTGGCTCCAGAACCGCATATGGGAACCTGTTGGTTTTGTCTTTGCCTTTTTGGTGGGATTCTTAACCTTGTGCATACGTTTCTGGGTGACCACACTAGGAGTTTTGATAACTGTATTGACAGCAGTTTTAGTTGTCATGTAGACTGCTTTATCTGGTTTTGGCAAATGAACGTGTGATAAGTGCACTTGGAGGTTTTCCTTTGAATGAAAACTTATTGTATATGGAGGGATATGCCCAAATCGTTCCCAATACTGATTTTCTTTATTCTAATGACACCAGAAATTCAACAATGATTTCTATAAACGAGCACACAAACAGCAAAGTTCTGATTAAAAGTGTAATCCCTTTAAATATACCTTTAAAATAATTAGTTCTGAATGCATAATTTACCAACATAATCTTCTTAATGCTATACTCTCAGTATACTATATTTTTCTAATCAGTTGTAATTTATTTCAGATACAAATTTTAAGTCTCTTTTGCTGTCATATATCACACAAATATCCCTCAAAACTTTCACTTAACAGCAATATTGATGCTTTTTTTTTCCTTTTATTAAAACAGCTGGTCTTTTTGTGAAGCAAAATAATCAAGCAAAAGTAATTTTAAAGGCTGATTTTTATTTTAAACTGTATTGTTGTTATTCTAAGTTCTGGTTTAATATGGATAACTCTTGGATGTTTTGTTTTCACTTAACATGGCAAAAATGACCTGTGTGAGAATCAGCCTAGTAGGCCAGGGCACCTACCTGGGTTCATAATCCTACATCTCTAGTTTGGGTTAGTTCTAATAAAATACTGGTAATGGATAAGTATTTTTCTTTAATTATAAAAATTAAAAATTCAGAGAAAAAAAATCTGATATGGAAATTGTACCGGTCTCTTAACCTTGCCTATAAGTTTATCAATCTCTAGGCTCAAACCACACATGACTAATTTAAATGCTTTGCCAGTTGTCCACTGTGTGAACAACTCCCAGTTGACCTCCTACCCATACAGAAAATGTGTGTCCCTTATCAGCTCCTAGCTGTGGCTTCATGGGGCAAGAAAGCCTTATGCCCTCGATGCATTTGGATAGCAGAATCTTCACAGGAAATAGGTTTGCTATTTTTTCTTAACTAGCTCTAACAAGTTACCTTGGGGTGACTTATTTTGAGTCATTCTTCCTTATTTCCCAATAGTCCTGTTGGTTTAACTCAATATAGTCATACAATAAACATTTCAATAACCAGGTCAACATGCAGTATTCATAAATTCTTGCAGAGCAGCTCTACATCCATCATGCAGTATAGTAAAGGTTGAACACCACAGTCTTATCCTATTTTTCATTTTCCTTAAACATATGCACATACTTTTTTCAAATCATACCACACTGTTATTCATAGATTCTGGGAGGCTGTCATGAAATGCAACAAAAAAAAAAAAGTGTACATATAATTGTATGGCCTCTAACAGAGATAACAAGGAAAAGATGAAGTTTCAAGTACTTATTCAAGTTTTGGGTAAGGAAAATTATTTTATTCTCTCTTCAGTCTTTGTTGGCAAGCAAGCATAGAGGTAACAGATGCCCAGTTGTAGGCTGTCTGTATAGGCATGGAGATGTTTTCTGTTATTGGTTTTTCTTACTGTGTCTGTTCATATTACATTTGCTCTCTTCTTACAGGATTTCCTGTAGGTATTCGGAATATCTAAAGAACAACCTTCTAAGTTTTAACAGAGAATGTAATGAACTTCAAATGGGCCTGGGATGAAAATTTTGCACAAAAGTTGGAAAAAGTACGTACTTGTGATGGTTCAGAATCATTTGCTTATTCTGTATGGAGGTTTTGTTTTTTAAAATACAGTAATTCTTCATCAAAGTATAACTCCATGCTCCTTCAGTTTTTCTTAACTCTCTGCTTGTTTTGTTGTTTCACTGGATGTAATGATTGTCAGAAACTGGTTTTGTTTTCTGTTCTCTGTTGTATCTTTACTTTTCACAGAGTTTTGCTTGAACATCTTAAACAGGTCAGTCACCTGCTTTCCTTCTTTTACGTGTTGTCCCTGCTTCCTTGGTCCGGAGAATTGTCCTACTATTGAGAAAATGTGAAGACATCCTGGGAGGAGGCGGGCTTTGGTCATGGAGCATACAAGCTGATCTTATGGCACGAAGCTTATGAAGGTCTTGGCCACTAGTCAACTCCCAGTTTACTGAATGCCCTGTACAGCCAAAGGCCCATCATCCATGCACAGGAACTAACCTGTGTGCTGGTGCTGTCAAGGGACACTGTGTGAGGGGAAGACAGAGGTGGTATTGCATAGCAGTGCTTTGGGAGAGGAGGAGGAGTGGAAGGATGAGTGTTATATCTCATCAGACCTGCCACAGACAAGGCAGGCTCTGCTCCTCCTCCTTCACCCCCACCTCCTGCTTTTTTGGCAGCTGCTGCTGCACCACAACCTTCTCCATGAACCAGGTGCTGCAGGAGCCTGAACACCACGTGGTCTTGTTGATGGCATGGATTATCTCTGCCTTAATGTAATGTTTCATCTAGTTGCTGGAATTATAACTGGGAGTTTAAAGGAACTGAAAAATGAAACTGCCCAAAAGTACAAAGAAAAGGTGCTAAACAGAGGAAAAAATGCCAGATGTGTGAAGTTGAATGCAAGTAGGGTACTTGTACGTTGCCGGTGGGGTTGTAGTGGTGTGTGTACATTTGTGTAGTGCATAGAAATCCACAGCTGTAGAAATTTGGTTGAAGTTAATCTCACATCTGAATTAGCTTTATAAGCATTACTTTAAGCTCATACTTAAAAATTGGTTAATGGGATGATAGGAGCAGATCTATGTTGGATAATTGTCATTTCACTTCCTCGCATCTCTATTCCAAATGCAACCTGAAATTCCTTGATAGTAACCTGTGGATAGATAAAGAATGATCAAAATAATTCAGATGGAATTTTTGTTTTTACTGCTTACTGCCAAAAATGTACTGAGTGATGTATAATAAATACAGAAAATGAAGGCAGCTCCAACATGGAAAAGCTTAGTCTAAAAAAGAGAAAGAGAGAAGAAAGGGTACCAGCTGAAAACTGGAGGATAGCATATCTAATTTTTTTTTTAAATAGTAATTTTACATTCACAGTTTCTCCCATGAAAGACTTGCAGCAGGAGCCAAGCTTTGCTATGCCTTGGGAACTGCTGTGCTTCTTCAGGGCAACTGGGCTCCTTGTGGGATGAGGTATCTGCAAAGTTGCCTTGATCTGTGATACTCAGCAACAACAGTTAATTTCAGGTGGTGAGAACAAAAGATGATGTTGACCTACAAAAGGGAAAAAACTCCAACCTAAAGTTAACCTGACTGCACACCCCTTCAGTGAAGTGATTTTGGCATTTTGATGTGAGCCTCGGCAGAGTATGATTCGCTTTGACCTTGCGTTGGCCTCTCTGATTCCTAACTGGTAACTTAATGCTGTCCTGCCAAGGGAATACGCTAATGTCATGGGTAGTTCAGTGTCATGCTAGTATGTAAGGTTTAAGCACTGCTTGCCTGGAGTAATTTTAGATGTGGAACATCTTGAAAATCACTTCAGGGCTCTTACTGCATATGCAAGTCAGTTAACAGCTCTTGGAGTTGTGTTGCGTAGGGATAGCGCCGTAACTTTTCATAGAAATTGTTTGCTAGATCCAGAACTCATTAGTGAACTCGTAATAGTTCATCTCGGTGTTTGCTCCTCAACTGAGAATGCTGATGGTTTGCCAAGACTTGTTTAGTAAAATGCTCCCAGGGAAATTCTCAGGAGTATGAGATCTGCACACACTGACTCCCTCCTTTTGTCTCAGTAAAAATACAAAGGCTATTTCAAGGCATCTAATGTTAGAATCTGTTACTAAAATAAAATAAAGCAGTATAGGATTTTTTCCACTCTGCAGCTCCAGCTCCCTTTTCTGCAATTGCTTCCTCTTCCAGAAGAGTTCAGCTTTATAGCTGCGGCACCTAGCAGCCATGAAATTACTCTAGGATTATTTTGTACAAAGGAAAACCTTAGCTGAGCATTAGTATTTTTGTTAACATAAATAAGTTGTTGCTGTAAACCAAAGTTATTTGTCATTTCTTCTAAATGAAAAACTGAAGCCGAGTTACAGCTTCCTATTTTAAGTGGGAAACCAAATGTTTGGCAACTGCTTTAAAAAAGCCTTCTACATAAACTTGAAAAACATAATTTTTTTTTTTTTTTTTTGTGGGGAGACGTAAATTCTTCCCTTTAGGTACTATGCCATCACTCTGGCTAAGTTTTATGCCTGCTAAAATGCATTAAGAACATATATTGCAAGTTAAGATGACCTCTAAAATTTGGATAAGCTCTGGAGAAGTATTAAGTATTTATGTTTTAAACTGCTAAAACTTTTTCTTCCCTGTATGTCAGGCAATATTCTTTCAGCCAGTCTTGTTTATATACTATATAGCACCACACACTGTGTTGGCACTTGCCAGTTATAACACATGAATAATAAAAATATATTTGTAGTTTTTATTTAGAAATTCTGTTTACAGTTTATGTATTGCAGTAATATCAAGTTAATTAAATGTAACTCATACAATATCATGGAATATTTCCTTCTTCAGTGAAATACAATAGAACTTTATAAACTGAATTTGGAAGGCAAATTAAGGGGAGATAGGAGTGCTTTGATTTTCACTATGCATCTTTTAAACCATCCTGGAGCAAATGATGTTTCCAAGTAATTATTAAGATAGACTCGTGAATGGGATATGTTTATCCTTGATTATTAATGTTCAAAGACTGAGCTGATAAGGTCATCCAGAAATCATATACTGTGATTTCTCCAGTACAAGGAGTCAAAGGAGAAACAGTAAAGTTATTGAACAAAAAAACTTGGCAAAAATGACTTTTTTTTTTTGTTCAGCTAATTAACACTTTCATTTCAAGGAGTCAAACTTGCATATGCTGCATCTAAATTTTTTTCCTGGCTTCAGCTTGCTGAAATCAGATCATAAATGAGATAATTCACTTGGTATATCAACATGGAGCATTCTAGTTTACTTAAAATATGATGTGTGAAAATGGCTGGTCTATAGAGCTATGGTTACTTTATGTATTTATGTCCAGTCCCAGGCCTTCAAAAAATGCTGTTACTTTCTTCTTGAAAATGCTTCCTGCCCGACTTACAAGTTTTGCTTCTATTTCAGTAGTCTCACTGAACAGAAGAGAAGAGCAGAAGGATGTTTTTCCTCTCTGGACAGCAAGTCCCAAGTCAAGTAGGACATGCATAATTTTTTTAATCTTTTAACATTTTTTAGAAAGTACAGTCATTAAAATATTCAGGAGTGAATGAATCCACATGTTCTGGATCACCTGTAAGGTTATTTTGTAGATAAAGATAAGATAAGGAGCAAAGGACAGCTAAAAACATGGAGGAAGTGGCAGAAAAGCAAGGCTTAAAAACATCTTGATATCAGTCGTCAGAAGATCTTGGACAAATCTTGCAGATCAGAAACACAGATGTCAGTTAAGAGTCTGACCAACTAACCACATTGGTGAGAGGAGGAAATTAAGTGCAAGATTAAGAGCAGTGGTGAATCAAGATGGCCTACAGAGCCAAGAACAAGCAAAAGTAGTCCCTGCAACGCACTGTGTGCCATGAGAGATGTTACCCTTCAGCAGTACTGGATGGTCTCTTTTGAATAGGTGTGAAGGGGTGGAATTTAAATGTTTGCCTCAAACGAAAACACAGGTCCTGGCTGAAGTAGTGGTGATGTCCTTGCCCATCTTGACTCTGATCTGAGCTCAGTGAAAGTAAAGAAAGATGATTCCCATTGACTTCAGAGCACTTTGGACCAGATCTGCTGCAAGGTACTCGGTAAGAACCAGCTACCATTGCTATGGTCTTTCCTACAACCGGTTCTGGGATGCAAATTAATTCAAAACCTCCATAACCAGTGTGAAATTAGTTGTATGTTGCCATTGCTACCTAGGGATAATTACTAATCCCTGCAAAGACAATAAGTATGAAAGTCTCTGCAGATGCTGTCTGGGGCATTCCTAGGCAGGAGAGAGCGCTTGGCGCCATTTTTATAGTTATGCCTGTTAAGATTTAATAGATGGAAAGTTTCATTAGTGAACTGTGTTGCAATTAACTTGAAGGAGGTTCCAGCCTACTGTATGCAGTCCTTCCTCAGAGAAGGACTCAGTTTACATTTCCTTTTGGTAATAATTTATTGGCTTTTCAGCACTTGAATGTTAATGAATAGCAAGGGCCACAATTTAACAAAAAGAACCCACCAACAACACATAACATGATTTTTGCATTACTCTAACAGAGGTTTGGGTCAGTTGTATAACTTTTTATTCCTCAGCGAACACACTGGTTGCTGAAAGTCAAGACTGAGTTGACCCAAGGGCAAAGGATAACACAGAAATGCAAATTTAAGGGAGTAGTTTTCTCCTTGGTAACATCTGTAATAAGGATTAATGGGGTAGTGACCTGTTTTTCGTTTGTCTTTTTGCCAGTCCACCCTGAGGCCAGATCCTGCATGCTTCACACAATACTTTCATTGCAAAATAGATTAGGATTTAGGCCTTCTTGGTCTTGTGGGTGACCCACCGTGAGAGGAGAGGCACACAATTCCTACTAACTTTAGAGCTGCTGCAGATGGCTTTTAGAGCATTTACTGGGGAATTGCCCTGTCTTAGTACTTTTGACAGAGGAATATGTGGTCGTGTGAAGCTGATTGATGTTCATAGTAACTGAAGATCAAGTTCCCTGAACTTTCTGTGTCTACTTGGAAAGAGCTCTATCAGAGCAAGCAGCAGTTGAGACCAGCCCTGCCGAGCCCAGCTCCTGCCAGCTCCCAGCTCTGCTGCAGCAGACAGCCCTTGCTGCCCTCGCGAGCCATAAGCTAGTGTTGGTGGGATGTCTGGAGGGTGCCTTCCCACCTTGAGAGGCTCCCAGCATGCTTTTGCTGGCACTCATAACCACAAATTGAAGGGGAACTGCTCTGAAAAATTAATGTCCTTGATTCAGAGTCAACTTCCTCAGATTCCTGTCAAAAACTTTGGCAAAAACAATTTATAGGCCCATTTGAACATCCCTTAGAAGTCAGGTTTGTGCTGGAACTGGTGATGGCGATGACTTCTGTGCAGTGTAAACATTCATGCAATGCCAGCGAAATGGAGCAACAGAGATCGTGTACTTGCCTATGAAGTTGTGGTGACCTGAACCAGGTGATGGCAGTTCAGAGCACCGTAATTAGTGGTTGTTCTGGTTTTCACTATGCAGACATTTATTCTCTGAGCAAAGACAGTGCAGAGCTGGCAAACTGATGTTAACAGGAGCTGGAAGGTTTTTGCATTTCTTAGTTAATCGGGAAATCCGTACGTGATGACCAGTGTGTGATGTGTGACTTGTTCTTGGCCTGGCATCGTAATTTCAAAATGAACGAACAGAAATAAGGAAGGCTTTATACTATTTTATGCTAAATTAACCTATCTGTAGAGTACTAAATATCTATCTCTGGAAAGGCATCATAAAACCTAAGTATTTTCACTGCAACAGTGGTATTCTAAGTATTTCGTGTTTTATTGCTAGGATGTAAAATTACTAACCAAGATTTTAGGAAAACTAGAAGAAAATAGGAAAATGGGAACCATTCAAACAAATTTCATTTTGCTATTTAACTGAAATTTCAGTTATTGTTCCATTTAGTGCTTATCAAAGATCTTTTTTTTTTTTTTTCCTCTTTTAACATATTCTTGTGAGGGGGCAAAAGCAGACTCATCAAAGCTTAAATACTCTGTAGGAGCACAGTAGCCTATCTGAACTTTCCTGTGGGCAAGGTTTGCAGGGCTGAGGGTAGAAAGCATCGTCAGAGTGGGCACAGGCGGATTTGCCAAATGGGCCATGTGTGCACACGCAGCTGGACCACGCGGGCTTAGGTCAGGGCTGTAATATGAAAATTGCTGTTTCTGCCATTGCAATTCCAGCCAAGTGCCTTTTTCTGAATGAGTGCCTCTGCCTGCAATGCTACAGATGATCCATTTTGTATTAAAGATTTAGGGGGACCAGAGAATGGAGGGGTATAACTACTTTTTAGTCCTACTCCAGGCACTGATTTATGAGAAGTTGAAGAGGAGAGTTGGGGATGGGTGCAAGTATCCCTCACATACCAGTTTATTGCCCCATAAGCCCCATCAATCTAGTGGGAGATTCTTTCTCATCCCTTTTCCTTCTCTCGTGGTGCTATGAAGTGCTCTGGAAGGTCTTAGTTTTCTGGGGAAAAGAATGGGAGAAAACCTGACAGCTCAAAAAAAAAAAAAAAAAATCCTTGCCCTGCTTCACATGTGATTTGCAATTGTGAAGACTAAGGGGGAAGTTTTGGACATGTACAGCTAATCCTTTGCTTCTTATTTTGATGGATTTAGAGTGGAAAATAAAGGATGAAATATTACACAGAGGAAGTGGATGTATGTGTGAAAGACAGAGCAAGGTGTACCCTTTCAGAAAAACAATCTGTGTTGTCTCTGTTGCCATGATGCTAAGAGCAGGGCATCTGCATACGTGCACGCATGCCGGCACATGCTGCAGCTGTGGCTTAACAATGCGGAAGATGTTAGCTTTTGCTTAATTTTAGATCTTCCTACTTCATTTAATAAATGTGATGTTATTAGTTAACACTAAAAAACTTAGAGTAAGTTGAAATCCAGCGTGAGGAAAGCATTGGACTATGGTCGGCATGATTAGGATGAAGAGAAAAACCTTTTCCAGAGGGTTCTAAAATGCAGGTGATGGATCTGGAGCTACCCCGAGGCGAGAGTTAAAACCTCACTCTTGTGGGTTTTGTCACTAAATGTGTTTGAGACTGTCAGAGTCAATTTGGTTACAGCTGTGGTGCACTCATGGCTGCGGTTCGATGGGATAGCAGGGCATGAACCCACAGCATGGGATAACCTTCCAGCCTTCCCTCTCCTCATCCCTCCACAAAAATATCTGTTGTATTTGAGTGCTGTAAACCTAGAAAGAATACTTCCAAATAGCTTCAAAGGAATGCCACGCAACCTTTATTAGTTTGTTGCTACAGCAGAGACACCTCCAACTCAATTTGATTTAGTGACATAACTTGTGGCTAAAAGCTTTAGGCAAGGCCACACACATGCAAACAGCGACTGGTGATTTGGATAATTAGTAGGAATGGCAGAACCCTGTCTCTTTACAGGAAAGGTAGCAATGATATGCAATTAAAAATGAGCTGTAAAAGGTAAAATCATGTAGCTATATGGAATGCAATAGATCAGGTTGAGTAAAGCAACATAACAGCTACCAAAAAAAAAAAAAAGAGGAGAATAAAAGGAGAATGCTCTATTTGAGTGTTGTTTTCAGTGAAATTGTTTCTAAAGGTGGAATGGGAGAGAATCTTTGGTGGCTTCTCTGAAAACGGGAGCAGCTCCACTGCGCAACAGGTGTCCTGATGCTTGTAGGACCTGTTTTCTTAGAACATTTATAACCTGTTAGAAGTATCTGAACGGAGCATCTTGGTAGTGTGAAAAAATGGCAAAAATATCATAATTAACCAGAAAATTATGGGGTGCAATTAATGTTTTCTCTTAAAATTTTTTTCCTACCTCTTAGTTCTTGGTGACTTCTGAAGTGCTTGGCCCTGCCACTAGTGTTCTTTGCACTGGGAAGGTTTCAGATTGGCCCCAGGATTATTTGTTTTGACAAATTTGGGCTGTATTCCCTTTTTTTCCTATTTACTCCTTATTTGCCTTCTTGAACTGAATTTCTGACAGCATACCATTTCCTTGGCAATAGTCTGCCAGTTTTATTCAGTGTTGGAGAAAACATGAGGATAGTTATCAAGTATTTCTAACAAATCGGAATGACTTCACCGTATTTTGAGTACTGCATATTTATGCAGCTTTACGTCTTTAAATCTAGGATGAGGTAGGCTGTGATAAATGCTGGCATCATCTGATCTCTATCAGATGACATAATACACAGGTCTTGACCACTGAGGTCATTAAAGATCCTCAAAGATGCCTCAAAAGAAGTTCTAACTCCACTGTTCTGGAAAAAGAAATTTTAGATATTTTTGGAATAATTATATCTTGCCAAAGTAAGTTCTTGCTCCAGATTTGGTTTTGTGTAGCGTTATATCTAATTTCTGTTAATGGCTGTGCACTATTGACTGTATAGCACCAAATGCACGTTGTTTCTGTGCTTTAAAGGTAGCTCTATTTCAATAGCTGGTGAATAATTCCAAAATTAATATATAGGTCCCGTATTTCAAAATACAGTAGGTAATTATTAATAAATACAGACTACCCCTTATCTTTTTAGTATATAAGGCACACTTGTGTTCACAGCCATGTTTTTGACTGCTTCTGTATGTAGAATATTAGCATTATGCAATACGCTTTCTAGATTTGTCAGTTTTGTGTCACTTTAGGCACTTATTAGTCAAATACCATTATACACCTAGAATTTCTGTCCAATTTTTTTAAACACTCTCGGTAGCCAAGAAATGTTTACATGACACCTTCTTTTACAGAAAAGTAAAGCAGATGTAGTGAGGTGTTGCCTTCTCTTCCAGAGGGCTGTTTGTGTGGTTTTCTTCCTTTGTATCTTGAGGCCTCTAGTGGAAACATGTTCATCATAGGAGGGGCACCGCTCAGCTAGGTGTGAAGGAAGCCTTTTACTTCTGGACGGTGATGTGTAGCTATTAACTTCTGAAGCTCTTATTTATCCAAGAGGTTGCTCTCTAAGCAGTAATAAACAGCTCAGAATGGAAGATGAAAGAGCCTTGAACGGTGTTAGGATGAAATCTATGCGGTGACTCTGAGCTAATATTTCCTTAATGGCCGTGCATTTGTTAAAACAGCAAAATAATCCCTGAAAACAACAAAACATCCCCATCCCCCAGGACAACTCTGGGGTGAGTCTGTAAATAAGCAAAAATGTGCAGCCATGCACTGAGTGGTTCTTTTTCCCTCTTACCCAGCTGATCAGGGTTAAGGTCAGGGACTGGTCAGGAGATATTCATATGAAGTTAATGGTTATGTTGTGTAAATGAGCTTAATGAGCTTAGTGAGTGTTAAAATAAGCTTCAAAAGAGAGGAGGAACAACAAGATATCTAACAAAATTATCTAGTTTACTTCCAGTAATCTAGCAAATCTTAAAAGACGTCTGACGAGGGAACACTCCTGAGTAATGTTTGAGTTCCTAATAAGGCATAAAAATGGTAATAACTATTTTTGAAACCTTGAGGTTTCAAACCCTCTTCTAAATCAACCTCCTACAATTTATTATGTATTGCATTTGTATACAATATACAATGAAGCTACGGTTAAAGATTTTGAGAGTACAGACTGGCCTACATCTGTGCTGGAGCAAATGCTCGGCTCTGTCATAGTACAGAAGTTTTGGGCAAGAGAAGGAATGAGAATACATTATGGATGCATTCCATACGGAACTTCTTTTTGAGGGAAACACTTCCATGGAAGTGAGGATTGACGTGTGTCTCTGATTTATAGAATCATAGAATGGTTTAGGTTGGAAAGGACCTTTAAGATCATCAGGTCCAACCATTAACCTAACACTGCCATCCCATCACTAAACCATGTCTCTAAGCATTTCATCTACCCGTCTTTTAAATACATCCAGGGATGGGGACTTGACCACTTCCCTGGGCAGCCTGTTCCAATGCTTGACAACCCTTTCATTGAAAAAAATTTTTCCTAATGTCTAGCCTAAACCTCCCTTGTATAACATTCATTTGGAAGAGAAAAGAGATTCTGATTAACTGTCTACAGAAAACCAAGGAATCCAAATGGTTCAGAAAATTTAGAAAGATTTGTCACAGGGTTGGTCAGAAATAGTTTGCTACTTCTAGTTTTGTTTTTGTCTGCTCTCTGGAACATTGAATTTTGCAGGACAGAAAATAAAATTGCAGACTTGCAGCAAGACTGTTAAATAGTGTAGTTGGAAAAAATCAAAATGTGCTCACACATGTAAAATTTTTTGAGTGAAAAACTTGCTCAACAGTTTACATCTTGTGCAAGCTCCAAGGAAATATTGCACCTGTTTGCTTGTAATGTTGCTCATAAAATGGTGTTGTTCGGTGCTCAACAGAGTTGTGTCATTGCCTGATTTTCAAGATGGCTGTTGAGGTCCGTGGCATAGAGCCTGATGAAAGACCTCCCTGTAGCGATGTCTCTATTTGACACAAAGTGTATTTGAATATTTTTATTTGAGAGCATTGCATGGTACTTAAGATAAAGGGATCCTGTTCCTTGACTCAAACATTTGGGTATTGCTGCTATGAAAGTAGTTAACTAAGAAACTTGGCTTATGAGTCTGGAATAATGTGCTGAATTGGCAGATTTGGGTTTTTTTAGAAATTAATCCCTTAAAATAAAACCAAGTAACTCCTTCTGTTTTAGATTCTTTCTGTTGATGACTCTTAATGAATGAGCAAATAGTATTTTAGGTGAGAGCTGACATGAGAGTGAATCTAAATTTGCAGCCAGAAAGCCCTGTGGTCTTTTTCCGTATTTCTGTGGGTGCATCTAGCCACTTTTCTCTCAGAAAGAACACAGCTGTGATCTGTGTCGAGGAACAAGTAGTGCTCTGAGATTGCAGTGATTAGTTGATTTGCATCTTCAGTTGAAAGGAAATTCTAGCTAATCAATGGCCTCAACTGCACTTGTTTCGATTTTAATAAGCAAGTCTAAAAGCCTCCTCTGCACCTCTGTTTGTTTAAGTTGGCTTTGTCTCTTTGATCTCATGTTAACATACCTTAATGACAGGTAATGATTGATAATGGTCTATTGTAAAGTTCAGGTAATAAATAGTGTTTTACGCATAATAATGCTGAATAATGTACTTTTTATGACCCATTTTGATGGAAAATTTCCTTGTCAACTCTGCCTAATTGTCCAAACAAAACCACCCATTACTTAAAGAAATACATGTTTAAACTAGACACATTAATTAGGGTCATGACTGAGCTACACAAAGAAATATAGTAACACTTCAGTTATCTTTAAGTATGATCTTTGGACAGCAGTCCTAATGTGAAACTGAAGTTTAATGGGAAGCTGTTGTTTACACCATCCTTTTGTAACTCACAGACATGTGTTGGAATTCATCCATAGCGGCCGGGTGATGGGGAAAAGCGGCTTCTCCCCGAAGGTCTTTAAAGGTCATAAGCAATATTAGTTTGAACACCAGAAATCACAAAATCAAGTAAGTCTGGGTGAAAAAGGAGGAAAAGAGGTTTCTGTGTTTTTATCCAGTCAGAAACTGAAGTCAGTAAATACCACATTCCATCAAGTTGAAGGGTTAAAAAGGGGCTTAGTTTTTAGCTGTCAGCATCCTGGAATACCGTACATCCGAGTGCTGTGCCAGGCCCTCCGTGAGCACTGGCATTCTCACAGCATCTCATCTGCACTGAAGTTTCAGGGCTTTTTACTGAGAATGTAGCGAGGCTCTGGAAGTACCAGTATAGACTTTAAAATGAAAGTTCAGACTTGAGAAAACTTGATATATAGCGAATGACTCAAAATTATAAGGAACAATAAAAACCCAATTCTATGAAAACACGAGCTTCAAAGAGTAGACTCTCCTTCAGGACCAAGTAATTTTCTAATGAAAGGCTTCCTTGAGGCTGAGTTCAGGTTCCTTTAAATAATTTAAATAAACAATGTTCACTTCTGTAAGTATCACACAAGCAAGTGTGAGATACTGCTGATGTAAGAGAATCTGTATTCTCTCCCACTGTCCCCACGCAGCAGAGCGTTCCCTGGGTCTCAGAAACATAGCAGCTTTGGTGCAAGACCGAGTGTGTCAGCATGCTTGGAATGAAATGAAAAAGCACCTACCTGTCCCCTTCCTACCTCTGTTGTTTCCATTCAGTATTGAAAGTGTATAAGATGTTATGCCAAAAGGGATTTGTCCTTTTTATCTAGGAAGAGGAATGCTTTTGCTATTTGCATTTCTGAATTGCTTAGCTGCCCAAGCATGCTTTTTGTGTGCTGCTTGAAATGTGTCATCGGATCACGTGGCCGCTGTTCTCTGGCTGATGTTGGACTTTCTCCAACAAATATGGATTATGTTAAAGTAGGTTCTGAATTGACGAGGATATGTTAATAACTCCCAGATGGGCATCTTTGTGCAGGGAAATACAAGCAGTCTATGGCAGGAGCTAGTGTTTGGCAGGTCCATCATTCCGTCATTAAAGGCCACATTATTACTTACAACTCTGCTTGCATGACAATTGCTTGCATAAACTCAGTCTCCCAATAACAAATGCACAAAATTTGCTTTTAGATATATTTTCTTCTTGCGAGGAATTTTTTTATGACATCTGGTATTTCCTCCAGTTCAAAATATGGATCTTTATAATTAACGAATAGCATGAAATAAACACTTAGGTTCCACAAATGCACACCTAAGGTCGCCTTTTCAGATGTGTGATACAAATACAAGCACAGAATGCTTACGCCTTCACAGTGCACCCTGTATTATCCAATGATTTTTATCTAAATTTCATTTATGGCTACAAATGGGTGTGTTATTTTTTTTTAAAAAAATTATTTCATGCTCTAAAGGGACTTGTCTTCCTACGAGCTGTTTGAAATAATATTGCTTTCAACCTGCTTGCATGGATGGAAGAAGTTGTTATAACTAGACAAAGGACTACATAAGCAGTATGTGCAAGTGTGAATTATATCGTAAATGTCTTTGCTATGCATCTTGACCACTGCACTTGCCCTTCATCTATTAACCCATCTCGCCAAAATATTCCAAACCTCTGTTCATCCAGCAAGCATTTACAAAATGTGACCATCTGGAAAATGCTCTTTCCTTCCTTCCCCATTCATCCTCTTTCCCCAATACCACCCCTCCTAAGTATCCAGTCGTGAGCTTGAAAACAAATGCAAAAGCCATGCTAGGTTTTTTTGGTGTATAAGAAAAAAAAAGAAATTGTTTACAGATTACATCTTTCATTGCTAGCTAGAAGTGGAGCAAAGACTTTGGATTCTGGGAATGGGAAACTTTGAGATTCCGAGTTCTAGTTCTTACCTTTAGTCCTAGAGCCATGCCTTCAGGAGTTGAATCCTACAAAACGTGACCTCTGGTAATAATCTGTGGAGTAGTTACCAGGTAAGATAACATAAACAATACAGGCAATAAACACTTAAAAAAACCCTCATAAAATAATCATATTTTTTTTTTGCAAAAAGTCTTAGTGACTAAATCACAAGTATCTTTATCAATTATCTAGATTATTGCACCCCAAAGTCAATGATGTCTCTACTCCATTTTATTATATTCTCACAAACACATGTCCATTTTCTTACGCACCTATACTCAAACCTGGATTTTGACTGACATATCAATGATAATGATTACTTTATTGTGCTTCATAATAAAAAGGGTTAAGCATACATTTTGAAATAACATCATTGAGTCAGCTGCTGAGAATTTACATTTTGCAGCACATTCTGGGGAATACTGCTGTGTCCGGGCAGTGTTTTCTGGTGATAACCCATAATGTCAATACCATCAAGCATTTGGATCTGACCCAAGCGACAAAGATATCATGAGGGCTCCACGTATTTTTGTACTTCTCTAGTCTCTTTCTGCATGTTATGATATTATTACTCTCAAACTGGTACTTAATTTTCTTGGCTCTTAAAATGAGTGTTGTAAGAGTAGTTGAATGTAATATGTGGTATTTTAATATTGTGACTCTTAATGCTACATAAAACCTTTGTTTCCTACAGGTTTATTGAGCTGGTGTATTAGATTTCCTGCTGCATGAGCAAGAAGATTATGGTGGCTTACGTCTAAGTATACTTTTGGGAGGCATTTTGTATTTTCTCTATAAATAGTCTTTCTAAAACACAATTGTGAAACTATTAATGTTTATATCGCATTATACATCTCTCCAAGTTTACTGTGCTGAGTATACAGTGTGGTAGCAAGAGGAAATCTTTCTGTCTAAGAAACGTGTTCAGAATTGTTATTGCTAAAAGGCTACTAAAAGGCAAGTTTTTTAATATTTATCTTATCTGTAGGGTATTTTTGGCTTATTACACTGAGTCATCCCTGTTTTCAGCAACAGTAAAATCGCATCTCTTCTGGAGGTAAGCACTTCAATAGAGCTTGCAGATCCGAAGCTTTCAGCAGAAATGTGGGTATTCTGGCTATTCCTTTTGTGTCAGAAAAAATGTGAGATGAGCCAATCACAATTACAAGTTCTTCCCAGACAAAATTTAGGCTCGGGGAATGAGAGTGCATGCATAGAAAAACTTGTATTTTTATCCTGGATAAATGCTTTTGCCTTAAGTAAAAGAATGCATTTATTATGGACTTTAGAGGTACAAGCCCTGGAAAGATCCTTTGTCCTAAGACAAATGGAAAATGTGGGTGGGGGGGAGGGATGTGGAGGTAGTTCATACCTGTATTCTATTACTGACGTGCATTCTGTTTTGAGAAAATTTTAACGAGCAATTTCTTCACGATTTATAAGATAATGCCACAGGCCTAACTCTGCAAGGTCCCCTGGAGCCATTTATTCATCCATACGTGAATAGCCAGTTTCATTATTTTTGAAAATGTAACATGAGTGAAACAAATGGTTAGTGTCGCCCCATCCAGCGAAATGAAAGATGATCATCTCCGAGCAGCGACCATTTGGTGGACTGGCTCCAGCTCCGAGTCCTCCTTGGGTTCAGATGTAGCACTGCATATGGGTAATCTGCAATTTGCTGGGGGCATCGTTAGCCGGCTCTGCCTGTGGGGCAGGATTGGAGCCAGGCCGGGAGCAGCTGCCTGCCGGGCTGCCCGGGCACGGGGGGATCCGCAGCGCCCCTGCCATCGCCCACCTTGGGCTGGTGCCGAAGCCCCTGGTGACATGGAGGGGGTATTAGGTCAGATGAGTTACATTAAGTGGCAAGTGATAAATTCAAGATGACAATTCAAAACAGCAGTGTTTCTTCTGGTAATTAATTCCAGTGGTGCCTGAGGCAGTGCTTAGCTGCTACAACCGGTGTGGCCAATGCTGAGCAGCTAATGAGAAAACATTACAGCAAGGATTAGGGGCCGGTACATTCTGGCAGGATGAGGTCACTATGATTAGAAAATATTAATGCAGGCTTAATGTGATAAACTGACTGTGACAAAGAAACTTTATTTTATCCATCAGTGGTTAAAATGCAAAAATCCTTTTTTTTTTTTTTTTTTTCAGAAAGAATCCTTCCCTCTGCCGCCCCCAGCTTTTACACTCTGCCTGTAGACCAGTGGCACCAAGTGTTGCTTCAGTGTTGTCCTATGCAAACCATGTCAAGGCTAGTTTGCTGTTGCAGCTGGACACAAATTCTTTCTCTTCTTTCATTTGTTTTAATTACTTTTGTCAGGTAACAACAAGCACTCAGCTTAGAGGAAGGAGCTGTATGGTTGTTACCTATAAGCAGAAAGAATGATGAGCAAAGACCACCTCTGCACTCCAGCATCCTACTGCCTTCGGTCAGCAGCAATGATGGGATTGCATGGTATCGTCCAGCAAAAGGCAAGCGCATCCTAAAACCTTTGACTGTGCTAGATGTGGGGAAAGGCGATGTGAGATCAGAGTTCTATAGCCACAACCCTGCCCTGTTGCTGCAGCGTGGGTTTGAGGGGTTAGTTGTGAAGAAAGATCCGTACCCAATGGCACTTTAAAGGATGTTTCTGTGAGCTTTTCCCGGGCTGTGATGTTATCCTCCGGAGTTGCCGGATTCATGTTGTGTGTAAACTACAGGTGCTGTGTACTATCCTAACAGAAACCTGTGGGTTATAATGTGCTTACTAAGCACTTTTACCCATAGAGTTGAAACAGTGTTCTGCTAATTATGGAGTGAGAATTATTTCCAAAGTGTTTCCTATTAACTGCAAGGATAGATACGAGATGGACTGCATGTTGTGGCATTTGCCTTTTTTGTTGTCTAAAGCCTAACAGTCATTTTCACATTTTTGTTTTTTCTCTTGTTGCCATGTTTTGTAACAATCACTTTTCAGCTGAAAGCATTATAAATGCTTCAGTATAAAAGCTTCTATAAAGCAGATGAAAATAGCGTTTAATCACATCAGCAAGACTTCAACTAGTCCCAAATGTCAAATAATATAATTAATTGGCAAGCTTGTAACCAAATCTATACGCTATCTCAGAATATATTGAGCTATCAGAGATGTTCTTACCCTATATCTTATTACAGCACATACCTTTATTTTTAAAGAAAAAAAATCTTACTTTTTTTCTTATTTCAGCAAAATATTATTATGCGTTTTCTTCTTTATTTCACCCATCTAAGTCTTCTCTTTTAGAACTCCAGAATACTCATAGAAGAAAACATAAATTCCATACATTTTTTTTTTCTCTCATTCAATTATTTTTCTCCAGTGGTGAACTAGTATAGTGAAAATACATGGTCTCCAATACGAAACCTGGAACTGATGTTTGAGGCCTACGGTTACAGAAGATTAGAAGTTAAAAATAATTGTATTAAATACATTGATCCCCCCACAGACTTGCAATGACATGAATATTATTTTTCTGAACACTGAAAGCACCATCAAGGGTAATATGTTGTAATCTGATCAGTGACACTTGTTTCCATGGTACTAAAATCTTTTTGGACATACTCCTTTTTCTGTTTATATAATAAGCTTGTCACTTTACTCAGGTTTTATTCATTTCTTCCTGTAGTTACATGATGGACAATTACTTTGTCTTCATTTTCAGGCAAAAGAAAAAGTATTCCATATCTTAACCCCTATAACACACCCCCTTAGAATCTCCATTAATTAAAAGGTGAATTGGAAATTATAGGTAAAATATATTAAATGTAACAATTTTACTCAGGCCCTCCTGCCATTTGTTTTTAATATTTAAACCCAATTTAGGAAAAATACTTTAAGTGCAAATTAAACTCCAGGCAGGATAATTAAAACCCAGGCTTAGAAATATTAGAGTCCTAGATAGACTCTGGAATTTCTATAGATTCCTACAACGTCAATGTAGTGGTGAAACAAGGGGTCAGGTAATTATCTGTATTTCGGAGGAGAATGCATGTGTTCATGGAAGGCACGGGAGAATGCTGCTTGACCGTATAAGTTTTGAACTCATCTTGGAGAGCGCCATAGGAAGAGACAATAATACGTGCAGAATTGTGTTCAGATGAATAAACGTGTGCTCATCAGGTCAGTAGGTAAGATCTATGTAGTACTAATTGCTAATCACTTAGAACCCACGCTAGATCAATTTATTTCGCCATCAAAATTTTGTGGGCTTAATAAAAAACGAACAGGTGTACGAAGTTTTGCATAGGTTTTCTACCTGAAATTCAACTGCTGCAACAGCCTTCGTTTTCACGGAAGGTGCGTTTTCGTTGTCTCATCCTATAGGGGGGAAGGTTACTGCATGTAATACACAGCAATCCAAACTGGGGAGTGGAAGGTCTACTGGTACCATAGTTAAAAAAAAGTGTTTTGTGACAAAGGTAGCTTTTACCTGGCACGTCTTCCTCTACCACTTGATTGCTGCAACAGCCTTCGTTTTCACGGAAGGTGCGTTTTCGTTGTCTCATCCTATAGGGGGGGAAGGTTACTGCATGTAATACACAGCAATCCAAACTGGGGAGTGGAAGGTCTACTGGTACCATAGTTAAAAAAAAGTGTTTTGTGACAAAGGTAGCTTTTACCTGGCACGTCTTCCTCTACAACTTGATAATTAGTGAACGGATAGCTATGTTTTGCTACTGTTTAAATCATAAACTCTCTGGGAAGGGAATTACAAGGAACGGTTCAGTCAGTTTGAAGAGGTAAAGTTCTCAGCTCTAAATAGGATATTAAGTTCTGCATGGTATATTCTATGAAAGTTGTTTCATGTTAAATTGGAGTGCCTGGAAAACAAACTCACTGTAAGCTTTTGATAATTTTTAAAAATATTTTAACTAAAAACTATTCTAAAATGTTTCATTAATACAGGTCTCAAATAACATCTCAGTATAACTTCCAGTTTTAAGTATGAGCTATTAGGTAGACATAAAATGTAATATACAGTAAAACTTTAAAAATGGATTTTCAGTGTGGCTATGGGATATGACTCCACACTGGAGGATGGCCAATGACTCTGGATTTTAATTTTGATATATTAAGCCATAGTATGGTTTAAATACAGGCTTTCCATTTAATCTTGGCTACTGAATTTCACAGCATCAGAAGAAATATTTTATTTCACAAGTTCAGCCAGGGTTTTGAACACTCTGTGGGGTTTTATGTTTTCAAAACAAACCCACAGAGATTTTATAAATAGATTCTTCTTCAGATCCTGATGCCAAACCTGTGTGGCTGGTAGAAGAGAGATGCTTGGAAATTTTTTTGCTTCGTTCTCTCTAGTTTATGCTCGCTAATACCTGCATTTGTGTATTCTTCTGTTCCTGAGTACCTGCAGCTATTTAGCGCAGTGAATGTGGGGCTGGCTGAACACACGCACTGAGAGATGACAGGGTTTTACTGCAGTTGGAAACCAGGGAATATATAATTGCATCGTTGTCTCTCATTCTGCTCCCACATGTAACTTGCTTAAATGTCATTTCATGCTGCAGGGCCTCACTCTTCCCTTCCCCGTAAACCTTATTCAACCTGCACTCAGCCATCATGATAGCGGTGCCTGCGCCCGGAGTGCACCGGCGTCCCGGGGGATTCGTATTCAGGCATCACCGATCGTTGACCTGGCTATTGTTGTTTGTGATACTTACTGGTAAACTTTCGCAATCAATACAACATCAGCCCGCCTAGCTCCTGGGAATGGAAACCTGAAACAGTGCACTTAATCTTGAAGCCAGCTCCTGCTCCCTGCTCTGCTGCTAAACTGGGTAGTTGGCCTACTTGATGCAGCATTATTGCTGCAGAGGTCAGATGTGAGCTGGCTTGGCAAGTGCTGATGAATGGCTGTTTGTGATGAAGCACCTCTTCCGTCCAACGAGAGACATTTAATAATGATGGACCATAACTGTGCACACAAGAAAAAACCTTGTTGCTTGTTTGTGAGCTTATATAGCGAAAGCTGGAGAAGACAATGTGTTAGTTTGGAGCAAGTCTTTGGAAAACAAAAAATTAACAAGCAAAGCAAGGTCTTATTAAAAGTTAAAGAAACCTTCCCATTTGTTACGAAACTGTAGCAGTTGCTGCAAATATATTCTGCAAATATGTATACTTTCCTGCCATTCTACATGCACTGGCTCCTCTTTTCCTTGCATTTAAAAAAAAGAAAAAATCACTTTGCAGATTGACAAATATAGGAAATAATCTTAAAGGCCAATAAATTAAAATTAACACAAATTATCTCTACAGGAATTTATTTTAGTTGAACTGTACGCTCCATTGCCAGTTACCATGTTTTGCTTGGAATCAGTGATATGGGCTGAGAGTGGGTACTTAAGTACGTCTTGCAAAAACTAAATTTCTCCTCTCTAGAAAAGAGAGAAATCTTTCTGAATGAAATGAACTATGGAAAAGCTCATCTTAATGCCGGAGAGAGCTTTCCATAAGGTTTGTACCTGGGAAAGAAAAAGCCAAAGCAACCAAATAATCATTTTTAGCTTCATCTAAGTCAACACATATATGATTCAATTATTGCTGCCCCCCAAAGTGTTACCCAGTGCCTCTGTTCCACAGGTTTTCCCCATCTCCTCTCCTCTGTTTCTTACGGACATTGATTGCACTATCCAAACAAAGAACAGCTCACCCCCACAAAGTTTGGTACTAGTTACCCACTAAAGCTACAGGCCAGCAAGACCTCTGTAATGTGCACTATTGCTCTGTTCTGCAGCAAAGGTGGCAGACGATGGTGTTTATCGGCCCAGATGTTTGTAACTAGGGAAGCACTTCTTACCAATGCAAAACAGCTCTGTAGATCCATAGGGAAGCACCAATGTATTTACTTGGTTTTTGAAGATACATTAACTGTCTCTGGGTAAGTAGTTCTTGTAACATCTGTAGTGGGGAGGACATGAAAGCTGGTAGAGTACCTCCAAGAGCGGTACTTTTTGAAACCTCCTCTTAGCCTGTGGACAAGCATAATTGAGGAAAAAAAACATGTTCTTCCTTAGAAATTCCAGTCCTGCAAGTTAATGTATTGCAGATGAAAATGCAGTGTCCATTTGAGTCCTGACACTCTTTTACTTCTGGTATTGCACAGGTTTGAAAACTGTTCTGTAGGAGGGAAGAGTTTTGCTCCAAACGTTTGCATCTTTCCTATTTTGGTCCAACAACTGGATGAGTCACTACGCAAGCCCCAGCACTCATTCTAAAAATAGGTTCAGAGCTCAGATTATCAAAATAATATTTGCATGGTGTTCCTAGTTTCCTGGCAGTGCTTCGTGGATTGCTTTGTGATATTTAATACATTTTTCTGAAAAATGTTTCATTTCCTTTTGTTTCCCTCCTCCCTGACACATGGTGTTGAGATTCTCACTAGACTGTTACACTTTATTACAGGAATAGCTGCATTTATACAAATATAGATTTATGGAAGGGTGAGGGCTTGGAAGGCCGATGAGTTGACCAATGAGAATTCAAACTAGCCAGATAAGGCCTGCTGGCTTTAACTGAGCGTAGGCCATGTTATTCCTGGTCGTGACTGGACTTGAATGTTGTGAGTTTCTGGTATAGATCCCTGGAGCATGGCTTGCTGTGACAGTGACTGTGCTGATGCCTCTGGTGCTTGGTTTTTTTCCCTTGCTGTGTTGCATGTTGATGGAGTTGTGTAGAGGTTTTGCAAAAAAACCCTGTTTTTGTGTATGTGGGTAGCTTCAAACTACTGCTTTTGATTTTGATGAATGGCAATTAGCTGCCGTGTGGGATTTTTGACTCACACTGGTTCCGTTTTCTTGTACAAAGGCAATATAGACTGTGAGAGGTAAACGAGCGTGTTAGGTCACTCAGGCCAGGCTCAGAGGTATGAGTCCTAATTCTGTAAACTGGTAGGATAAACTGATGCAATTTTACAGGTATGGGAGTCAGAAAAATTAGTTCGGACCAGGAATGAGTCATTTATGAGCAATAATATGGAAGAAAGTGCTGCTTCGGCAGCCCCTTGTAGTCTCTTACTGCTTGTTCCTCCCATGGGAGTGCTGCCCATCACTCAGCATAGTTACTCTGAGATGTTTGAAAATGATCTCTTGCAAAAATTTCATTCACTGTCCGAAGAAAATCCCTATGCTGCTAAGTATGTGGATGATCTTGCAAAGGAGAACCCATTTCTTTCCTTACTGAAATACATTTTTCTTGGTTATAACTAAGGCAGGAGGCAATAGCATGAGGCCAATACACATATTCATGAATGGTCCAAGAGACACTGAAGAGCTGAGACACAGGTTTGTCCTCAGGTCCTCCACACCGCGCTGTGACTCTACTGGCCAGCAGCAGCAGCTGCAGGTTTGAGACATGATGCTGCTACCAAATAGCTCTAAATTGCAATCAAAGAGCTGAAGCACCAACCCATGTTGGGGAGAGCAGAGCGTGTGTTCGCAACTTGTAAAGAAAGTGGAAGGGTGTAATGATTAAGGATGCAGGAAGTGGATGCGTTTAGGGTAAACCAAGGAGACCCAACTGGAGTGAAAGTATTACAAAAATTTACCTTAGTGTAAGGTCTATTAGGTCAGGGAACAATTGTAGAAGAGAAATAATGAAAGCCCCATTTCTTGAGACTTTTAAAACTGAACAAGTCAAAACTCTGGAAAATAGACTGTAGGTAGCATAATATAATGATGGGAGGAGGATTTTAATAGGCCTATTTAATTTCTAATTCCTATGAGTCACTTAAGCTATTTATGCTTAATTTTACATAGTTATGACTACAGAGTATAATCATCCAAATTGTAATAAAATCCTTATAACATATTAAAAAAAAAGCAATGTCTAATTTTGCTTCAGATGAGCTAATCTGCCTCAGAAATGAATGACAATCCATGCTGCTGGGGCAGCGGTGGGGTCACCGATGATGCATTTAAGTAATATCAAGCCCTATATTCAACTATGCTTGTGTATTTTGTTTGTCCAGAGGGGAAAACCGGAAAGTAGATGATTCTGAGTGTTGTAAAACTGTGAACTACAATAGGTTCTCCAGAGCTCTATCCCATTTGGCTCTTAACTGATGAGGGGGTGATTCCCTGGCTTTGGCTTGGTTTTGGGCTGGTATCCTTAGCCACAGTTCTTGAGTCGTGCTGTACTTTTCCTGTCTTGTTCCTGTGAGGGTTGGGTTGTGCTGCTTGTGCTGGAGTGCAGGGCAGCGACCAGGGGCAGCTCACTTTGGCTCCCTCGGCGGGGAGGGATGTGCACAGCACCCACAATCCACCTCAATGCTTCCCTGCCAGGCGAGGGAGGGAGAAGGGGCAGAGAGGGCTGTGGGTCCATCTTCCTAAGTGAGATGGGGGCTGCCTACTACTGCAAATTAGCATCAGGAGCTGTGTATGCATGTATACTTAGTTTTTTTTTTTTTTATTCAACTCTAACATGGTTGTTTTATTCCGTGACTGCTTTCCTCCATCATCGCATTACTGCTTTGGTTTCAGTATGGGTAAAACCCCATTGGACATCAGTATTTCTTTTACCCTTTCTCTACCTTTCATCCACTGCAAACTCTTCTTTGGAGTTAGATTTACGGCTATATGCAGAGAACTATTCTTATGTTTTGCTGATTATTTTTTCATTGATGTCTGGCTCTGAGATTTAGTGCCCATCTTGTGTTTTGTTTTTTTACCAAAACCCTGTTCTGAATTTTGTATGAGTAAAAAATTCACTTTTAACAATTAACATGGCAAAAGCTGCTCTGATTTTGTATTAAGAACTAATTTTGTCCTTATAAATGTCACGTATCATATTTTTAATTTCCATCTGGCCAATCATACCAAGGCACAAGATGTATCATCCTGTGAATGGTCATTAAATTCAGCACTAAAGCACCTGATTGTGACAGGAAGAGAAAAATTTGAGCACAATAAATTTCGGTTGGTTAGGAAATGTATTTAATCACCACATTTATTTTAATTAAAATGGAAAATGATGTGCGGTTCCTTATTTTACAAAACAATAAGCCATTGACTACTAATGGGTTAAAAATAAACAGAAGCCTTCATATAAAAAAAGGCAAAAGAAAGAGAGAAACGGTAATGACAGTTTTGAAGTATCCAGTACCTGTTGTGACAGGAATAACAAATTAATTGGGACTATAACGGATTCTTTGTAAAGGTGAAGTAAACACACTTGACTGTATATTTTTCACCATCAGTTAAGTCTCAATTGGTTCTAAAAATAAACAGAAGACATTGAACAGTTTTAATGGATTTTGACACCTAGGTATTATGCTGTCACTCCAGTATAAATGAATCATAACTTTGGACTGCGCCAAGGAATTACTACACATTTGGAGAAAATTTATGGTGCACCAGGCTTTGAATCATGATGTGATATCAAAACTAAAGTCATAAGAGGAAAAAAGGTTGGCATAAATTATTTATCCAAGCCTTGCATACCCATGCGAATGCAACAGGTATGGATTGCAGGATTAGTTAGAAATGCCACTGTAATTTCTGGATGTTAACACCTCTGAGTGGCTGTTCTGGCAGAGCTCCCAGGGAGCTGCATCCAGAGGGGAGCTGAGCGCAGATGCTGGACAAGCCACCACGACTGCCAGAAGTTTGTGGCTTTTCAAGG
>NW_009260022.1:5633802-5637596 GCF_000687185.1 Egretta garzetta | reverse complement strand
GGGGGGGGCGGGGCGCAGATGCTGAAAAAGCCACCACGACTGCCAGAAGTTTGTGGCTTCTCAAGGTTTGACCTAATTAAGAGTTTTACCAATTAAGAGACTAAAAGAAAGAATTTAAGCATTTGACCTTACAGTAATATTAGGCTTAAATTTTTATTTATGTATTTATTTTACATCTAAGACAGGACTTGTAAATGATGAAGTTCTTGCTCTGGGCTCAGAGAGACCTTAAACTGTCTATGAAGTGAGGAACATCTGCACAGCGACTAGTCGCTAATTCGATCCGCGCCATCATATATGTCGGTAAGCCTTGAAATATATTATACATGCATGCATACAATATTTTATCTTGAAATTTATTTGAAAACATGATAGGTAATGCAGTTTCTTAGACTATGATAGCATGCTTTTAATACTTCTAAGGAACATGGGTATAAACAGGTATTCTTCGTTCATTCTATTCAATATTCCTTAGGCTGAATTGTGTTCAATGTGCAATTGTGTAGCAGTGAATTTTTAGAAGTCCTTATCAAAATTATCCTGTTTTAAGATTGGCTTTATTCAAAGCACAAGTAGGTGGTTGTAAATATTCAATTTACGGTATTTATACAGCTTCCTGCGCAGCTCCTTGTTTTTGAAGATTGCCTTTTCTAGCATTTTGCCTTAAAACTCAACCACTTTCTCAGAGATTATTGTAAAACACTACAAAGAGGAGATCTAATTTTTAAGTCTCTATTAAGCGAAAAGGAACAAATCCAAAGAAGATTAAAAGCAGACAGAGAGAAGAGGTTTTATCTGGGAGTTCACAGTGTATTGGTTCATAAAGCTTTTTCACGTTCTGGCCGTAATGCGTTACAAACGTGGATTGATTCATTATTTCTGACCTGCTGGAAGGCTAATCACCCTTTTAATGACTTTGGTACTCTTCCTTCTGAGCAGGGCTGAACTTTCTGCTGATGGCCTTACGGCTGGAGGCCAAATCCTGAAGTGACACGAATGCTCCGTTCTTCGTTGAACCAAGCCTGCTGGTACTGTATGCTCTCTTGTGCGCGGACGTTTGCTTTCCCCCCGCTCTCCAGCTGTTGCTCCCGTGGGGTCCGGATGCCACAGAGGGTGCGGGCAGCTGTTGGCCATACTCCCCGGCAGTCTTTCTACGGAGCCAAGAAACTTCCCAGCTCAGTCACGTGCCTGTAGCCGTAAAAAGCATCCTCTCTCATCTGCAGCTACCACTGCTTCGTGCTGCAGCTATTAATCTTCTAGAGGAGACCAGTCTGATGTTTGAAAGCAACTTGATATCATCGTTTATTAACCAGGTTAGTGCTGAATGTCTGTCATCAGGAGAAGACCTATGCAAATGACACAGGATTTTTGCCCTGTTGCTGAACTGAGGGAGAGGAGATGGGGAAAGAGGAGATGGCCAGGTTTTTTACCTGGAAAATAGAACTAGGAAGAAGCAGTTGATATTCAAAAAAGTCTATTTTTTTTTTTTTTGCTTTAGTTTAAGACAATTTGATGCAAGTTTTTTTTTTTTTTTTACTTTGCCTAATGTCTTTTTCAAAGTCATTTTTAAAATGGGAAAAGCTACTTCCGTCCAAGGGACAGCATAAGGAGGCAGTCCAGCCCATGCTACGGGGGAACCCAGGCCTCTTGTGCGACGGTAGCATGGCACCATTGGCGTTACCATGCTCCAAACTCACTTTGGCGCCTCGCTTCATGCGCTGACCCTGCCCGTTTTCTCTTAAAATGAATCTTGACAGTTGATGGCTGTGTCACCAGTTCCCTGGTGTCACTAACCCACTGGTTTGCTCTTCAGGAGGGGTAGGGATGTTATCTGTCACCCTGTGAGGGCTGGTGTTTCCCAGGGCTGGTGCTGGCCCAGGTGTGTTCACCTCCCACTCCTGCCTGTGGAGAGGAGTCAGAACAAAAAGTTAAAATGCTCAATCTTCCACAAGTATGTTTTTATCATGCCTGCCATAGTCTAGTGGATAGTTTTAAAATGTATCCGGTATAATAAACTGGCGAATAAAACACTATTACGCTACCAAGCTCTTTCCCCCAGAACTGCTGCCAAAGCTTTGCCAAGCAGCGGTAGCTGCAGGCAGCTCTCTCTCAGGATTTTCAAGGGTGGAAAGTCTCAGCTGATCAGGAATATGCACAAGTATCTAAACCATCCAACTTCCCAAACTGGGTCATATATGGGAGAAATTGCATCCTGCCATGAGCGCTGAGTCTCCTCCTCCTTGGTGGCAGCCGGTGAGGAAAAAAACACACGGAGAAAAACACGGACAGGGCCTTTACTGGGGGTGTACCTGGTTTTAATGCTTCCTCAACCTGCTAAAGGGAATCTTCCTGGGCAGGCAAAGTGGTGGGGGGCATGTGCTGAGCACCCTGAACATGGGCCACTGGCAGGAGTGCAGTAAGATTCCCAAATTTATCTGGTGCCAGCAGTATCCTGCTGGAAAGGGATGCTGTATAGTGGGTGTTGGCATCTGAAGATTTTGACTCTATCTATGGGCAAAAGTACTGGTACCAGGGAAACTTGAAGCAGATTCATTTTTACAGCTTGTCCACACAGCATTGAAATGAAGAGGTGAAAGATAACCAGCATAACATGACGCATGTCCCCATTTGCTTGTTTCTAGGATGTGCAAATGGCATTTTTAATGTTGAAAAATGTTCACTTTGAGATTGTAATACTTAAATTCTCATCTAATTGTCTCTTAATTCCTCTGAAATTATGCTTATTATAATAACATTTTATTAATAATATTAATTTTTAAAAGGTTTTAAAGTTATTTCCCTGTGAAGAACCCCAAAGCATTCTCATAGTATGATTACTTTGAAGATACTCATTTTAGGTCTTTCTCACTTTATCTTTGTTTGCGGCATGGCAGTGTTTCTTCTTGCATGGAGTACATTACTTAAGGACTATCAATTAATTCTGCATGGATATCCTCAGATTTACAGGCAAATTGTCTGGAAATAGGGATATACTGTTAAGATATATATCTTATGGACTTTTTCTTTAAGGGGACTTTTCTAAAATTTTTATTCTTGTGTTCTACAAACTCTAAGGTATTTTGTTTTCATAAATTATGAAAGGAAAATGTCACAGGCTATCACTGTTTCTGTGCTCTGCCTTTGCTGACAGCTGTATGATGCTCATTCAGTGCAGCAGATTGGGAGCTGAAAGTTTCATCAATAAATATGACTCTGATGGCTTCATGTCAACGGTCAAGGTAATGGCCTTTTATTATCCTGGAAACACACTTCCACAGGCACACGTATATATTTTTTTTTTCTTAAACTCTTCTGAGGAAACAATTTTTTACTTTTGCTCACATTTTTAGTCATTGTCCTTTGTAAAGTGACACGTAAGACATTTTAATTAAAGACGACTTACATAATTATTTTTATTCCTTTATTACTGCATGCTGAAGAACAAAGGAATGAACTAAGATACAGTGTTGAATTGTCTTTTTGTAAACTTTTTGTGATGACTGTAGAAGTATTTTAGAGTATTTTGAAATCTATGAAAATGAAAAGGGAAACATTCAACTGACCTATTTGAAACAGTACAACGTACAGCACTGAGAGGTCTGTAGTATTAAAAATCATAGAACAGCTTTATTCTGCATTAATTGGATGAGATATAGTTTTGTGTTCGGTTGAAATTTTTATTATGGTTAAAAATATTAATTTTTTCATGGAATTTTCCAGTCCGTTGTACTACTAAAGAATGATTGTAACCCATAGAGATACTGCCAGGAATAATATGCGTCTAATAGGGAAAG
>NW_009260022.1:5556101-5633410 GCF_000687185.1 Egretta garzetta | reverse complement strand
AGGGAAAGAAATGAGCATTATAATATTCCCAGTATCACTGCTTGCTTTTTATTTTTGTTTTACATGCTAAATACTTGCTAATATTTAAAACATTTTTGCAAGTTTCAACTTTTCTTAGATCTTTTTAAAGTGTTCTATTAAATGTATTTATCATTAATTAAATTAGATTCTAATAACAGCCATAGACAGGTTTCTTTATCTGATTAGTTAGGTGATATTCAACACTTGGCCCTCATACTTCCTTGTAAATAAAAATCCAGGGTAAAAAGTTACCTACCCCTCCAAAAATGTGTCTCATTCAGTGGCTGTACTACAGTTTTATATTTAATCCAAGAGTTTTTTACATATAGTTTTAAGGATTTTTTTTAAATATCTAGCTGGTTTTAATGTGTATATGATCCCCAAATAGTATCAGAGTTCCACGAATTTCCTCTTAAAATATATATACTACAAGATACAGAAAACCAGCAAATTTCAGTTAATTCCAACATATTTGGAAGAACTAACAGCTGCCAGCAGATTAACGTGTTAGTGAAACTACTGGGAGATAGAGCTTTGGACCTACTAATGTGAAGAACGTGGTCCTTTTCTGTGTTAAAGCTGTGTTCCAGTTTGGGTTTCCTTTTTTTACCTTTCTGCATGGGATTTTTAGCTTTCATCTG
This sequence comes from Egretta garzetta, assembly GCF_000687185.1. NCBI lineage: Eukaryota > Metazoa > Chordata > Aves > Pelecaniformes > Ardeidae > Egretta > Egretta garzetta. The sequence goes on along the minus strand of NW_009260022.1, from coordinate 5,632,748 downwards.
TGTTAAAGCATTTTGCAGACTTGCTTTAATAAAACAATTTTAAAATCAAGCTGGAATTCTTTCCAAGCATTTAAGGAAAAAAAAAAATCTGTACAGTATCCATGAAAACAAGCTAATTTTTATCATGTGTCTTAGCCTCCTTTGGTAGAACAGTAGTTTCTTTGATATAGTCTGCATCTAGTGTGTCCTGCCTTTTCCTAAAATAATATTTTAAATCATGGTACCCGACTAGTGCTGAGAAAATAAGAAATCCCAAATACTCTGTGTTTAGGTATGATCCTACCGTCCTGTTGAAGGCTTGGCTGCCAAGCCCTCCCGGGTGGAGGGGATGCTCTGCTTGCGGAGGTCCTGGGAGCTACAGTGAAACTGGTGGACGGGCCTGTACCTGCCCAAGTAATACACCGGGTATGTAGCACTCTGGCAGTAGCACTACACGTGAACTGCTATTCTCCATGAGGAATTTGAAAACACTAACTAAAAGTCATGTTCTGAGCCAAATCCCTTCCACATTGCTTAAGCAAATTGATGGGGACCACTGAGGTGGCAGGGAAGAGGACCAGAATTGGGTGTTGTGGCCTGGACTCTGCAGCGGCACGTGTCCCCATTTCAGCAAGGTAGGCTCAGGCTTCCCTCTCTGCCAGTGGTAGAAGTGAGGACTTAAAATTCCACTCCTCACATGCTAGCTGGCTTCAAAAAAGTAGAGCTATGAAGCAAATAAAGCAACATTTTACCGAAAGTTCATTCATCAAAAAGCTGCATATTTTGAAAAGGGTAAAAGTACTACTAGACCCATCAGGGATAAGTAAAGGCTATATACTATAGATTATTTTAATCCCCTTGCTAGATATAAAAGGGATAATTACATATTTGTGGTTGAAGCCATGTGGTGGAAAAATCAATACAACTTTTTTGTATGACACTTCATTAGTGTGAAAAATTTTAAAAGCTGAAAAGAACTGCCTTGCAATTAAATGCCTCTGTTACTTCAGATTCAGTAATGGGTTTGTATTATTATCTAGTTTATTTGAAATAGTGGTTGCACTATAGCAGTAATTGGAAAACATTGATTATGCACTTGTATATAGAAAACCCGGCAAATCATTACAGGGCACAGCAACAGTTAGTTAGCCTTACTAATGAAGCACTAATTGCTGTAAGTAGGTTAACATGTTAGTGAAACTACAGAGGGCTAGAGCTTTGAAATTTTTTATCTGTTCAGTGTTATGTTGTTTTTTTTTTTTTTTTATCTCATTTTAAGAAATCTCATTTTGCAAACACAAACCACAAGACTCTCTGGATGCTATATTTGGAACAATTTCAGAGGTTTCTTTTTGTGGTGTTTTCTTTTATTTGGGTATAATGTCTAATACATTTAAGTCATATTTATGCTGCTCCTATCAACATGGTGACTTTAATGTATGTAAATGGTTAACTGGAGTGAAAGGCTGGTCGGCTCGATTGATTTCCTTATTCTAATGCAATTATGTCATCCATGCTATATGCTTCTTGAGCAATCTTTTTTTAATTAGACTGTTCTGTATTTGAAGAGGTAGTAGCTAAACAGCTATAATATGACCATTTGGGATACGTTTTTTTTTTTCCCCAAAAAATCTTCACTTTGTGAAAATCTGAGGGCCCCAAATCTCTCTAGTAAAATGCATTAAAATTAGGGATAGTAATAAATAGATTATTTTATTCTATTCTAACTATTGACTAAAGAAGACATATTACAGCTTCTTGAATTGATTATGCTACACTAGCACGTTTTGCAAGCTTTGGAATCAGAAATAACTTAAACTTCACTGTGGTAAGCAATATCTGCTTAAAAAAATATCTTTAATGCTGAGGAAAACTGTTCTGTTTGAGATACAGATGATCACAGTATCCATAAGGCTACGTTTAAAAAAAAAAAGGTCTCTCTGCTGGATATTGTCTTACCTGACACTAAAAAAAGTTTTAAAATTTGGTTGTGAAAAGTTATCACTTCTCTTCAGAACAAAAATTAGAAATGAGATTTAAATGGAATGTGTATGTTGAGCTGATAAGTCGATGCAAATTTGAATTTAAAAATACAAAAAGTTTTGATAACAATTCCTGCCATTGGACGTGATGGCTTTCTAAAAGCTCACCCCAAACCACATCAATCCTGGAATGCTTGGCAATGAAATATTTATATACCTGAATGTAGGAGATCTAGCTGAGCTGCCAGTATTTTGCAGACAGACTTGCGCACGCTGGAGGCACAGTTTAGGATCTGTTTATATAGGTAAGTACTTTTGTAGGCAAGTTGGGTGGCTGCCTCCGTTCTGAGGCTGTTGTCTGCTTGGATGAGAGCAGCTGGTGAGGCTGATGCAACTTTCCAAGAGGGGAGATTTATCATGAGGGAGGAGGATGCAAACCTTTGGCATGTTTTTGCACTCTTTACTCCAGAAGGGGAGCTTCCTCGGTGCTAATGAATGCATTTGAACTGCAGAGAGCTACCATGAGGCTGCGGATGGAAGCAACTGATTTTGAGTGAGGTTGGACAAAACCTAAGGGTGAAGGTGTGGCCTGATGGACAGCAGGAGGGAGGAGATCCTGACCCACCCTGCAGGCCGGGGCACTTACTGAACCTCCTCACAATGCTGCTTTCCGGGAAACGGTTGTGTGGCAGCTCTCCTACACGATCTGGTGCTCTCCTACACGATCTGGTGCTCTCCGACCTCCGATGACCACCCTGCTGCCCCTCCTGTGGTCTGCCCCAGACCCTTCCTCGGGAAGGGGAATGCAGAGTTTGGCTGCACGTGCCAGGTTGCAGAGGCCTCTGCAGCATCTCCCCCGCCTGTTTCCAGCCGTATGGCGCAGCAGCGCTGCTGCATTTTGATACTGCTTGGCTGCAAAAGTGCAGGCCCAGGATTTCCTTGTTTAAATAGGTGTTAAATTCTCTCTCAGATTCACAGGAATAAAGCATGACCCCCTAAGAAGTTGCATAATGACCTTGACTTATAGAACATCTTGGAACAATTCTTACATTGAAAAGTAAATGAATAACAACACATAAAGTTTACCAATCAAGTGTTAGAAAATGCCAGTTGTGATTCTTACCACATTCCAATTTTTTAAAAATAAGCGTGTGTGTTTTTTCAAAAGATTTTAAAGGGGAGGAGGGATGTTTTAAAGGGAAAACTGCTTCCAGTTGAGAGCTAGCCTCAACTAGATCTGCTTTGACTCAGCTTACTTAACAATATTATACCCCTCTGTTCATAATAATGAGCTGTTTTGTGCAAAGCAGCTCATTATTATGAATGTAAGGGCATGTTTGGACTAGTAAAGCAAATCATAAAAATTGCTGCCCATGTCACGTTTTTCCTTTGTCAATAAAAGATTTTCCTCGGGGTCAGAAACAATTATTGACCAGAGAAAAATCTCAAGTTCTATTTGGAAATTTTACCCGATGATTCTGGAAGTAGGGGAGCGAAGTTATGTGTGGTGAACATTATCTGCAAGGTCTTTTATGTTAAGGAAATCATGACATCTGCCAATCTTTCAAATTCCAAAGGGTAAAGAATGAGGTCTGTTAGGCTGTCATTGAACATGACAGGCTTAATGTCAAGTTTATAACAGAAAAAGGGCAATCTTATTGTGGTTTATTCAGTTTTATGTTGCTTGTTCAGTAGAAAAGCTCATTTTTTATCTAATTTATAGCATTTGAAATACCAAACAGATTTTTTACATATCTCCTGAGCTCACAGCTCCTCTTGACTACCCCTTAGTCGTTCCTTTAGGGAGCAGTCTTAAATCCTTCCAATTTAGCATCTATGTGAGACCAGACAATTGTTTTACTTGAGCATATCCTTCAGTTGTTATAGAGCTGTTTCTAACTCCAAACATTTTAGTTTAATTACTGCTTAGAATATTTGCTATATTTTTATCTAGGTTGCCTCTCACTTGAGCCCATTGGGCTGAAGAAAGAATTACTCCCCATGCTGTTCTGTAGCCCTTCTTGTTCAGATCTGTAATTGGCCCTGTGTTTTTGACTTTTTGCTAATAAGCAGCTTACTTGCTCTCCCACTAGACTCAACCCACCACTTTTGTTTCATGAATTTTACAAAGGATTTTAATAGATGCTTTAGGCTATGCAAAATGTTATATGAAGGAAAGCATTAATGCTCTAGCCTTGACACAAAGGACGTGTGAATGGCTGCTTATCATTACCGTCAGGTATCAAAATTTTCATTAGGAGTTCTGGAGGACAAAAGGGGAAAAAGTGTAGCTATATGAAAGAATATTAACCTATACTGTGTAACCAACCACAATTGCTTAGCATTTTACATTAACTCTCCTCAGACACTGGCTCTCATTATTTTTACACATACATAATAACTGCTTATTATAGCGGTACAGTTCACACTGATATATTGTAGATAAGGTTGTGTCAGCACTTCCATTATAAACCCTATTTTCAGAGGTTTAAAAGGCAGCTGTAAAAATTTACTCCAGACAGAAGATTGGTTTTCTAGGTTTCTGCCTCAAGCAATTTTTTTTTTTAAACCAATTAAAAACAATTGGCTGTTTTTTAAGCTATAGAAGTAAACAAAACAAATTAAGAGGTTTAAAGCACTTTTTGCACTTCTGTAACTCACAAACCTTTATTAAAAAAGAGAAAAAGAAACTTAGAAAGCAATCTGTTAATATGTTATACTTGCCAGTAGTGTTCTGCAAAAGAAATATACACTGGGCGTTGCAACAGAGAGTTATAAACCAGGATACCACAGCTTAAAATTATTAACCAGAGTGCAGTAGGTGCTTCTTAACAAAGGCATTTTTTTTTTCTTTTAGCCCTAGAATATAAACTGGGACCTTGCTGTCACCAAAAGCACGCCTAGTTTTTCTGAAGTGCTCGCTCCTACAGAGCTGAAGAGAATCCTTTCACGTTAGGCTTCTCCCTGGGCTCAATGGGAAACAAAGCTGTGATTTTGCAGTCACATACTCAGCAACAGCAGACCCAAGTGCTGTGGTGCTGGGGATCTCACCTCAAAGCTTTTCAAGACCCTACGGCAAAATACTGTTCAGGAAGTGGTAGTGGGTAAGAGGACTTCTGGAAACAGGGTGAGAGCCTTCCGCTTGTCACCAAGCCTGGCACTGCCGCCTTCGCAGAGGTGATGGGGGTTAAAACTGGTGATGGGGGTTAAGACTGGTGATGGGGGTTAAAACTGGTGATGGGGGTTAAAACTGGTGATGGGGGTTAACTGGTGATGGGGTTGATGGAAGGTTAACTCCCTTCCCCACTTTGCACTATGTGGTTACTTGCAGAGGCAGCCCTGATGGTGAGGGGCTCAATGGGGCGAGGATTTACGCCGTCGCTCGCCAGGTGACTTACGGCTTCAGCCAGTACGTGACATTATGGCACTCTTCACCAACAGGGTCATGAGTACAGGCAACCCCTTACACTGGAGAGTGGCCAAAAAATCCCTGAAAGTTCCGGAGCAGAGGAGCGATGTTTCTCAAGTTGGGTTTGAAGGCTTGTTGTACATAAGAGATACGATACTTCCTCCTCACATCTGGAAGTGGAAGGCGTGGCTGTCATTTGCAGTAGCTCTTCCCTTGAGTTAATGCTGTGAATGGCGTCCAGGTGTCGTGTCTGGTGGATGGAAGAGCCCTGCTGGATTTTCCTCTGTAATGGTACCTGGCAGTGAGAGAGAAAAATAACAGCACACCCATGGTTATGGAGGTTACTTGGGAGGTACCCAAATTAGTCGGCTTGATGTCCCAACATTTCAGCCCATCTGTTCAAACAGGGATTTACCCACTACTGTGCATTGTGCCTTACTATCTACTGGGTAATATTATGCATTAATTTCTGCAAATGGATTTAGGTATGACATTTCTGACAGTTGTTCAGCTGAATTGGATTAATAATGCATTTTTATAACCCTCTTTTCACTTAAAAATGTGGTTACTGGCAGAGGCAGGCCTGATGGTGAGGGGCTCAATGGGGCGAGGATTTACGCCGTCGCTCGCCAGGTGACTTACGGCTTCAGCCAGTACGTGACATTATGGCACTCTTCACCAACAGGGTCATGAGTACAGGCAACCCCTTACACTGGAGAGTGGCCAAAAAATCCCTGAAAGTTCCGGAGCAGAGGAGCGATGTTTCTCAAGTTGGGTTTGAAGGCTTGTCGTACATAAGAGATACGATACTTCCTCCTCACATCTGGAAGTGGAAGGCGTGGCTGTCATTTGCAGTAGCTCTTCCCTTGAGTTAGTTAATGCTGTGAATGGTGTCCAGGTGTCGTGTGTGGTGGATGGAAGAGCCCTGCTGGATTTTCCTCTGTAATGGTACCTGGCAGTGAGAGAGAAAAATAACAGCACACCCATGGTTATGGAGGTTACTTGGGAGGTACCCAAATTAGTCGGCTTGATGTCCCAACATTTCAGCCCATCTGTTCAAACAGGGATTTACCCACTACTGTGCATTGTGCCTTACTATCTACTGGGTAATATTATGCATTAATTTCTGCAAATGGATTTAGGTATGACATTTCTGACAGTTGTTCAGCTGAATTGGATTAATAATGCATTTTTATAACCCTCTTTTCACTTAAAAATATATTACAGTGCAATATTTTGAGACAGCCTCTAGATTTCAAAGAAATATTTTAAATATATTTAAATAAAGTTGGCTCATCATGGTAGACATTGGCAAAAGAAGAAAATCCCCATGCATGTTCTTGAAGCCTTGTTGCTAATTTGGAGGTACTTGCTATTTTTCCCCTTAACCGATTTCATGAGGGCATGCTGCTTTCCAGAAATGTGACTGGGAAGTGCCTGCAGATACCTTTTACCATAAGATCAAAGGGCTAAATCCTGAAGTTGTTCCTAGGTATTGGCTCAGTTTGCAATATGGCAAACTCCCCATCGGAGAACTGAGAGAACTGTCTGGATCCTGGAAAGAAGTATAAAGGCACCTGTAACAGTGGCAGGCTTTGGAAATTAAATTATTTCTGACGTGTTTTGAGGTGGCACTTCATACACATTGGAAAAATGTGTGACAAGCATGCCAAAAAACCACGTTTGCTTGCTTAACTCTTTTTGTTATACTGTAGTGACAACAGCCCAGAAATCAGTCTGTTAATGAAAATAGCTTAGTAAGGTATTGAACTTCTGACACTACCGGCTTCTGTTAGTTCCCCTTCTCGCAAACAGACTGCAATCAAGCTTCACTTCCGTAACTATCTGTATCCTAGTAGTCACGGTCGTACCGGTGTACAGAGCAATACTAAGCCAGATGATGGTTGTCATAGGGTACCTTGCCACTGCCTGTTCCAGCACTGCAGCAGCTGCTGCGGGCTGTCTTGCACCCCGGCTGTCGCACAAGCGCACTCCTGGAAGCGCTGGTCTCTGGATGACTCAGCTTCTGGTTCCAGGCAGAAAACTCTTGCTGCCTGCCTCTCTGAATAGCAAGGTTAGATGAGGTGTGGAGTATCCATAATCACATCTGTCTGCCTTGCAAGGCAATAGCTACACAAGCATGAAATCCAATAAGAAGGAAAACACTGAAAAGAAATGTAAAAAGGTAGCAAGTTCATGCATCAAAATGTAGATTCTACCTAAAGAAAAATTTAGATTTAGTTCTAAATTTGAAGCAGTCTTGTTTATAGAGGAGCTAATAGAATCTCTATAAAGCTCATTAGGTGTAAGCTATCTTGTGCCTTAAATTTGCATTTTACAAAAAAAAGAAGCTATTCGTGTTTGCAACCTTATAGAAGAACTGCAAATGCAAAAAATGAGACAAAGGGTAAGGAGGGTTTCATCTGAACCAAAGAATTCTTGTTGTGTTCCAGTTCCTTGATCCTTCTTGAAAAAGCTGTTTGGTGTGTGCTTATTCAGGATTTAGTGAAGATACGATAACTTACGAATTTTATGGGGTGATTACACCCACATGTACCAAAACTGCAAGAACCCAAGGAATGGGTGTGCCAGCAGGAAGCAGCAGAGAGACCTTGCAGTTGAACATGCACATGGGTGACTGCTGAACATGCATTTAGGTAGAGCTAGCTGGCAAGTCTGTGATGGCTGTACGTGTGGCATCGAGCAAAGTGATTTGGAGCTAACAATGGAAGCTGGAAGGATCAAAATCCATCTCTCCAAACTTCACAAGCCCAATCCCTTGGGTTTCTGAGAGGGGTGTGTTATGCCCTTATGTCCTTGAATACCCAACGTATTGCAAATTACCTGCCATGTGTTGGATTTTAATGCAACATCCACACTAACCATTAAATGGGGAGAGCAGTGTTTATTATGGTCTGGATACTGTCTCTTTTATGCCGAGTTGTAGGTTACTCTGCAGTATTTGAAGTGAATGAGGGACCCTGCTACATTTTCTTCCCTACCTGGAACTGTTTCCACAAGAATTTCATATAATGAGGTGAATATATTGTGGCCAGGCTTATAGGGCAGGTTGCAATTATCTTGAAAAAAATAACTGAATTTTTAAAATATTGTTGAAGAATTTTTTTTTTTAGAGAGAAATTTGTATTTTAAATCTAGGCAAGGGAGATACAAGTACAGATTTTTGCCAGCTTTCCATGAGTGCTATGTTCCAGCACAGGGATGGCTTAGTAAAGTGTTCTTCACTTTACTTCTCTGAAAGCTTACAAAGGCATTATTTAAAAGAGGTATTTCCCTCTGTAGTCCAAGCAGAGAGGGCACAAGCAGTCTTTGGCTCAGTCTAGCTGGCTGAGATCAACTACAGGCAGAATATAGATGATTTGCCCCAGTTAGCTATGGTTAGAATAGAGCTACAGGACGTGTCCCTCGGGAGATGTTAGCAGCAAGGGAACGAACTCAAGCTGTTTGGTTTCAAGTATGTCCCTCAAAGGGAAGACACAGCCAAAGATGTGAGTTTGTTTCTGGTCCTAAATAATATATTTAAGTTTGGGTTTTTTTTTGTGGTTAGTCCTAGCTTATATTCTAAAAATAGAATAAACACACACGTCAACTGTGGAATGTGAAAATACAAGACAAATTCTATAAAGTGTTGGTATAACACACACTACTTCCAATAATTGTAAACTATTCGCAGAATTGCATAGTCTGTAGCCTTTTGAGAGTAGAACTGAAGCAGCATTGAAAGAGCGGGATGGTGAGTACGTTTAAAATATATGGCATAATATGTATAAACTCTCCAGCACCTTTGACTAAAGGTAGATATCAACAACTAAACCACCTCCAAACATAGAGGCGTGATTCAAAGAAATAATGCCATTAACTTAGAGACCTGAGAAAATTAATTTTCTCCCCTTATAATTCTGCCCTTATAAATTAGCCAAGAGTTCTGCAAAACGCATTTGATGGTGTCTGTGTCTGCAAAAGGCAAACCAGACTGCAGGAGGAATTGGAGACAAGAACAAAACTTTCCCAGGTGGCTACAACATTTATTATTTAACTTCGGCAGATGGATCCACCTTAAGAAAGGTCCAAGGAGCGAGATGGAAACCAAATACAGTCAAAGGAAGTTGGGGATGTGGGTGTCAGGTTGTCAGTAATCTGACAGCTATGGTAACTACTCTCTAATCCAGCGGCCCCAGCCACGCTCTCGGCTGACACCACAAGGACTGACTGACAGCTGAAGAGCGGGCACTTTTTACAGGCAAAAGTGACATCCAGTCTATTAAGGCTGACAAGCACAAAGCAGAGATTTGCCCTGACTGGTTTGGTACTGAAGCCTAGTAAAGGGGTTATTTGAAAGGTCTTAGAGAAAGTGTCAGACTCAAGCTCAGATGATAACAATATTGTAATGATAGCACTGGACAATGAAGTGCTATGATTGCCCATACAGGCCAGGAAGATTGCATGTGGATACTGAGCTCCAGAAGCCAGTTCACAGCAGCGGATTCTTGAAAGCAAACACGCGCCAGCTCTAAGACAGCTCTTTGTCAGAATCCTCGATATTTTTTTTTTTAGTGTGTATTAATTGATTTGTGCCTTTGTTAATTTTGCTCTGGTGTCCTAAGAAAAAAAATTAGCCCTAGGAACAATTACTGCAGACCCACATAGAGGATACAAATGGTGAAACTCTCGCACTCAATCCGTGGCTTGTAAGCTAAAAGTATTGATGTATTGAAAATATATGGTAATAATGGAAATAGCTGTATTTTAGTCCAAATGTTAAGTTTACATTCAGAAGTCATGGAGAAATCTGGATCTGTTACTGCCACGTGAAGTCATACATAGATATGCTGGACAAAATGGGGCTAATAAGTAAATATCAAAAGATTTAGCACTGTGTATGAGCTGAGAAGCTGACTGGTATTGTGAGGCTCCAGAAGGTATTAAAAACATAAGATGCTTTATTATAGCAGGATCTGTTCCTTTCTTGGCAAAACTCTTGGATTTCTCTTCTGTTTTGTTTTTTCTTGGTTTTCTGTTAGAATACAGCATTTAATCAAATGAAGTAAGTTTGTTTGTTTTTTTTTTTTTGACACAAAAGTTCAACTCTGTAGGCAGCTGCCTCCCAGTCCCCGCGCTCCCTTGTGCTATTCTTCAGATCCTTCATCTGGTACCCACGGCCTACGTTGTCAGCTGGCTTTCCAAGCAGGAGTGGCATCATTCAACAGCTAAGCCATCCTGTACCATCTACTGATTCTTAGAAAAGATCATTAACAATCTGTATAATTGTTTTCCCAGTATCAAAGTGATCCTGTAGTTGTTTATTTTTTCTCCAGATACTTTCAGGGAGTTGTCCCTTCTTTCCATTAGATTACTCTATGTAGCTCCAATCTCTTAACTGAATCTAGTCTAATGGAGATAAGAGTCAGGTTTATGTCTCTTCTGCTTATGACTGCATTTTCTGGGGAATAAAAGTTTACAAACCAAGATTAACCAGATCAGGTTTAAAAGCAACTCAGACTCTAATCGCCAAGAAATAAGAATGGCCAACTCATGGTCACTGCCTGCAGAATGAAGAGTTTACAGGAAAAAAATTCTAAACCTGCACATGGTTTGATTGCCAGTGGGTGAACAGTTAAGGCTGCAATAATTTCTATCTATTGCTACCAGCTTTCAAATTATTGCCTCAAAGCAGTACCATGCACTAAGATGAGGCATTCCAACAGCACTGTAACTATTTCCTTTATTCACAGCATGCATCTAGTTAGCACAAATTTGTGTGTAAAATCACTAGTCAGGACTTGAAAAATCAGAGAACCATCACAATAAACAAAGATGACATCAGATGGGGACAGACTACCAAAAGTGACAAAAATTTGGCACTGAAGATCAGTAAAAGTACCTCCTCTGCGTGGCTTAGCTTAAACAGTATAATACAGCGGGTGCAAACAGTACACATGAATTTGCATCCAGCCATGTCTTTATCTAACTTAAGCTTCTCCGAAATCGGCGTGATGATATGCCATGCTGTACTGTGCAGTGAGATTTCCTGCCAGATCGTGGTGACTGCTACAAACTGGAGCATCCTTGCCTTATTGCTGCTATTCTGTGGTGGACTTAAGTTAATGGTGTCTTACTGCCTTGTTTCTCAGTAAATAAGATTTTTGGTTTGTTTCTGTTTAGGATACAGTGTTAGACTGAAAAGGCATGCCTGAAAGCTTGCTCAGAAATAGCAGTCAAATCTCCAACTCTTTCCTTTTTGCCTTTTCTTACTTCTTTTCCCCACCAATGTTGACCTGCTGGATGACACTTAGTGACTTTGTAGCACGCTGCATCGGGACCTTGGCTAAATTCTGTCACAATTAAGATACCATAGGGTGCAGCAGCAATTCCTATCACCGGTGGAAGCATTTTTTTTTGAAGACAAAGGCATAATTTCAGACTTTGATCCAGGAATGTGGGAGAGTTGGTGCCAGTAACTGATGATAGGAGTGGGTACAGCTTCCAGCTGAGAAGCCAAGACAGGGGGAATGTGAGCCCAGCCAGTCGTGCCCACCTTGATGGGCTGTGGACCGCACAGGCAGATGTGTTACATAGGCTGGCTTAATGAGATCTGTAGATCCTGGATGGGCCTTGGACTTCATTGTGAAGTCCATGACAATGTTGCAACTTCTTTGCTACCATGAAATTTCCAAGAGGGCTCTGAGCTGTACAAATAATTTTTTTCATTCTTCCATGTGTTCTGGATTTTTTTTTTTTTTAATGTTTAGGTGACATAGGTTCCAATTGTTTGAGCTGCTAAGACCAATGAGTAGAATAGAGTCTCTGAGTGAACGTGTTCTGTGTGAATGTTGAAACCCACGGTTTTCAAAGACAGCCCTACCAGCCAGCAGGAAATAAGTGAAAATTATATGAATACATTAAATGTAGTTACCCATCCTATAAAACATGCAGCAGACTTCCACATGTTTGTTCAATTCTGCTATTGTTTGTTTTGGTTGGTTGGGTTTTTTTGGTGGATTTTTTTTTTTTGGCAAGCTAGGGTTTGCCTTTATTTCTTTGCTGAAATTCCCTTTTTTCAATTCCATGTATTGAGAGAAAATCATGTGTACTTCTGGGAAAATATTTTTGATCTGTTTAGTGGTTTATTTGAACAATTTAATGCTGTTTTTTCAGTACACTAGGTTTTATTAAGGGCAATCAAGCCCACTTTCAGATTTTTATATTTCTGTAAGCGGGACACAAATACATAATTTTTGGCAAGAGTTCAGTAGAAAGAATTACCTGAAACTGGGTGCCAATGTATTTGTGTATTTGCTGTTCTAAACTAAAGACCTGCTCACTTAATGTATAGAAGCCATCTATCATTTACAAAATGACACATCCAATTTAAAACCACTGGGAAACAAAATGTTTAATCAGAATTTTAGGAATACTTGCTAACCATGAATCTTGAAGGCCTAACTACTTTGCTATTACAGTGCAATTTGTCTGACAAGTGTGGTCCATTGCAGAGGACGTACAAATGCAAGTCAGCATCACCTTGGGCAAGTTACTTTATTTGTCCTTTGCCCTGATTTTTCAGTCAGTGGAATGGAAAATAGAGAATTTATTGCATTTATTAGAATGGTTTTGACAGGAGAGAAGGTTCAAGTGGGTTACTTATATCTGACTTCCACTAAGTTTTTCTTACATGTACTTGCCAAAGGTATTAGAAAAATTTTGTAGATTTTTGGATATTAATGTGAAACTTTATTTTATGGTGGAATTAGGTGACCTGGTGGGGTCTGATAGGACAGGAAGCCTGTTTTAGTTGTGTGTTGCACGGACGTAATTACAAGACATGAGCACAGACCACTGAAATGCAAACTTCAATGATGAAAATGTTTGCAAAATTTTTATACAGACGTTCGGTCCTCCTGGGTCATCAAACTCAGTCCCTTTGTACATTAATTTTTGCTAGATTTTTTACTCATATATTGTGCTTTGTTTGTATAAGTTAGTAATATTATCACTATAAGTTCCTGAGTTAGAGTTACTCGGCATAAATACACAAAGCAAAAGAAAAACCTCTGCCTGGAGGAGCTCAGCCTAAACAGATGAGACAGATGGAGATGTGAAATGATTCACCCAGGATCACAACAGAAACAGGAGGTCACTCGCAGACGAAGGTCTTCGAACTCCAGGCAGACCCAGGGAATTGGGCTGCCCCCGCTCCTCTGGGCTCCTCCTTGGAGTGATGCTCTCCTTCAGGCATTGCCCTGTTTATGTTCTTTTGCTCCTCCAAATAGAAAATCCAGTGTGCTCTGGATATAAAGTTTTAAATATGAGTTCATATTGGGAAATTAGAAATGCCTGATGATAAAAAACAGAAGCTAGTTGCAGTATATCCTGGGTGTGTTTCAGAAGATGGAGCTCTGACGATGTTGTAAGCTGTTTAAATCATGCATAGAGCCAAGAGAAAAGTAAATCTTTATTAGCATCTCTGCTTTTATTATACTTTAGTATCTCCTGTTAACAGTTGATTTTTAAATATGGTAAGTAAATTCATTTTCCATACAGTAGTTGTGGAAAGCCTTGCAGATTTAAAAGAAAAAAAAAAAAAAGATAAAGAGAGAATGACCTCTGAAGACCTGAAAAGAGAAAAATTGGATAATAAATGTTCAGTCAGTCTGAGGTATTTTGTAAATCAGACCACTTTTATTTGGATATACTATTGTTTAACAGCCAGTTTAAATTGGGACCAGCATCCTGATTCTGGACAACATGGCTTTTATTGGAAGTCCCTGCCACTTTTAAACATCTTTAATACATTTTAAAAATAGAACTGTAAAAACCAGTAACCAGACTTCAAAGCAAAGACATGTTGTGCCAGAATTACGAAGCTGGTGCCGATTTTCACTGGTTGTAAAGCCTTGGGAGCGCCCTGCGGTCTGTCCCGCGGTGACAAACACCAGGAGCGTAGGTGGCTGGTGTGGGACCTGCCGAGGGAGGGCACCCTCAGCTTCAGGGTGGTGCAAGAGCTTGGGCCCCTCTCCTCCAGCCTCAATTGTCCGCTCATGCCACAGAGTGCCGGCAGCGTGGTCTGGCCTTCAGGAGATCAGGGTCTTGGAACAGGGAAAAACGTGATATTAATGGCAGATTAGGATGGTGAGGGTCTTTCGGTCGCTTTGCTGAGACTGTGAGGGTCTTTCAGTTGGTTCTGTGGACCTCAGCAACGTATTGTGTCAGGGCAAGTGTGAGGGAGATGCCAGAGTTTAACTCCACCAGACTAAATGCAAATCTAACACAGCAGCTTAGTGCATGCACAGCAGTTCATGGGACTTTTCTGTCACAGTGTGTTTGTTCTACACCAACCATTTAAAAAGTAGTACACCCAAAAAAGATCTCTAACATCTTTAAGTATAGCTCCAGGAGTGGGCGGATAGATGAGTCTGTAAAAGGGATATTAACAGTTAACTGTGTAATGGTGCTGGGAGAAATGGCTGTGGGGGAAAAAGGAAAACACTTCCTTTTTTGTTCGAGACTGCCTAATGTAGGATGCTTTCCATGTGCTAAGGAGAAGGGAGGGGCTCTGATGGGTTACACTGGCGGTGCTCAACTGGAGCTCCACCAGCCTGAACAGAAGACTGCAGTGTTAGCCCTGGAGTTGGTGTCGTTTAGACCTGCATTGGTGGAGGATTGGACCCAGATGTTTCTCAGGCAGGCACTGGCAGAGTGGCTATGGCACTTCAGCTGTGTACTTCTCCACTTGGCTTACAGGCAGGTCCTTTAAAGTACCGTAATATTTTGGTGGCTGTGCTTATGTGCTCTATTGCTATACTCCTCTCCCAGGAAAAACACCATGGCAGAGCACATGCCAGTGCGCGGGGACCTTCCTCAATAGTGCTCTGCAGCGTGTGTTTCAGAACGGCTAGCGCTATCATGTAGCTATTGTTGCAACACAGCTTTAGAAATCAGTTTGAAATGAGTAGGCTACGACAACTGGTTTATTGCCACCTCCGAATAGGCAAAGATGCGAAAGGGATCTCTCTGGTGACATATCTGCAGAGAGCGTTCACCTGGGAATAGGCTAATTGCACACTCGATGCCACTGCAAACCCACCTATGCATAACTAAAATGAGCACGTATCTGACAACTGCACTGAATTTTAAAAGAAGTTTAAAAATACAGTGATTATAGAGCTTCAGGGCCTGACATATCTGCTCAATACTGAAAATTTTGTTTATTGAAGATAGGTTCTGTCTCAAAGTTTTGGAAAATTAGAACCCAAAGATGTGCTTCACTAAATGTTTAGTGGAAGAGCTTTTGGCAGAATGTGAATTCACGACCATGTTAGGATTATCGCTGGCTATAGCTCTGGTAAGGGCTCTTTCTGATTGTACCGTTAAAGACAATTACAACTTTTGTTATGTACTAGAATCTTATTTTTAAATCCATAGGTGTTTGTTGGCATCCTTTGCAGAAAAAAAAATTCCTGCGGGTAAGTGGTTCCTGACATAACTGAGCTATTTGATATTTACATGTGACCATCATTATGGTTTCAGGTCCTCTTACAAAATTTAAATAAGGTGTCTGAATAGCCTACAGAGGGCTTTTACCGGTCTCTCTTTCTTTAGTTGCCTTGTCTAAAGGAAGCCGGGATTGGTTGCAGTTGAATTTCTTCTTATTTTTTATTTCCCAGCAGCGCTGTATTCATCTAAGATTTCTCCATCTTAACAGATTTAGAGTTTAGTTAACTCTAATGCTGCTACTGTAATTCTGGAGAGCAGGTTACTGGCAGTGCCCAGGAGAGCTGGTGTCCTCCAGATATGCTGTGTAACGTCGTTTGTGAGGAAAGAGGACGCAGCTTTCCCCACAGGAGAAGGGGATTCTTTGCTGATGGTGCTGACCACACACACAGCCCCTGTCCTCTCCAGGCTCCCTAGCTTGCAGGCTGTTAGAACCAAGTACTGCTGCCACACGCGTCTATCTGAGTCTTGGCTGGGGTTAAGCAATCTTGGAAGAGATTCCTGACTGCACACTTGGCAAAGGAACTCATTTGGGGAGGAGGGTGAACCTTGTCAGGTCCTCTGCTGGTTTTCTTCGCTCCCACACTGAATTACTGCAGTGTTCCCTATATGGGACTACTCTGGAGAGCGCTGTTGAACCTCCAGCTGATCCAAGCAGTCACTGTCTGCCTCCTAAGCAGCTTTTCATACCTGGATCATGATGAAGTTAAGCATTGGAATGGGCTGCCCAGGGAAGTGGCCAAGTCCCCATCCCTGGAAGTATTTAAAAGACAGGTAGACAAGGTGCTTAGGGACACGGTTTAGTGGTGGGATGGCAGTGTGAGGTTAGCAGTTGGACCTGATGATCTTAAAGGTCTTTTCCAACCTAAACGATTCTATGATTCTGTGAAGTCCATGATGCTCTCAAACAGGACATCCAGTGGGGAACAAAGCACCCATCACTACAGGTCCACGAGCAAAAGCAAGCGGCGCGTTGTGTGGGTCTCTCTGCAAGCCCGCAGTCGTGTGCCGGGGAGGAAACTTCCCAGGGCAGAAGTCCCCATTGCCGGAGGCAGCGCTGCAGACCCTACCCAAGCGGTGAGGCCAGGCAATCAAACTGCTCTGTGGGGGTCTGGCTGTCATCCTGGGCGCAAAGAGCTTGTTGTTTAGTTAGGACGTGTATAAAGAATAATAAAAATAATGAAAAGGGCAGATGGGGGGATTGTATTTGATAGTTTTGAGTTTCTCTGGTTTTTAGTAACAAATGCTGTTTTTTTTCTTCCCAGGTTCCTCACAACCTCACTTTACCTAGCGATTGGATTTCTTGCAAGTGTCACAGCATGAGCACAGAATCAGAAGTGCTGTGAGGACCTCAAGAGAGTGCCTAATCTGACCTTTTGCATAGAAGCTAAATCAAGATGCTTGATTGCCTGGCTTGCCCTTCACAGGGATATCGGCGCGTGGATACTGGTTCCTGGGCTGCCTTACACACCTGTGGATATGCACATTAAGACTCTCTATCGGTTACAAGCAAAGTGTAAAGGGCAGCAGGCTGAGCAAGGCGCTGTGGGAAGGTCTCTGCAGTTGGCGTTTTTCACGGGCACCTGTTAATAAGTTGGACCTAAAACCTCTAGTTTGAGGAAGAGGCCAGCAGAGAATTTTACAGCTGTAGACAAATATCTAAAAGGATTTGGCTTGTTAAGCATTAGCATGAATATATTTTAAAAACAAATAAAGTGTAAGTTAAATACACAGAGGGCTTTTCTTTCACTCAGAGGATAAATAAGAATTTTCTCATCTCTTGCTAAAGGTCTGCAAGCAGGAGCTTTAATGGAGCTCAGGAAAGGTGTACAAATAGATGTATATAACCATTATTTAAGCAACCATTTCATCTCTGGAAGGATTCACTGGCTTACCAAATTGAGGCGAGAAATGTAATGTTTTCCTGGGATCTATGGGTGATCTTGACTTTTTTTTGTCAGTGCCCCCACAACTCTGCTACTTGCATTTCTGTTTTGTGAAGAAAGTGGTTAAGAAACAAGTGATAGGCTTGCGGTCATTCCAGATAGTAAGTATTCAGACTTGAAGTGGAACTGGGAATGATGGGTCTTGGTCTGCTCCATTTATTGCTTCTGCCTTTTCTTCCTATGACACTCTGTATTGTAAACTTAAATTATTACTCATCCCCATTAAACTGAGGGAGGTTTTAAAATTCTGCTCTGATCAACATCGGAGAAAATACCTGTTTGAGGAAGAAATAGAATATCTGTATCTGTGAAGCGCAGTGATGCTACTAGTCCATTGAAGTGACTTATTCTCTTCCATCTAGTATCTGATATCAGGATGCTTCTTGCCTAGCAGCCATGGAGATTACCCTTCTGAGCTGAAGTTATAGAACGGTTCAATGTCATGCAAAATTATAAACCAGTAAGTATGTGTAACATGTAAATGCTTCAACACTTTTACAGCTATTTGTTTGACAAGTTTTGGAAAAAAAGCAAATAATGTTTAGCATTCCCATTCACAGTGCTACAAAAATTTATTATTCACTGAGATTAAATTACAGTATAGTGAAATGGAAGTATGCATATATGGTCGCTCCTGTATGGACTCCTGATAGCATTTAAAAAAAATGTGCAAACTTGGCTAATTGTAAAACAAAAGCACTTCTCCCCCCCCTCCCCCTCTGGTTGTGGTTAATGGAGTTCTGCAACTGCATGATAATGTTTGCTTTATAAAGAGGGCATACTCTGTATTCATTTTACCTCATTCAGCCTATTTTTTTGTTATTCTTACAAAGATAGCTTAATAAAGAAGGTACTACAGTTTGCATCAGTAAGTACTGCTTATATATACATTGGGTTTAATAATATATGAAGATAATCCTTCTGGCTTTAACATGCAATCTTAGAGATTGATATAATTTTGACTATAGAATAGAATATTGCCAGTATAAACTTGATCAAATGTCTGAGTCTTGGAATTAATATAAAAGTTATGCTTCTTCTACAGGCAAGCATATGAATAAATGCGAATGATTTATCTCAGCATCTTGGTTTCTTTTTTTATTAAGAGTTACAGCCCTCTATACAATACTTTCTTTGTTTCAGAAACATTTTCTGGAATGCTGCCCAGCACTGTTTGTTCTTACAGTAGGTGGAAATTAAAAGAATATGAAGGCGCCAAAACTAAATAGAACTGATTATTCTCTTTCTAGTGATATAATCCTTCCAAACATAAACTTTTAATTCCTAGCATCCTTAGCCTCTTGGGCTAAGTAGTCTAAACTAAGCGCCTCTTTTATTTGTCAAAAATTAACTGGCAGCTACTAATGAACCACTTGCTCTCATTTAACTATTAAACTGTGAGAAAAATCTAACTTACGGAAAGTTTGGATTTCCATAGAGTTCCTACTTGGAGGAGAAAGTATTTTCATTGCGTTTGGGAGGCTCAAGTATGATGAAGTTCCTTATATAGCACATGAACTTGGTAATGATCCTGGGTCCAGTTTTTAGGTACCAGTGTGTCTCTGTGAAAAGTCAATGAACGGTCCTGAACACGCAAATAAGTTTAGCTGCTGTGGCCTAAATATTGTTAAAAATCAGCCATGATGGTGACCTGTTCAAAACTGCAGCCTCCTGTGCACGGGTGTCCTACACAAAGGTGTTTGTGAAAATACTTCTGCAAACTGTGGTCAACAAGAAAAAGCGAGTGAGCTGTGTCTGATCGCATTTAATCTGTTACGTAGCAGGGTCCAGCCCAGCCTGTGCAGGTACAGGCTGCTGCGAGCTGCTTTTGGTAAGTTGTCCTTGATGTTGTTCAGCTTGTATTCGAGCACTGTGTACAGCGCCTGTGAACTCAGTAATTGTCAAGCGCTTCTTAAAATTGTAATAAGAAAATAAAAGTAGAATCAATATTAATAATATCATTGTTAATCCTTTGTTGTGGTATTCATCCTCACGGTTGAGCTCCCATTTTACTATTTGATGTTCATACCGGTGAGAAGAGGTAGTCTTTATCTAGGACAGTTTACAGTCCAAACCAACACAGGTTGATAAAGGAGAGGCTTATCCTTATGCCTTTTGTTCTCTTATTTTCTTCTTTTTCGCATTAGAAACTTCTTAGGGTCGATGGCCACGCTTTGCTGGATGAGCGAAGTGTGACACAGCTGATTAACAAAAATACTCAAAACCGAGACTTGATACAGAGTAAAGACAAGTTGTAGTCTTTATTAGGATTTACCCTATGGGGGAAAAACAAGAAAATAAATTGCTCAGGAAAAAGAAAAGGCAAATAAGGGTTTAAAAATGGGAAGGTTTGTTTATAGAGTATCTTAAAGCACAAAGTGGCACCTTTCTAATTCTTGCTTTGGTCTGTGTTTTCTTCTGTGATTTTTGGAAGAGGGAAGAATACACTAACTGCTGTTGTCAATGTGAAAAGACTCCTATTTTTGCATTTGTTTTGGAGCCTGCTTGGTGAATTTCGTTGAAATCAGCAAGGTTTGTGCAGGTCACTAATCTCAGATAATTAGTTCTGGAATTAAGCCAGCTAAAGGGAAGCTCATCTTTCTCTTAAAGTAAGAGAAATGCGCAGCACGACCAGCGAGGGGAGAGATCTGGTGATTTGTGTTCTAATGCTTGTTTCTGAGAATCGAATTTTGGATGTGGTACATAAGAAAAGAATCCAAGCCAGAACTTGGCACACAAAACCCAGCATAATGGGTCTTGCCACCGCAGTGGGCTACTGACACTCTCTGTAAATTTGGAGCTGAGAGGAACAAATGGATAAGAGAAAACTGAGGTACAAGGTTGATAAAAACGTAGGCAGTCTACTTCCATTTCAGTTTAACTGCATCCAAAATTTAGCTCCTTACCTGAATTACAGGCAGAATCAAGAAACAAATTTTTGAAAAAGCAGGTTTGCTCTATTTCCCAAGATCTGGGGTAGCAGCAATAGCCCCTATGAAATGGCTCCCATGTTCCTCCCACTGCTGCTCTTGCCTGCAAGTTGTTCTTGCAGACGCAGGTAAAGAAGAGTCAAATGTTCCTCTGGATTTTTCTCAGCAGAAATAGATTCTATGTATGAAGGGTTGAAGAAAAAGAGCAGTTCTGTCTGTCTTTGGCATTGTCTTCCGTTACAAAACAGGATGTACTTTTAATCCAGTGGCAAAACTGGTGTTGCAGATCAAAGGGCGTCATCTACTCAGCGCAGAGGGGAAAGGGAGGCAGAGGCAGAGCCGTCGTCATAGGGTAAAAATCTGAACTCTGAGATATCAACCGAAAAGAGATTTGCCTGAGAGGTCTTCAGGACTGGGCCCCTTGGGGAATGCAGAGTTCTTGCTGATGAATGCTCTCTCTTACGCTTTTTTGTAAAGCAAAACCTATAGCAAGGATTGACCTATAGGTTTAATTTTACCTGTGTTGGGTGTACGCCATGGGGCCGTCCACCCCCCCCGAATCTGAATTTTGAGCATCTCAGAGTTTGTGGTTTAACTGTTTTCAGAATTACTGTATGCCCTCAAAAGCCATTGATTTTGGATTTATTTGTACGTATTAAGAATCTAAGGATCTCTCAGGAGTCTCCAGGTAGATTGCTAGAAAGTGGATTTCCAGAACAAGAAGGATTTTTCCTGAAAACACTGCCCAGGGTGTCAGACAACTGCTGAGAGGAGAATCTCTGTGTTTTTTTCAGTAGAAAGCCACAGAATACAGGTTCACAAAGGAAATTGTCATCAGATACTTGTACAGATGTTAATTAAAAACTGTAGAATGTGCATCAGGTACAGCAAATCAAGAAAATGTACATAAAGCCTTTTATTGCTGAGCCAGGAAAGACTGTTTTTCGTGACATCTGATGGGTTTGTTTCAAATTTGTTTACCTACTTTTTTTTTGTACGTTGGATGCATTTCAACCAATGGACACTTTAAGTTTTTGTTAACGTCAGTGATGACACAGCATATGCTGTAACAGTCATATTTTTTCTGTCATGGATCATTTAATTATGTTAATTAATATCTTGGCAGAAAACGCAGTGTGGCAGAGCCTTTGTCACCCAAGGACCCTCGTGCTGTTCTGCTATTTCTAATGAAAACCTGAAAAAGAAGTTGCAGGGGACAATGGATTCTGGTAGAAAATTATAAATGACTGCTCAGGCGAGTGAGCAAAAGAAGCAGCATTTAATGCATCTTCGCGGTAGACTTTCCAGCCTCTGTGCCATTTGAAGCACAGCTGGCATGTGCTGAACTTTCTTGAAGTTGCTATTTTCTTACTGCAGAAGAGTGGCTCATATCTATATACCGTCTCAGAGAATTGTGGTTTTCTTGCTTCCAGCCTTTGTGCTTTGTGGTAACAATCATTTCTTGGTAGCCTGATGGTGACCCTGGGATAATCACCTTTGTTAGTTAATTACTTTGGGGAGCAAACGTAGGATCAGATCATTTGTGAGTGATTAGCGGGTCTGGAAATGCGAGGAGGCTGATAGCTTTGTACATGTGCGCAAATACACGCATGGGGAAGTTTGGTCTCTTGCTCCTCTCGATCACCTATTAAAATATTTGGTATCGCCGTAGTAAAAAGCGTGACTTTGAGATCTGTGTGACGGGTGCTTTGACTGCTGCTGTGAATATGTAGTCAGTCATACATAGGAGCGGTTGTCCTTGCAAAGTTGCAATGGCAAGGCATTGTGACAACTGTTTCAAAAGATGGAGTCAGACTCATTAAAAGTCTAGGTTTGTGTTTCAAATCACCATATGGATATCACGATAGCCTGTTCAGTAGCTTACAGCATGTATTTGACCCTACTTGAGATTTCTTGAGAGCTTCTTTAATTCTTTGTAAGTACTAATGGATCTGAGTTCTACAAACCTTGCCTTGCATGTGGGTGCATACGGTATGTACACCCAGTGTGTCTGCCAATGCAGAGCCATATGCTATTTTTCAGATTCTTGATTATAGTGTGGTTAATGTATCAGCAGTACTTCTGCTGCATTAATCAACAACATTTATTTCTGTATGATCTGTATCAGTTTGGGTCTGAAGACACAAATATGCAAGTTTAAAATTCAATTTCTGCCACTCTATTTCCAAGTGAAATATTTAATAGAAAGTCAACAATTAGGCATGGCAGTAGGCGTATTGGTTTCAAATATAGAACAGTTGATGTCATTAAAAGAGTTACAAATGCTCTTTGCATATAATTAGCCTTGTGCTCAGGCGCTAATATTTCAAAGACTGGGATACATATTAAATCAGTGGAAATATTCACATATGAAAAGTTAAGCAAATGCATAAATGACTTTGCAGGATTGGGAAGTAATTAAGTGAAATGTTATAAAAATACCATTATGATCTTATCTAATCTAAAAGGATGCAGTATTAATGCTTGCTATTTTGGTTGGTTGTACAAGTACCACTTTCACAAACTCTTACTTCTATAAATGAAAATGTGGATATTTTCAAGAAAAATACTCAGAGGCTGGTTGAATAGATTTTACATTTTTGGCTCTCACTATTAAAATGTGCTGTTACCGCATTAATTTCCATCTAAGTGAACAGCAGCAATATGTTGCTATATCAATGGGCATAAGCTTGGTGGCAGATTTTTTTCATCAGTGGCCAGGAACCATTTTCTTGTTACTACATTGAATTAAAAATGTATTAAAAAAAAAAAAAGCAGCTCTGCTTGCTGGAGAGAGAGAGAGTGTTTGTAACATTATCAGTGTTAAGATATTGGTATTTATTCTGAAGAGCAGGGGATTGAACACTCTGCAAAGTAGGTCTGGGGGAGATGGCCAAAGTTAGCCTGTCAAGAACGGCAACGTAGTCGGGACAGCCGCGCTACTCAACCGGTTGGGTGTGCAACATTTTTTATCCCCTTTGTCAGCAGTTTGTAGGTGATTTTTTCACTTGTTTGATATTTATGAATATGTTTATTCCCATTTTGAGTAGTGTATGATCTTTGGTTAAATAGCACTATATAAATGCAATCTTGGTATCCTGTAATCTTTTGTGTATAAGAAGGTAATAATAAGATTTCCTTTAAATACTTATTAGCCAGCTTCTTAAACAGCCAATTTGAGGCTGCAGCCACTTGTGTCTGGTAAGTGTAAAAGATCAGCCATCGGAAAAGCTTTTTCCTGAAAAAGGAGAGCTTTTGAGTTTTAGCAGCAGCCAAGCAATCAGTTTGTTTTCTATTTTGTTTTTACAAAAATAGGTGGTGCTGTGATATCCTAATTCTGATTCAGAGGGATCTAGGTGAAGTCATGGCCCAGTAACTGAAATGCCTATGCATGAACAATATGAGCACAGTTGGTTTTCTGCTATTAACTGGACATGTTAGAAATATGATCTTGCATTGATACAGTTAAAAACCAGGATGAAATTTTTATGTGTTCTGTATTCAAAAAATGGCTGGCTGATGACCACAAATATTACCACCCAGTATCTATGAATCTGTCGCTGCATGACAGATTTATGCTTGTTGAAATGAATCAAGCCTTTCTAGTTTAAAAAATATTCCATTTGGGTCTGTGTACCTGCTATTGATAACAAGATTTCTGCAAATCCTGTAATAAGCAGTAGTTGATAAAACATGATATTCACAATGCATTTAAGATATCCTGTTCCATAGTCTCCCATTATTCCAGACAGAGCAGGGTAACTCTTCTGAGGAAGTTTTCCCCTAAATCTCAGAAGTAAATACTTCTCTCCATTTGCCATTCCACCAGCACTACTCCACGAGAGCTGGTGGTCAGCCCAGGCTTGTTAGATGCTGAGCAGACTGGGCATTTTCTCCGAGATTGCTTGTTAGACAAACAGAATATTTTCCTGAGAAATGCTAGGTTATGGAAGTGGTTACAATTCATTCTCTTGCTCAACAGTAAAGATTTGTTTAAAATATCATCAATGTGGTTCACTTCAATGATTTATCTAACCAAAACCCTAATTTTCTTATTCTTTCTGAATTACTTATTTCAAATCATCACTTTTATGTCAACTAAATTTCAAAGGATCAGTAACTGAAAAAAGATTTTAAAATTATAAAAGTTTTTCAGAAATGTCAATATGACTGAAATAGAATGAAATTTTTCGGCTAACATGAATTCATTTAACTTTCAAAATCTGAAAAACAGAAATAATAGGCAAAAGAACCACTCTCCAGCTGCCACTCGTACTCAGTAGCTGTATGCAATGTTACTGTAAATACTGATTTGAGAATGGTCAGCCTGTTAAAAAAGTTAGAACCAAACCACAAATCTTACAAGGGGCCAAGAACCTACATGCAGTAATTTGCTATCTTTAAGTCCTATTTGCGCAAACAGGAATATATCCTGAATTGATCAGGGTTTGTGTTGTTGACAAAACTGCTTTTTCCATCAGAAAATGACAGGTCATCAAACCAGATTTTTTTTTTTCATAGCAATTCTCCACTTTGATTAAATGTTGTCAAAAATATTTTGCATGTGTCAGGATTTTTCATCAGAGCAAGAGGAATTAACAGCAGCATGAATAAGATGGCCATTTAGAGGGTTAGAAAGATATCAGCTCCTATCTTGCTTGACTTGGCTCTGCTTTGGGTTTTGTTTTAATGTTGAATAGAGATTAGTTTCAAAACCTCAACATTTTTCACAAAACATGATTTTTTTTCCAGCCCTCTCTAGGCTTGAGGGCTCTGAGTAAGTGCAAAAGGTATTCTCAAGCTCATAAGACAGGAGTGAATGTGTTTATTGATGCCCTTGAGAATAACATTGTGTAGCAAGGATTGGTAAAGTGAATAATCAAAAAGTAGAAACATTTGAATGCATATTCTAAATTCTGTGTATGTATCCGAAGACTAGGTGATGGGTTTGATTGTAAGTATTGTAAACTAACTAATTTTAAATGAAATTTAAACTTGATTGAATCTCAGCATGAAGATGCCAACATTCAAATTGATTCATTAGCTGACCTGAATTCTCTGATAAAATTTACCAGCATGCACAGGCAGAGGATTTATCCTGGGTGATGTTCATGTCGTTAACAGGAGCCACCACCAGCAGCATACACGTAATGTCAGACCATAAGAGTGTGCCTTCCTTGGACAGGGAGCTGGCTCTACAAAATCAATAGATCCACACAACTTCCACCACAGTCCAGTCAATTCAGGCTTGAAATCAGAGATTAAATGCAATGGTGTCTTTGTGCTGTTTTTAAATAAAACTGTACTTACTCTTGAAGTCTTGACAAAAAAAAAAAAAAAAAAAAAAAAAAGACTATTTAAAACACTGCAGTTATTTTTTAAAAAGCAAATGGTCTATCATGTTAAAATAATTTTTTTAATTTTCTTTTTTCTTTTTTTTTTACTTATCCTTACAAGCAGTATAACAGCCAGAAGGCAACACAATGGAAGTTTTTGTTGAGCAGAGTATGCTTGCTTCAAGAAGCTAGTGTGCCAATAGAGGCACACATCAAGTGAAGCTAACATACTGGGTGAATTATGTGTCCCATCACACCAATGACTGCAGAGCCATAAAACCACCCTAAGTGTTCTAGTTACAATCAATTACATCATGCTTTAATCACATTTTAATGATGTATTAACCAAGATTTCAACAGCAATTAGTTTAATGGGTGTTTGCTTTTTTTAAACTATTTTAACTGTGGTTATATCCAGTAAGATTAAAAAAAAAAATAAAAAAAATAAAGCATTGATTGTGACCTCTTTCTTCTCCAGCAATTTTGTGTGACAGGACTGAAGAGAGAGATTTTTTCGGTTACTAAGCATTCATGACTCTTAAGTAATAACACGTTTGACTTCGCTGCGTGATTGTATACTGTGAGATTTTTCTCATCTTGAAAGGTTCTGCAAAATCTAACATACTAGACTGGAAATGGTTAACGCATCTCCTACCTTTTAGGGCAGAACGTATTGCACTGCCTATTGATATCTAGGCAAAGATAAGAGAAACACAAAGTGAAATTATTAATCATGGCAATTTTTAATAGAAGGGTTTAGAAAAGTTCTGTGGCTGCCTGTAATATTCCTGTTGAAATGCATTTTCCGTATAGAAAACTGACAAATGTTTCGGGGAATCCAGTTCCCTTTAAAGCACTCCTAAGAATATTAACAGCTAAAGAAGCAAGATTTCACAGCAAACCCCACATAAAAACCCATATTAGGAATGATACCAAACTTAAAGAATGTTGTAAAATGAGCATGGAAAAATGTACAAAATGAATTCATGCCCATTTACATGCTTTCAGTCAGACTACCAGATAACAAAGCCTCTGTCTTTGTGTTAACACTGCAGATTAGGTCAAGTTTTTACCCCTCTGAGCTCTTTTCCTGTAAATGACGGGTTTTGATGTGAAACAAGCAACATGTCAAAGCAAGTTGAAAGATGTAGGCATTTTATGCCATGTCACAATGACAGGCCGGTGAATATTTGGGCCATTAGGGGCTTATTAGTGAATAAATGACCAGATGGTTCAGTGATGCACAGAGATGGACAGAACTGGATGCTACTAATCAGCACTGTCTGTACTTGATGTCAAATCACATGACACAGTAACCCATGGATACCGAATAAAAGTTACCATTAGCAAGTCAATTTGATATCTGTGTGGTGTAAACAGACTTATAACTGCACTTCAGAGCTGCCTGTTGTTAGGAAGAAAAAATGGTAAGGTATTTAAATAAACACACTCTACTCTTATCAAGTTATGATAAATATAAATAGAATTTCAATTCCCAAGACCTCCTTTTTATTCTGAAGGGACTGCGGAGGGACATTTACATATTAGACTATCTCCACAGACAAAAAGGCTGGGCTAGAAACGCTGTAAAAGAGAAGCAGGAGACACTTTCTTCAAACCCCATGGTTAGCAACATCAAGGGATGCTTTGTTTGTGCATTTGTCACAGGAATGCAAACTTTGAGAACACGACCTCTTTTCTGGGGGGAAGCCATGGGCATTTTTGGTATATTTGTGTTCGCTTGCCACTACCTTAAATGTTTCCCATGGGTTTTTTAAAATTTATTCTGACAAACCCTTGTTACCAAGTAATTTCCGAAGCCTTGCACCAGGATTAGAAGCTTTGGGTGTTTGGTAAGGACCAGATCCTGATCCAGGAGCTCATCCAGAACCGCTATTGCAGAATAGGCAGTGCCAGTCCGAATGGGGGAGGCGAGCCGAGGCTGAGGGGAGGCTTTGCCACTGCAATAAATCTCTGTGAGCTTAAACTAAAAGGAATTTTTGCCTTGAATTTGGTGGAAGTACGTTTGGGGACTGCAGAGGTTTGGGGTGCATCCTTGTCTCCGAGCACATGGTAAACACGCCAGTAATGCCCTTTCTTTAGGCAGAAATATATGCATATCCGAGGCGTGCTTTACTTCTCTCATATGGTTCTTTATGGCAAGTGAGAACAAATGCAGTGTTATGACCAATGATTTTACTAATGTGATTTACAAGGTGTTTTGAAATGCTGAAGAAAACTTGCTTGAATTTTTCGATCTGAAGAATCAGATGTAAATGTATGTTACCCCTTTTCTATAAGGGTGATGGCATTAGTGTACAAATTTTGCATAGTGGGTGAAAAATGTAGTACTATTTGGTGGCTCTAGCTGTGTTTAACCATGAGTTCCCCTTGATCCCAACTTTCTCTCTCTTGCACCTCCTTTGTGGAAAGAATATGGAAAGAATTTTATGGTACGAGTGGTCATGGAAACTGAAGTTTGTTGTTCCCTTGATTAAATAAGGAATCAGGAAAGAACTAGGCAAGTCCAATAAGAGAAGCACTACTAGGTGAGCAGTCAAAAATATGCTTGTATTTTGAACATACTACAAACTTGGATTAGCAAAAAATATAGCAGAATGGATTAAAACGGTGGAATATGTTGCCTGTTTTAAAATCCCTATTGTAGCATGAATGTATTTTTATACAGAAGACACACAGAGATAATAAAATAGTATACATCAATTACACAGGGTTGTCCTTTGGGAACATAATGCCACACTGCTTATATTGCTATAGTCATGGTTGCAATGCTGTATTAGCCAAAACCCCAATATTTTTAACTGCATCTGATCCAGTGATCTTCTGAAGATGGCTGGGGAAAAAATAAAAGGAAACAGGACTCGCATAAGGGCTCCTTTGGCTGGAATTCACGGTCTTGGTGATGTTATGGAGGCTGAAAATCAAAATGGATTAGAGAAGTTTGTGGGAGAGAGCTCAGCAGCAGTTATTGAGTTATTAACAACAGTGGACTGGGTTCATCCTCCAGCTCAGGAAACCCCTACATGATCAACTACTGGAGGCTGGGAAGGATGATCACATCAAGGGTGCTCTTAGGTTGGTCTCATTCCTTTAACACTTACCTAAATATTCTCCAGTGATTATTGCTGCTCTTTTATTTTTTTAATATTAAATTATCCACTGATGTAATTTCAAAATCCTTTTAATTTTGGAGGAAAAGGTGCTTTGTAACTGATTCATTTTCCATTCTTTTTGATACTAGACCTGGAACCGAGATGTGTCTTCAAGCTTTAACAGAAGTCTGAAAAATGCAGCAGAACCCCAAAGGTTCAGCTGGCCATCCCTGAAACTTCAGACTGCATTTCAGTCTGAACTAAATCTTGAGTGAATCTGGAATGACTTCACTGATTTGAGTAGAAATCATTGCAATCTTGGTTGTTCTGGCACAGGCTGAATTTATGCTCTTCTTTTAATAAAGAAAAAAAATCAAAATTGAATTCTGTAGTTAAGAGAGTCTACAAAGAGCTAAAGAGAAGCATCATATAAAGTCACGTGAATGCTTCTTTAACAATGTTCATTTATTTCCCGAAGGGTTTATTTCAAATGAAGTTTTGATGCATAGGTGTTACTGTGCTCAGCAGGTTCTCGCTGTAGCAACTTTCCCACTCCAGTTGCGAAGGACTGCTTTCTACTGATGGTTTTGGGTTTGCATAGTCAATTGGCTATGAATTGGCAGCCTGATATAACTCTCTGCAGATATTAAGACGTTCAGAGGGTATTTTTGTTTTCTGAAAATAAGGATGTTGTCATATTTTCTGTTGATGACAACAATGTTACACCAAAAGAAATGCAACTTTTTTAGAGCAGGAATACGGTATAGAAAGATCTCATTTTTAGAAAAATGGGTTTTGGACGGAAAGAATTTTTAAAAGTAAGCTCCATGGGAAAAGTTTCTGTATTGGTATATGTAATATCTGTATGGCAGTAATAAATAATTTTGAGAAGAGATGTAAAATAGTTGTGGTCACTTATGGTGGTTGTCTTGTCAGATAATGATTGCTCAGTAGAAAAGGTCAAAAGACCTCAGCCAAAATCAAGAGAAATACAGCAAAAATCTGGGTGTCTGCAATGTCACTGCAAAATGTAGGTGTCTGACAAACATATTGTAAAAAGGGATTAATGTGGGCATGCATGCAAATGTGATAGATACTTTTCCCTCTGACTTTCAGGTTTGAAGGCGCATGCTGGTACCTTATTGCTGGCTGGAGGTTGTTTGGCCCCGTCATACTCCTTGGAAGAAACTGTTCCCTCTCCTGCTTTGTGGTGCCAGCTTTCCACCTGGCCTGTACAGCTCAGCGGGAGATCTGCTCTGTGGCTTGCTGGACACCAGCCAGGATGCTGTGATGACGCAGAAGACAGAAGGTGTGCAAGACCCCAGGTTTTGCCAGGCCTTTGGGTGAAGACTGCCTTTCTGCTCTTCAGCTTTCTTAACTCATGGATAACACAAACCAATCTAAGGTAAAACACATCAATTAGCACATATTTGTAAAAACCAGAAACTTGAAAACATGGTTTACAAATGTTTAGGAAAAGCAGAAGTGGTGACAAAAAAAGAAAACTGCATGTAGATCTGCTTAAACTAAGATTACGCCTAATCCTCGTCTGAGATCTGGAACATCTACTGCATGGACATAGATGCTGTTCAGCTCCCTATATTTTTCTGTAAAGCTTTTTTGCTCAGTGGCAGCTATCCCAAAGGAACAGGTCTGTAAGCAGTTTGGTTGGGGTGAATGTGAATTCCAGAGAGGTGGAGGAAGAAAAGAGACTATCCAAAGCACGCCTCCCAGGGGTCTGGCAGTAAGAAGGGAGCCTGAAAGCCCAGAGAAATAGGAAAGCCCCCTACAAATCAGCCAGCTGAAAATCTTAGTGTCTATTTAGTAATCCCTGATTAGTTAATGGCCAAAGATTAGACAAATATTTTGGAGGATAAATCTCATGAAGTAGTAACAGCTTTAGAGAAAGATTACAAAGAATGTCGTAAGTAATTGTGTTAAATTTTGTGAGTCTTAGTGGATGTGGAGGAAAATCTGCCTGCCCACTTAATCCCATTTCTGTTCCCATTGAAGTCAAGTGGAGTTTTGACATTGCCTTTTGAGGAAAAAGCCCGACCCTGTATTTAGTGCATTACATGGAATAATTGCAACATACCTGCAGAATGACAATGAAAAAAATTGTCTTTGACCTGCTGCCTCCGGTGGCTTTGTTATAATTTTGCTGAGGATGCAACAGCTTCATATAAGCTACTTATTTACTAATTAATTTATCTGTGTATATATGAATTGCTCTTTTGCAGTGGTTTCCTAGCAATTCAGTTCTGATATGCATCCTTTGTTTTCAGTGACAGGATGTGTGGGTGACTGGGTGTGCATGACCACAGGCTTTCCTGTCATCAAATGTTGGGATAATTTTCATGATTACCTGTTCTTTTAGCAAATTAATTTGAGCAAGTCTCCTATTTGTCTTATCTCTTCAGAGGTTTGGGATTTGAGTCAAACTCCTATAAGAAAAGCAAAGCAGCTGATCATTACATCTCTATTCCATATTCCACTTCATTTTTATGAAGTTTGTGAAGGAAGATTTTTAACACTTAAAAAAATACATTGACTTAATTCTGCCTTGACAGAGAGGGTATTAGTTGGTGTTACTAATTCAGAAACCTCTTTCTTCTAACCACTGACTTCTAGTCATGAATTTATTTCAGCATCAAAATACTCAAGTATGTGTGTGTGTTTTTGTAAATGTGTGTACACGCATTAGGTGAGCTGCACGCCAGGCCGTGTCTGAAAAGCACTCTCAGAACCTGGTTTTGTAAAATTCTCTTAGGATTTACTGGCAATTAAAACCCCAGAAATCTTCTCAGTACTCCATTTGTCCCTTCTACTTCCCACCTGAGGGAACGCAGAGCGCTGTATCCCCCCGTGCTGGTGCTGGCGATGCCTCACTTGTGGTGGTAGCGCCGATTGATGAAGGAATGGGAAGAAAACCTGCTGCCTTCCTCTCGCCTGTCCCGATGGAGCAGCATTTATGCATTTGGCAGTTAAAATAATTCAAATTAGGAAAGCAAGTTCCCTGCCCCAGATGCTAAGTCCTCTGTACCACCAAGTGGTGTAGCTTTGCATGCTCTCGCTGTGACAGAAAGCAGCCCACAAGTGAGTGGAGGAAAATAAGTCTCTTGAGAGGAATGAGCAGACTTCGTGTTCCCAGACAGCCTCCCATCCTGTGAGCGTGAGGCGAGAAGTATTTTGGTTATGGATCCCCTGAAGCTTCATGGTACCTCATGCAAGTGCACTTCAGTAGCAGTTTCTGATATTTCTGTGTTTCAGATTTAATTTTCACCCAGGCTGGGGCAAAAGCAGCTACCTGAAAATACCAATTTTACAGAAAAAGAATGATCAACTATATAAATGAAAAATCAAGCAGACAAAAAGGTCCCCATTTTCTCTTTCCTATTCTGTCCTTTTTCTCTATCCTCTTCTGCCTTTTTTTCATTCCCTCAATCTTGAATTAACTTTCTCCTCAACTGACCAGGAATTATCAAGAAGCGAGTCTGACTATGGAAAGGCGTGATGCTCCCTTTCTTTGGGCAAAAAGATAAGCTACAAGTGAAATATGTCCCTAACAAGAGAAATCTGGAAATCTCTTCTTTTATGACAATGTGCAGGTGAGAACCCAAAGCACTACAAAACAGACACCACCTTTTCCTAATATTTCCAATGCACATTGGAGTTCACTCTGCCTGACAAGTTCTTGGTCATCAGCTGGCAAAAGAGAGGAGAGCCGAAGAGACTCTGCTCTCACACGAGAAAGAGGAGAGGGAATTTTTCTCCCTGTTAACAGCAGAGGAGATGCTGTGGCAGTGCCCTTTCTGAGTTGAGCCCTAACCCTGAAGCAGTGCATTAGGGCTTTGGGTAGACAGCTCAGTGCAGGAGGGCATAAAAGGTTTACTCAGCTCTTCGTGAAAATTTTCCATCCAAAGAAAAAGCAACAGACTGTTCTGGAAAGTCTGAAAAATGAGATGCAATATAATTGTTTCCTTCAAGCATCACAGCTCTTGAAGTATAGACTGAGCCATAAAAGGCTTCTCCCTGTTCGCTCCATCTTTTATTTACCACACGGGTATCACGTCCTAATGTCAGACTGCTTTATGCTTGTACTATCATGCTGCTTTCAGCAGGCATTACTGAAGAGCTTCACCTGCCTCAGTACTTCCTAAATGTATCAAAGACAGGAAAACAAATATTCAGATTATACAAAAATGTTTGAACTTCTCTGAATTTGGTTGTATGTTTGAAATGTTCAATAGTTACAATTTTTTGAAGATTGCAATTTGGGGGTAGCATTGATACCTACCCTTAAATAGCTCCTTAGATTAGAATATGTGTAAATATTTGGGGCAAATCTCAAAAAAATTAAATATTGGTCTTCGTTTTTTATAGATACCATTTATTTTCAATCCAAGGAAATATCCCTGTGAATTAAGTCTTACACAATTATTCCACTGATGATAAACTTGGCTTTAGGATATGGGTAGTATCAGATCCAAAAACGAGCTTAAAATTCTGATTTACGGTGAGCAAGACTTTTAGCTGTTAGGATGGTTGCCTGATGTAATACATATCCTTAACTGATGACCTATCAAGAAATACAATAAATCTACAACAACCAGCCATATATCTGGTGGTAACTCATTTTAAGTATGTCTAATAACAGATAACTTCAGATTTTAAAAATCACTTTTGGTTTTCTTACCCAAAAAGATTCTTTCACTGGTCTGACAGTGAGACAGGTCCATTCATTAGTTTTTCACAGCTGGAGATGTTGCATAGCTACTACTGTTGGTAAACAACCTTCCCCACAAGCTGACTCCACCACCCCTATCTGCAAAAATCTAGATACTGCTTCTCGGGGCAAAACATTGTTTGTGACTGGGACAGATTGAGGGGAAGAAAACCACCATCTCTTCCAGCAATGATGATGATGGGAACGTGCAATATGACTGAAAACTCATTGAATTTTTTTTCCTCTTGAGTTGCAAGAAATGGTCCCTTTGCATGAAGAGTCCATGCATTGCTCCAAATGCATAAAAAAGCATGCTCAGAATCCAGAGGAATGTGTAGAAATTGTATTTATGCTACTGCATTTTGGAAAGATGAACCTACACAGCGCTGTGTATTCACACACCCTGTTCAAAGAATCTAACTTTGTTCAGAGCCCTCCGGAGACTGCAGTCACCGAACAGGGAGCCTATCTTCATTCACAGGTATGCAAGCTTGATGTCTACAGTGACCCTGCCTACTATCAGAACATGTGGGAAAAAAGGTAAGATGCTGCCAGTGCCAGGGTACTGTCACAGAACGGAGTTGTGAGCCTTGTCTGTGATCCTGGATGGTTTCCTTTGCTTCAATAAAATGACTGGAAAAGGCCAAAGAAATATTGTTGGGAATTAAAACATGTCAAAAAGGAATGTGTAGTTTTGTTGTAGAGCTGATGAGGCTCTTCTGCTGCAATGACGCCTGTTTTCTCTTGCAGTTGGTTGGAAGTGAGTGAGTCCTCACAGAAAATCCTTTGTTGTTTACTTTCTTTTTCATATGATAATTAGCAGTTATCAAAATATTCTAACAATATGCTTGCCTGTGGTATTTTGGGCAATACGCTTTCATCTGTGGGTGGACAGTGGAGTCAAATAACATCAAAGATCTTCTCCAAGGTAGGGGAAAAAAAAAACCCTTCTTGTATCTTTTTTTTTTTTTCCCCCTCCTTACAAGAGAAAACATGGAATCATTTTTAAATTCAGAGGGATTTTGAGACTGAGCTTTAAAATCCTAGGGTATATGTGTGAAATAATCTACCAACTAAAAGCTATGGGCTGGTCAGCTGACCTACAACCCCTGCTACTCTGGTACTCTCCAGTGTGTAGTAGCATATGATTCATATGCACTTATTTCTGACTGTGTTCATCTTCGAAATAATCACTTCATTCTAGATAAATGTATTCAGTGGTATGACTACTCCATCCATCATATTAGGTAGGGTTGTGCAGCTGAACGCTGCTCTATTCCAAATAATGATGGTCTCTAATATTTTCCTGAAAATGTGGGTAATTTATTATCATAGGCTAATTATGCCCAATACGGCTGTAGGCTGACATTTATTGCAAGAGGTGGGCTGGAGGGAGCCAGGAGGCATCGCGTTGTCACTGGAGCAGTTTCTGGGAAGGAATTTAGCTGCCTGCCCAGCATTTCTGCCAGAGGTCTGGGTAGCGTTTCCCTCCCTGCAGTGCACTGGGTGCACTTGCTTCTCCCCTGTTTCGGGCAGGATTGATGGTTACCCATACCTCCCCCTGCTTAGGGATCACAGAAACTCCTTCTCTCCCCACACCAGCTCCTGGGCAGGAGAAGCACAGTTGCTTCGTTTCAATGGCAGGCACCTTCCCACCTAGATCAGCCTCAACAGTGACTGGATTTGCAGGGCACAGATCCCCACACCCATGGCCTTGGCTTCTTGTCCAAGTGCCAACTTCCAACAACTTCTCTGTGTCTCTGAATGCACAGACAGGGGATGCAAAGCAGTAAAATCCTGGTTTACAGCCATCTGCTTCTCACCTGGGACAAATACAGCTCTCTGTGCCTGCCCAGGAAAGCTTGGACCCAGAAACTTCCTTCAAGATGTGATCTCCCAGGCAGAAAGAAGTGTCACCCAGTCTTTCTGTTGGAATTTAACCATTTCTTCTGGCTGTTTCTCTCTTCCATTGCTGCTCTTTGCTCGGAAATTAACAGCTGAGGAAAATATCACTTTAACTGCTGTGCAATATGTTTTTGTTCACCTTGGGAATTACTCCAGGGTAGCTCTACCTACTTCAGATCAATGACAATTTTTTGTTGACCTCAAGTGGGAACAAACACTACCTTTAATTTTTGTTATCTATGCATGAAATAGCTCAGTTCTCTGAATCTTTAATCCCAGTTTTATAATGTTTACACTTTTCTTTTTGTCAGTGTCTTGCCACTGTGACCAAAGTATCTCTAAGACTTTTATCTGAGCCTTCCCATAATTTTGAAAACTTCTTTTAGGTTACATCTGTGGCTGTTATTTTCCAGGGAGAATAACTCAACCCCCTTAACCTTTTCCTACACCTTAGATTTTAGAGACCTGATATTATCTTTGTTGCCCTACGGAACATCCTTTGCAAGGCAGTGTTGTGCTTCTTGTATCGCAGTGCCAGCCCTGCGAAACAGGTCTAGGTAAGCTCTGTACGGGTTATAGCTATTAAAGATCTTCTTATTTGGAAAGTGTATCACCTCTTGTTTACTGCTCTATCCCCTTGCTAATACCACTTGATGTTGTTTGCCTCTCTGCCTGCTGCTGTGCACTAGGTTGATGGTTTCAGTGATTTTTCTACAATAATTCCCCAAAGCCGTCAGCTGTGGTAGGTTGCTTCACCCGGGAAGGGACTTGGCCATTTCACCACCAGGGAATTTATGCTGTGTTGTCCTGGGAAATAGGGAAAAACATATTAGTCAAAGTGCTTTGGAAAAACATTACTGTTAGTGAAAGCAATCACTGCCGAGGATGTAATGATTCTGGACTGTGAAGTGATATTTGGGGCCAGGGAATAAAAATACATCAATTTAGTAATTCATTTTGATGAAAACAAAACCGTAGAAAGCTTTTTCCATTATTGTTGTCTTTGTGGAGCCATTCACGGGCAGCAATAGCAGAGCTATCGAGTGCACAGCTGCTTTGTTAGAGGTGCTGTTCAGAGGTGTTTGATTTTTGAGGTTCATGTAAGGTGAACAGCCAAGGCAGCAGGGAGCATCCTCTGGTCTGTCAAATTGGAGAGATGTTCAGACAACTAGACAGTCAGTGACTTCTGGGCCAGGGATTAATTTACTGAGAGTTTAGGCAGAACTGTTTGTTCTTTAATTATCTTTGAAGACCAAAATAAGCTTGGGGTTCATAAGCAGGTTACACGTTTGTTTGGGGTGACTTTAGGGGGAACGTTCCTTCTTGATTTTATAATTTGTTCGGGGAGACAAAAAACAGAACCACTTTTTAGCCTGGTTAAGTGTGTTCATCTAATTATTTGAGTTTAAAGAGTTCACTGCTGTCATACACAGGTCTTACTGGAGCGGCTGTGACCCAGCGCCGTGTCTGCATGGATCTCTCCAAGCAAGGCAGTAACCCACCGCTGGTGGGGTTGCCAGCAATACCTTCACCTCTCCACCTTTGATGGATGGTAAAAAACAGATGACTCCCCATGAAAACAGGGCAAAATGATTTTCAGCACAATTACAGAAAGTGCGACTGAGATGAGGTAAAGTTTAGGGAGGTGAAGAAGAAATGATGAAGAGCTCCGATATGGTCACAGTGTTAGAAATTACCCTTTCGGGGATTATCTCCTCTTTCTTCAGGCTGCAGAAGATGCCTGCCTAGCATCAGGCAATACTTTTGACCTTGATTCCCTAAGCTGTCGGCGGAGGATGGAAAGCACACGCATTTGCTAGGCTATTAGGTGACTTTGGTGGTACAGGAAGGGAGCGCTTAAATGCTGCTTTGAATGACTTCTAAAAATCTGAAGATGAAGGAGCTCTGCCCAGGCCAGGTAAACAGGAGGAGGAATTATCTGAATGAAGAGAGGGGTGTATATATCAGTGAACACATAAGTATAGTTACTGTATTTATATCATATAATTGTCCTATGGGAGAGTGAAGTCCAGCACTCAGCCACTGATTTGAGGCAGTGTCCCTTGATGTCAGTTAGTGGTGCCCACACAAGGCCACTTGAGATGGCCTTTGGTTTGCCATATAAGCTGTAGGCAGCGTTACTCCTAGATATGACTGAGGGAACAAGTAATTTATTTTGGAAACCCTTCCTATCCAGTGGGTTTTCATTTTTCCTTTTTCACCCGCATCCGGTTTCATCAGCCTACAATTTATCTCTAAATTTCAGGTGAGCGCCAACCGCAAGTCTCCGGAGGATGAGTTGAAAGATGCTGTGCAGCTACGTCAGGGCTGGGCAGCCAAGTTGCATGTGGCTCTTTGGCTCTGAAAATGTGGGCTCAGCTGGAGCCTGGGGGGGCACGTAAGCCTGGTGCTGCCGGAGGAGGTGAGCAGGCGGCGTGGTGGGGGCATGGCAGTTTTGGGGGGGAGAAATGGGATATTCTCAGAGCTGGCACAGCCTCGTACTGTGGCTGTCTGTCTCACCCTATGGTTTATTCTTTTGATTCTTGGCCATTGTTGAGATAGGTGATTGTAAATGAGTTTGAATTTAAAATCCTTTCAGAAATGTGAAAAATGTGCGGTTTAGAAAATATAAATATGCAGTTTCCACACCATTTGAAGTACTGTCCCCAAACAGCCAACAGATTTGTATTAAACCATACTGTGCGCTAATTTTTAAACATCTCTGCCTGTTTTGGAAAGTACTAAATTTTGTTTCCTATTGTCAGGTATGGTGCATTAAGCTGCAAAAGAGAAAGGATTTAGGAATGTGTATGAGTTAATGACAAGTTTTAAATACCGTATCAGTAAAGACATTAAAGAGGTGATAGAAAATGAGAGGGGCAGGATCTTTTCTATCGATTGCCAGACCCAGGAATACCATGGGAGCTGTGGGCATCGCTGTGTTTCGGCAGAGCCACTGTCCTGCGCATCCACTATGTTGGCGGAGAGTGATGTGGCACGGAACTGTTATTGCTGATCCTGAACAAAGTATCAGCTGATTAATTAGAAAATTATTATTCTCAGCCAGCACACTATTGAAGAGTAAGCTATTAGATACTACTATTGTCAATAACCACTCCTTTATATTGCAGCAGAATTACTGTTTTAAACCAGGCCCTCCAGCTTGTCCCAGAGAGTTTGCAGTCTGCTACTGAGCTTATGCCTTGAAGACCCTACAGAAGGAAGGAAATGTAAGAAATGTGCACCAGCCCTGTAGGCTGTGCTTTGGGCTTCCCAGGCAGAGGGGGAACTGCATGGTCTCTCTCCCAAACCTTCCACGGGCATCGCAGCCTGCCCAGCACCCTGGCAGGGCACGGAGGTGCTCAGGATGTTCGTCTCATGGTTTAGTAAGGTATAGGATATTCCCTGAGGAAAGCTCATGTGAGCTAAGACACAAGTAGGGGTTTATGGGTTTTGTTTTGTGTCCTCAGCCTCCCTGTCTTTGGTTTCTAAACTGTGGGGAAAAAACCTGCAAGATGCCTGGACGTAAGCGGTCTGGAAAATATTTTTAATTCTTTTTGGTCTCTTTATTACTTAAAGGGTACAAGAAACACATCACTAACCATTATACTTGCTGCTCTTCTGTTAAATTTTAATTTTTACATTTCTGTCAAATTTTCTCAAAGAGCAATGTGAAATCTAATACTGATTTCTTTTTCCATGTATCTGCTGGGATCATTGGAAATATAACCAACAGAACTTCTCTGAAAAAGATGCAGAATGAAAATACTTGCTTATAGTAATTCTTTGCATTGAGATGGCTCGTAGGAAAACCTTTCAGCTAGCAGCAAGTAACTTCTTTTCTGTGCCTACCTCCAAATTCCAGAAGTCCAGTGTTGCTCCTCCCTATAAGCTGTTACATAAAAAACTATTAATGAAACCATCATTACTGCGGGTAAACTAAAAAACAATTAGATTTACACAAATTGCAAATGTGATAAAAATAAATATGTTTTTAGGTGACATTGTCTCCTGAGAATTATACAGATGAATAATTTACTTGGGTTTTTCCTAATTTAATTAATTGATTACTTAATTAGATAGTTAAGTCCATAGGAAGCTGCCATGCAATTCCCCCACCCAGTTTACTGCAATCCCACTTTTTTAAAATGAATTTCATTGCCATCAAACAACATGTTTGTGTTTGTTTCCTCTGTTTAAATTCTGCTTCCTCCTTGTGAAACTGTTAATATGGTAGAGCCCTGCTCTGAAATTGCCTACAAACTCTTAAAACCATAGTTAATTACAGATAGCCCAATTTAAACTTTACAGCATTCTTGATACATTCAG
Source organism: Egretta garzetta (assembly GCF_000687185.1). Lineage (NCBI taxonomy): Eukaryota > Metazoa > Chordata > Aves > Pelecaniformes > Ardeidae > Egretta > Egretta garzetta. Next base: position 5,592,581 of record NW_009260022.1, on the reverse strand, counting down.
AATGCATGGAAGGTGGTTTATGCTAACCAGCAAGGAGAAACACATTGGACTACATCTGCGTGCTCAGAGATCAAGCAAGAAAGGGCTCTTTCTGCCGACAGCAAAATTGAAGCTCCCTAAATACAACTGGGGATAAAAAAATAAAAATTCTGGTGATAATATGGATGAAATCTTTGGATTAAATGCTGGTCCTGGTTGTGGATATTCAACTGCTACAGAGTGCAGTGCAGGGGGTTTCAGGGATTAAAGCTGCATAAAAGGTCTGGGTAAAGTGGTTAGAAGAGCAGTGCTGTAAGCACGTTGTATCATATTCCAACAGTATCCGCAAGTAACCTGCTGCCTAAAAATGATTTGTTTGCATATTGCTTCAGAAATGTTCTGGGGGCTTGCTCCTGGGAGTCGTGTGGAGCTGGGCACAGAGTCTGCAGGAAAACAGCGCTGGGGAGGCAGCGAGGCTAGACCATGCACTGGACCTGCAGTGGCCTTTGGTAGGTCACCCAAGATGGATTTTTTTATTCTACTCTATAAAGGAAATAAAGATGACCCATCTTTAATGCTTGCAGATGAAAAGCAGTCTGTAAGTGTCAGCTATTGCTACTAAACATTTTAGTGGTGCAGAGGTGGTATGCAGAGTTAAAAGTGCTGTGAAAAGGGGCAGGGTCTGGCAGCCATTTCAGACCACACTTTCATCACAGGAACTTCTGGATCGTAGAAAACTGTAGTGTCTCAAGATCTGCAGGACATCACTTTTGGTCTGAGATCATACTATTTTGAATCATCATCTTAATTTCATTAACAATGTAAACTGTTTAGCATTTCAACTCAAGAAAAATGATGTAATTTCTATGACTCTTCCCAAGACTTGCCAAAACTATAAAACATGGCCTTGCCAAACCGACCTGCAGTGGGTGTTGATAAGGGAGCAGGAGTGTGAGGCCTCTGAAGATCTGCAGTGCTTGTGGGCATGGTGAGTTTTCCAGAAATCCATATGTACCCCCTGAGAGAGGGGAGACCCATGACAAAGGATGGCATTTTCAGTGGGTCCACCATGTCAGAAAGGCTGTCAGTGGAGGATTGCTCCTGGGTGCGTGGGTTGCACAGAACAAAATGCTTTCTTCTTACCACCCTGACCCACACACCCAGTCTCATTTTTCTCTCCTTTTCTAGGAAGGACGTGGAGAGTCCCTCCAACCCCAAGCAGCCATCCCCAGGTGCAAGGAGGAGGTCCTGGAACTGCGGAACTACTCTGCTTTGTCCCAGTTGTGCTGTGTTCAGATCACCCTGAGATGCTGGAGGAGCACTGGGATGCACAAAAGATGCCACTCAACACATGCAAGGTGCTGCAACTCTGTAAGAGAGGCAAACAAGGATCGAGGCTGTGACTACCTGGAGGGACAAAACCCAGGATGTTGAGTTACTGCTGTCTGCTCTTCCAGGTAAAAACAATTTTGGAGAGAGATGCATCTTGTGCAGGAACCACCTGACGTTATCTCTAGACCTCTCAGAAGCCCTGCTTAGGAAACAAAATGTAAAACACCCTTACCTTGTTGTATGTCATTTCCTAAGTGACAGCTGATTACGTTTTAAGAATGTTTTCTCATTTTCTGAATTAAATCAGTTTGGCATTCTGCAGCAGACAGTACTCATTAACCTTTTAAGGACTGCCAAACTGGTTTGAAGCATTCAATGGAGAGGAAAAAAAAAAGAAAAAACTCTGTTAAACATCATTGTAATCTGATGCTTCTGAAGCAACAGGCAACAAAGACCAGGTCTTCTCCTTGTGGTAATTTATTAGATGTGACACTGGTTTATAGTATATTTGAGCATGTTTGAAGAGGGTACAAAACATGAACCAAACTCATGACATAATATGAATGACATTTAGTATCTTATCAAACTTTGATGTTTAGAATCGTACTGATTTTCATAATTAACGATTCCATATAACTCTTCAAGATCATTGGGAAGAAGAAAAGTCCACTTTCTACACCTCAGTAAGCATGCACAGCAGAAACCAGCAGATGAGTTGCATGATCTCAAGCCACTACTGCTGATGAATTCAGGAATATGTAAGTAGAACTAAATAAGAAATTTAACGCAATTCTGCAGGTTTTTGGCTTCCTTTACCTCCCCCAGCCCTCAAAATATATTGTGGATAGTGACTGGATGATATCCAAGCCATGACTACTGCTAAAAACTACCTATTGAGTTGCTGAGTGAGGGGAAATGTTTAAAAATGCTGATGTCATGTGTACACTTACAATGTTTGTGTGTCTGACCAATGTCTGTGATTTTTATGGTCTCTGATAGTCTGTCTGCAATAACTATTGGTCCCTGATTCTTCAGTGTTGTAATGACTTAATAGTATCCCCATTTTCGTGAGGCTCTGTAACAAACTAAGGCTACACAAATTAACCTGTTATTTAATTTATATCACATATGAGTAGCTTGTAAGCAGAAAAGTCTGTAGCCACCTCTCCTGGGAATGTTGCTCTTCCATGCAGGGCAGCTACCCCATCACAAAATGGCAGCTAGGCATTTTTTGGTGGGCTTTTAGGCAAGTTGGTTTTAAAACAAAGTGGTAAAACTTCTGACACGGCCCTCCTCCAATGAGAGGAACTGGCTCAGGCCCATCACTTTGGGGACCAATCGATATGGATCAATTCCCATAGCATGTTTACATAATGGGCTAGGATGTTCCCAAATCCGGACTTCTTGGCAGGTGCATTGGCTTCTCCCAAATCCACTGCAGGTAGCTTTGCCACCTTGTAATGCAAAGATGACTGCTACTCAGTCATCTGGCTCATGGGGACACCAGCGCTTAGAAATGAGTGTGCTGGAGCTTTGATATCAGCTAGCTGGTCATAATAAAACCAGCCAAGGCAACTGGAGGCCAGCTGGGAGAAACCATGCTTCTCCACGCAGCTCCTGGCAGAAGGAAGTACTGTCCTCAGTCTGGCCAGGACAGGAGCAGCGCTGTTTCAAGATACCTCCCTTGTGGCACCTCCCACGCTATTTTTCCTCGTATGAAGATGAAAGAAAAACGCAAGTAAAACAGTGAAGATGCTAACTTGTTCCTCACATTCCCCAAAAGTCAACTTGGAATAGGAAAGAAAGAATGTAGAGCATACCAGGATGCCTGACTGCTCAGTCCATTCAGCAATGTAACAGGGAAAATGAGGCCCTCTGCTTTTTGGGAGGATCCTATTTAACCAGCAGCCATTACAGCTGGTATTTATTTAGGGTGTATGCTGAGATTCTTTTTTGTTGCTGAAAGAGTCATGCGATGCACTGGAAGGGTAGGAACTCTTGCAGTTTAAGGAGGTTTCATAGCTCTCTCAACCATGTCCTCATGAAATGATGGAGTGGAAAAGCTTAAGATCTGGAATTGTGCATTGAATCTACATAGGAAATGTCTATGCAAATAGAAGAAGTTGCATTTTAACTTAAAGCAGATACAGGTACATAACCACAATCATATGGACTAAACATTGGCGGTGGAGGTGTTGCTGGCGATAAGGGCTCTTCGACTGTTGCAGAGCACTTGTCTCATATGGTGTGGGCACCAATAGCCAGTCAGGCCTAATAAGCATGGTTTTAGACCAAATCTTACTGAAGGGAAACGTGGGGCACCCACCCACTTTGTACCTGCATCTTGCACACCCAGCCAACACGGAGGAAAGGAGGAGAGGCAAGGGGCAGCCTCCTTGAGGCTCAGTTTCCTGCCCTACAGCATAAATTTCACTGGGTCACATGAAGATCCTCTCAAGCAATGACTCTTCCTGAGCATAGGTAGAGTTTTCTGGCTACTAGAACATGTCAGCTAATTAGTACTTAAATGTCTGTGTAGCAAGGGCTGCACATGTATGATTTTTATTGTATATTTAAATTATTTAATGCATTTTTTAAACTTGTAGAAGTGTATTTGGTATTAGGTCAAACATTTTCTTATCTCCCAAAAATCTCTAATATCTCAAGACAAGTTTTATTAAAAAAAAATATATATATGCAACAGGACCATACAAGTTTAAATTTCTCTCCCTGTCTTAGAAACCACAAAGGAATAAAAAAACTCATGAAGTAAATGGTGTCCGCCTGGTAAAAGGAAGTAACAGTTTAGATCATTTTGAGGCAGAGAAGCCCAAAATGGACCCTGGAAGCTACCAGAGAGGTATTGAAAATCTGCATGCACCATGCCTGCAGGCAGAGGCTGGCACTGCCCAGCCCAGGCTGTGGGTGCCTGCCTGTAGTCACAGCAGTTTGCACCCACGCACCCTCTCCAGGGACAGAGCCAGAGCTTGCCCAAATTTCCAGAAGGCACGCCCAATTATTTGTCTAGAATACGGTTAAGAAACCAGACAGTCCTCTGATCTTGTTCCCTAATTTGTTCCATCCTGGAAGTAATTCGTAGCAACTGTGGTGTGTTGGGCTGCCTTTTCTGGTCCCTCCTAGCCAGGGCTGGATGGTGTAATAAGGAAGGTATGGCTGGAGAACCATTGCTATGAGGTGCTTTAAAGAAGATGGTGTTAATTTAAACATGTTTCACCTTTCCTCATGCATGAGGCTTCCCTAACTGGCAGCCTTTGGATTTTGTTGGTCCTGGCTGCACACCTGCGCCTGTCCGCACATTAAACCTTGACTGTAGGACTCCCGTCACAAATGAACTGTCAAATCATTACTACGTTTGATGCAGCATAATCTGTCTTGAAATTAGAATTGGTCCATCCAGGCTCAAATTTCACTTGCTACGGAGGCTAATACACTGTTTTGAATATGCATTCATGGAGATTCACATCCATTGGGATCCAGAGGGAGTACAAGTTAAGAGCAGATTTTCTGAATTAGCATGTCGAGAGGGAAGGGTCTTTCATTTAGACTGCTGCAGATGCCTCTCCCTCTTGTTCATTACAATTGCATTTCATCAGCTTTATGATGTCCACATGTCAATTGAGTGTGAGGATTTTGCACACAAAAGAGCCTCAGGGAAAACGACTTCACTAGCTAATCAGCTGATTATCATACCTCAAATGGGCTGCAGTATGCCGCTCCAAATACTATATCAGCGAGAGTGGAATTGAAGATTAAGACAGCAAAAAGAAAGCTCTACAGCCCAGTTTAAAGAAATCAAACAGGAATTTGTCAGGGATAGAAAGAAGCAAATAGAGTCAGGACAAGTGCCTTTGAAATATCCTGAGGCCGATTAGAAAAAAATAACAAATTCCTTTCTCCGAAAGGTGTTGGGGGGTGAAAGGTTAATTAACTGTATTATCTGCCTGTTTATGCCCAGCTGTCTAAAGCTCAATAACACGAGCTCCCACCCCGGTTTTAACATTGCATCCAAGAATCAAGACCAGTTGCAAGAACAGCCTCTCTTAATAATTGAATTAGCCTCAGAGCGAGCCGGGTGCTTGCAGCAAAGCAGAGCCACTCTCGCGCCCTCCCTCCCTCTGCGTGGACCTGTCTCCTGTTTGGGTCTGCTCTCTGGATGGGCTTCTGCAACGTGCGGTTCTTAGAAACCGATTTCAGTAAATGATCAAAACAGTAATGGAGAGGCTCCTACGGAGAGTCTCGCACCATAGCTGGCTGGTAGCTCATCTGTATGGATTCCTCCAGCCCATGAATATAGATCTATAAGCAGCACCGTTTAATGGTTAGTGTGGGCTTTTTCTTTTTGTCTGAAACTTACCAAAGTTTTATCCCAGCTCCCTGGAGTCCTCCCCAAGTCTATCTAAAATGCAGTTAGAGCAGAGGCTGTCTTTTGCTTCACAGAGCGTCTGCCTTATGCTTTCATCAGAGTAGTCTAACTCACACAGATGCACTATTTAACAATGCCATCCCCTGCTTTCATCAGAAGGGGGAAGGTTGCAGAGCTGAGCCCTGAAGAATAAGGGGGGCAGGTCCCCTGTGATCGGCGAAAGCTGAACATCGGTGCCAGTTTCCATCTGTCATGATAGCCTATCTCCGAACCTTCAATCTGTCAAAAGCTTGCTGCCTGGCTGAAGGCTCCAGGAGATTTGGTGCACTAAACACATTTGACAACAGCATTATCACTGCAAGGAGCCCAGCAAAATGCCATCAATGTGTTAATTGTAGCCGGCTATGTAAAATGTCACTTCCCATATCATTTTACAGCGGCTTTGCCTATTTTGCAGCTCCTAATTTTCCGCTCTTTCTAAATACGTGGATTGTTCATGTGGAAACGTGGTTCTTTTTCGTGTCAGCTATGGTTTGGGGCTGGTTTGTTCTTTTTTTTCTTAAATGGAGGTTTAATTTGGGTGTAATGCATTGCTCCAAGAAAGCAGCCATATCGATGGAAAAAAAAATAAATAAAAAGCACTCGTGGAAATGAATTGTCTGTAGGTTGCTGCTGTTCTAATTTTATATCTCACTGGAGATTTATTTCTGGGTTTGTACATTCTTTAGTGTATAAATGATTCATTTTGCTGCTGCTGCTGCAAACTCCCTTTATCGAGTGCACGGTGTTTTTACATTCCTGAGAGTTTTCTTCCATCATGATGTAAGAACACTTTTGTAATGATAAACATGAGAGTACAGCATAAATAAATGAAAAATCCCCCTTGAAGGTATGAATGTGCTTTTTAGCACCCAAGCAGCTAATATTCAATTTCTGGTACAACCAGTGCCAGGTGTTAAATTTCTCTAGTTACTGTCACTAATGCAAATTAGATTCTTTTTGTGCTCGTAAAAAATCAAATCCACATTAGAAATTAGCTATAAAATGTAATGACTTAAATGCTATAGTGTTTTACAAATCTCCCTGCATTTCTGTAGCAGATAATGCTATAAAACTAGGAAGGGATAATAAAATATGGTAGAAAGTTGAGTTATTTAAAGGTCTTTTGTGACTGCTTACTCAGGGATTTGATGTATTATTTTGCTTGCTTTCCTTGTTGGTTGAAATAAGCATGCTTATGATTTCATTTCTTTACCAGATTAGATGTAATCAAAGTCTCCTTTGAATTTCATGTTACCCTAGCTGCAAAGGCTGTTTGCATTATTGGAAAATATCATGTGGTGAAGTTTATAATATATTTGCAACTTTTAATCATTGGAATTGTAAATGTGTCTGACAGGTCTTAAGAAAGTTGCAGTGATCTTGTTAGGGGCTATAATACTAAGATATATGGGGTTCTGTGACAATTTTCCAAACAGGTTTTTTTTTTCTTTTTGCTGCCCCCTCCCGCCCCCGAAAGCCTTTGAAAAGCAAATGGGGAAAAAAAAGGGAATGCTCTGAGTGAACATAACCAGTACAATGTTCATTGAAAAGGACCTTGGGGGAAAAAAAGTCTTAAAAAAATGATGACTAGCAAAACCTGTGTTTGTCAATATTTAAATCCTAGGAAATATTACATACTTGTGCAAAATGCATATTTTGTCATCTCCTGCCGGGTACTTAATTTAAAGCATTAAAACAAAATTGCAGTGAAACTTTAAGTCCTAGGTGAATAGCATATTTCCTGCATACCAAAGGAAGTTTTGATTAAAATTAACATTTCTGAATTCCTGCATTTAGTGTAGAGTGAATTCAAGCTTCGCAGCCCTCGTTCTGCCTCTTTTCCAGGGGAAGCATAAAAGAAATGTCACACAGCTCCCCTGCAGCCATTGCCATGGGATGTGGCCAGGGCACGGCACTTTCTCTGCGGAGCTCGGGCCCCCTCTCCTTTAGAAAGCATTTTCCCTATCTATTTTCCGCGTTCCCAAAACAAAAGCCATTGGTGATGTTAAGTACTTTTGTTCCACGTACAACCCGTTATGCATCCCCATCCTCATTTCATAGTCATGAATGGGACCGTCCCAATTAAGGCCCCATGTGGACCAGAGCATAAATGTTGTCTCAAAGCCAGTCAGGAAGAATTGCAGAAACTCCATTCGGGAGCAAAGGCAATGTGACTGCAATTCTCAGCCTTGCGTTACCATGGTAAAACAATTAGCTCCATTTACCTGCAATTGGACACAAGGTAAGAGAGGGAGAAATATGACTGTGACAGCTCGTTGGGAGAGTGATGGTTTTTTAGAGAACAATTCTGTTCAAGATCGAGACTACTGAAAAGATGCTGGATGGATGTCATTAACTGTGAAATAGTGCGACAGTAAGTCTGTTGTGGCATCTGAAACTGGGACTGCACCATTTCTTTTCTTGAAGTCTAAGTATTTGAAAGTGGATAGGAAGAAGGAAGAGTGAGAGATGAGTTTGGGAGTCCCAGATACAGCCTTTTTAGAAAGTGCTATGGATCTTCTCTCCAAAACTCATCTGAAGTGCTTCAGGTACAAGAAGTTAAAATATGTGGTCTCTTGAAAACCTTGGCACAAAGACTGAGCAGGAAAGTTCAGTCAAAGCAGGGAACATGCGCTCCTTAGGTACCTGGCTGGTGAGTCAGTCAAGCACTTCTTCCCTAGTACTGCAGGCATGGAATATTAACATAAAATCCATCTTAAAAATAAACAGTAATTTAGAATAAAAGAAAGAGGTACTGAAACATGAGGGGCAGTACCTGTTGTGCGGAGGTATCTCAGCTCCATCACCTTGCTGTCCCCCGTGTGACTAAGAGTGGGCTGAAGGGCTGAGGATGGGCAAGGCGCTGCTCTGCACCACCCTTCCCTGCTGATCCATCCAGCCACAGCAGTAGATGACCTTGATGAACTGCATAAAATGCAAAGTGTGTGAGTGTTCAGGTTTGGGGGGGGGTGTGTGGGTATTTTTAATTTAAACCTTTTCAGAAGATTTCCAGAAAAAACTTTCACATTTTCAAACACAGCCTTTCCATTTCCACATCAGGATGCTGTCGGTCAATGTCTCACTTCTACCTGTTGGCTTCAAGGACAGCTTGCAAGAATAAGACTCATCTCAGACTGTTAGGTGGGGTATATGTGGCCCCGAATTAAGTAATCAGTCATTGTGCCAGGCACTCTGATTGTTCAAAAGCCGTTGGGAAATCTCAAAGCTGAAATCTAAGGTGCCGCAAAAACTGTCACCAAATATCATTGGTGTTAAACATTCTTGGGGTTTAGGGTACTCCCAGCATCACCCAGTTCCATTTGGTTAGCTGAAAGACCAAGTATCTGAAATTAGTCTGCTCCTGACCACTCAGCTTGAAAGGAGTGCATGAGAAAGAGCCTGTATTTCTAGTAGAAGTAAGGACTTGAATTTTTGTCATTTCCCTGATAGTTTTCATTTCTACACTCAGCCCCCCCTGCATGCCTTCAAGGTATTGACATGCTGCAAAATTAAAACTAAAATCAGCACAAATGATTATTTGGATTAGACTTTTATTCTAACCAAACTTTTCTAATGCTTATTGTAAGTTTCAAATGTGTGTTGTCAGGGCAGGTCCTCAGCTGACACAGGCCTCGCTGCACAGAATTGGTGGGACTGCGCTGCCAAACATTTGTCCTGCCTTGTAACAAACTTAGTTTTGCAAGATCTTGCAGCAGTCAGGATTTAGTTCATGCTGCAAGAACTGGAAATTTAATTTGCCTGCATGCAATTGTGTTTGAGCCTCTAGAAGCCCAAGCAACGGGACTAGAGAAGAGGTTTTGGGTTTGCTCCCTATTTAATATGTTGTCTTTCCATTTGCAGTGCCATAACCATGCAAAGAGGTAGAGAATGTTTTCCTATGATTGTCTTTGGCTAGTTCCTCCAGTACAAATACTGAATTATTGTTTCTTCATTTTTACAGGTATTGTAGCAGATTGGCAAATAGACATACTTCTGCTAATAGTGTTAGGTAAGCAAATTTTAACTGAGTCATAAAAAGAAAAAATTTTGAAATTTAAGTAACAGTAGCAGAGCTCTAATTGTAAAAATTATGCCATCATAGTAAGAAATGCAAATAACAGTAGGTGATCTTCTACCCTAATAAGATGAATGGATAAGCCTTGTTTTTTAAACAGCAAATACTCTGTCATTTTTTCCTGAACAGATACATTTTAGTGAATGAATTTATGTAACAGATACACCTGCAAAAATGTAAGCTCTTTGAAAGACCTAACAAACAAGGAAACGGCAATGTTCTCCAAGTATTTAATTCACTGAGGTTTGACTGTTCAGTTCTGAGTTACAAAGAGAGTTAATTACTTACTATTTTTATCTGAAGTGATATCCAAATGTTGTGATCAATAATTCATCACATTCTAACAAATGCACTACCTACACCAAGGTAACGAGGATAAATAATACGCAAGGCGAACACATGATCAAAGGCATGGTCGTCCTTTTTCTGTTTTCTACATTGATATCACTAAGGCGGTATGAAGTAGATGTGTTTGGGTCACCTAATTCTAATTTGGTGTCTGGCCTGAATCAGCTGTTCCCCACCACAGAAGGCACTGGGGTGGCATCTTCCAGTTCAGTATACGTGGCATGTGTGCCTGAACGGGAAGGTTTGGTTCTGGAAGGTAAATTCTTCCTCCACTGAAGCCAATGGGAATGTCATCACTGGCTTCATGGGAACAACCTGCTGTTGTGCATCTTACATAATTTCTGAAGTGTTTGAAACTCAAGGGAAAATGCTGACACATGCTTTTCCAGTCTGGACCTGGGCTGAGTCCTGGAGAGAGACGCAGTCCTAAAAAGCAGAAATTTCCTATAATTTTTCACCTGAGTTATCATTAAGACCTCATCTTCACTAAAATGAGATTTTTATATCCTATCTTCTGTCACTCCTCTTCTTAATATATTTCTGCTTTGCAGAAACTATATTTTTCAGAACACACTAATTGATAGCACAGGGGAAAGCAGACCTCTGCTTTCATGCCTCCTTGTAGGCTGGTTCACAAGATAGCCATATACATATTTAGCATCACCACCCATGCCACTCTTTGTTACCTGCTAAGCAGAACATGTTATTTTTCCAGCAACATATAAAGCAGGCAAATGGCTGCTCATCATCTTTTTTTCCAAGAATGTTGTACACACAACTCTCCTGGCTAATAGCTCCTTCTATTGTCCATGATTTATCATTGTCAGGATTCTTCACATTTCCTCCGTAACTATTTTGCTGGAAAGCTGTCCATTTTAAAAGGACAGCCTGGATTTAATTAGCCCATGCAGCATATTCTTGTGTAGGCTAAAGCATATATTGTTTTGGAACATATAAAAGTGTAACTTTCACTGGTATGTTTTTACTCCAATTCTTTCTCTTTCTCTCTCTCTTTTAACTCTCCTAAACCACTATAAAGTAAGTATCAAAGGTATCGTGGGTAATTAGCCATTACAGTACTGTCACAGAGGCTTCTGCAGTCAATACAAAGATAATTTGGGCAATGGTGAATGACAGCATTGTCCAGACTTTTGGGATAATCAAGGACACATCCAGCTGTACCAGACACCTGTCAGACCCATGAATCATTTCAAGTAGCTTTGCAATAGCCAGGCAACTCGAGCAAAGATAAACATTCCAGCAGCACACAGCCAGGGGAAAAATACTGCTGCTACCAGAAAACATTTACCTGCTCAGTGCTGCGGGCCTATCGTTCCAAGCAGAAGAGGTACCACGCGCGTTTTTCTGATTTTGGAGGGGTTGCTCATTTGTAACGTTATCTACTGTAGTAAGAAAGAAATAGCATGAGCCACACGTGCACGCACATATTCATTAGAACCACTGGAGCAAAAAGAGCAAGGGGAAAAGTTAGACAAAAAGCCCAAAGACTGCAGTAATCTGGCTAAATGCAGTGTGACCTCTTTCAAATCAGAGTCTTTGTACTGTTTACATTGGCCTGAATTTACTAGTTGCATGTTTTCCAGATTTTGCATACAAACGGTGAGACTGTTACTCACCCTAAATGTGCACCAAGATTAATAAGGAGCTAGGAAGCTCCCTGTTGCTGTCACCTTATTGATGTACTTGCCCTGGGGAGTTGAAGGAGAACAAACCCAGCACTGCACTTCAATGTCCTGGGGAAGACCTGGAGGGTGTGGGTTTGGGGCTTTGCTGTGCCGCTATCGCCTGCCTGGCTGTGGGCAAAGTTTCCTGCAGTCTCTGTGATTTGGATTCCCCATCCAATTAGGCAGTCCTTCTTTGCAACGCACACTGACATCTATCTGCTGGATTAAGTTATTCTCACCGCTTTGCAGGTGGGTGGGGGTTGCTGCTTTGTCTAGCATGTCGGCTGGCAAGGATGAGTTAAAGATGAAGGGAAAACAGCTGGCGGGATGAGGTGAGCCGGTTTCCTGTCCCTGCTTGAGGTGACCACCGATTATGGAAGTGAGCAAGGACTAGCCCAACTCAGATTCAGACTGTGTGGGTTTTGCTGCACTCTGCAGGCAGTGAAACTATATGGAATTGCTCCTAATAATTCCATAAAAATGCTATAATTATACCATAAGGGAGATTTCTGAGATATCTGTCATACAAATATCTGCTGTGGACTACTTTGAAATTACATTCTTCACACTGGCGTTGAAATTGTGTTTTCCTTTCTGTCTTGTATGGCAGTGGATGGGAAAGAGCGCTATTAAGGCTGCAAGGGTAGCAACCGAAAAGCTTTGTTAAGCTCCATCCGAGAGCCTAAGAGCAAAGCGGCGCTGGCGGAGAGGACTCCTGAAGGCTGTCGCCAGTCAGAAGAGGGGTGGCATGGGAGGAGGAGCTGGGCTGGGAGGTGCTGAAAGCAGTTGGTGATCTGGCAGAAGGCAGAGATTGATTTGCTGCGAGTGGTGTGAATGCAGCAATTGCTTTTGGAAAGCAAGAGGAAGAATTACTGGTGAGACATCAGAGGTTGTGACTGACAGATTGGTAGCTTTCCAGTGACAGACTAAGGGTCGTTGAAGTATTTGGGGAGAAAGAGTGAGCCCACCACAGAGAAAATGCCATGCGTTGAGGTTGCTTCTCATTATGAAGATGAAGAATTGCATCTTGAAAAGTTGACAGAGATGTTGACAAACTGTTGCTGCGTCCTCTAAACTTGCATTTGCCTTTGTCCCCTGCTTTGGCCTTTTTCTCTCCCACCATTCCCAGCTGCCACTGCAGTTCAGTGCCACTGTCACTTAGCTCTGAAGTTTGGGTAATTTAGGAACCCATGCTCCTTTCTTAGCAATGAAGGTCTTCCTCTTGTTTCCATACATGGGTATATTTCTTTGTTGCGATACTGAGCGTGGTAGATTGCCAGCTTCTAGAAATCCTTGTTTGTAGAGGATACTCACTCAGGGCAATCAGGCACACTTTAATAAAGCAGCGTGCTTGAGCCCATGTACTCCCACTTGATTTCTGAGTTCTCCTGGCACCAATTGCTGGTAGTTCTGTACTGACCTACAGTGTATATAACTCCAGTTCCTAATCTGTAATGCATTGCTCGTGCTGTTTTGATATAACGTTGGTTCTTTCATAAGTTTTTGCCTCATTGATTAAATGCTGGAATGCACGCAAAAAGATCAGATCCAGTTTTCCTTTTGTGGCATGGTGCTTTCTCAGCTTTGCAGTCCTGTGTGGAAAATGGCAGAGCTGTTAGTGATCTCCACATCTCTCCAGTTGCATTGGCTCCTTAATGTCACCATTTGCATTGCTAAATAATTTCATCACTGATAAGAGAGAGCAGTTATTGACTGGAATAGGCAGCAATAACACCCCCCTCACTATATTTATTTGTTTTATAGGTTATTTCTGCTATTTCAATTTCCTGAGTTTATGTTTAGAAAGAGGCTGTTGAGTTCGAAAGTCCAGTTGAGGATTTGATTTATTTTGAAATTCTTTTTAGCATTTCATAGTAGCAATCTCTTCAGATTGTCACCTACCCTGTCATCCTAAAGCTTTTCTTTCAATATCTTTATGGAACTGTTTGCACCTTTTTTGCTTTAAAATAATCTGTAGCTGGTTAATTGCAATTCATTTTCCCTGTGAAATTCTTCAAGCATTTGCAGCTTGTGCAGACCTCCAGAACCCAAATTCTCCCTGCAGCCAAAAGCCCTGAGCACGTTCATTATTCCTGTGCTGAAAGCACTACACTAATTTTGCTGTGTTGCAGCAGGGAACCTTTAACTTTATTTGCTTTTATACCTCGCTTTGCACAGTCGTGTTCATTCATAAACGTGAAAACTCACTTCTCTTACTTCCTAAAGTGTATCTATAATTCTCCACTGGAAACCCTGTGCAACCTGTCTGGTTATTTTTAGCTCTCTATGCAAATTACCTCTCTTAAATACACTGCTATCATATGCTATGTTCTCTAGGGCTGTTACTGTTCTCTATTCTTGTGGTTTGATTTCAAGCAAGATTACTTCAAGTCAATGGGTCAGACTCTTTGGACTGGCAGAGCCTTGTCAAGTATAAATAGCAATGGTCCTGAGGAGCTCATTGCCACAGGATATCCTGGAGGCCAAAATTATGAATGAGTTTTAAAAATGATTAGACAAATTCATAGATATTTGAGCAATTTGGTAATTATTAAATGAAGCAATCCAGAGAAAATATTCCATACAGTGAGTTCATAAACAGCTGATTACTGGAAACTAGGTTAACACAGCTGAGGAAAAATGACTCTGCATGTAACTTCTATTTTATATTCTCTTCCTGAAGAACTAGAGCTGTTGGAGAGGGAGTACGGATATAGGTGGACATCTGTCCTAACCCAGTTTATACTTTCAGGCAACACTTGTGGCCAGTGGATTCTTGTAAGATCATTTTTAGAAAAAGGCTAATCAAAAATGCATTAAATCTGACCCAAAGTATCCTAAAAAATTAGAAGTGTTGCTGCAGCAACATATCCCGTCTGAGCATGGGCAGTTGAGCTACTGCATCCACAGCAACAGAGGAGTCTCAGTAATAGGACTCCCCCCGGTCATTATGTGATCTCCCATCAGGAACAGCTTCAAAGGTCCCCAGGAAATGAGAGACTGTGCCTCCTTAGAGTTATTGTAATCTCTAACCCATCAGCACATGGGAATAATCTGGCCCCGTACCTTCAGCTCACTTAAATCACATGAAGACTTAACTATCTACTATTGCTTTTTCATAATCCGCTTTAATTGCCATTGATTTGTATGTTTGGAAAGTGCCCTGAGCTGACCGAAGCGTTTCTTGCGAGTTTGCGGCTGACCGCCTGCTCTGCCGTCCTCAAACTGCTCTATTCAGGGTCCCCGCTCAAAGCTTTTCCTGGGCAACACCTCCGTGTTTTCCAGGCAGGGTTTTGCTTGCAATGCAAGGATTACATGAGGCAGGTCCCTTCTGTACGTGTGTTCGGCTGTCATGTTATTACCCTCTTCCTGACTTCCATTCTCCAAGGTCATCCATGCTTATGAAAATGAACAAACGTATTTTAATGAGATGAACCGGCAAACAGTTATTTAATCAATTATGCAGGAGCAGATTTATTACTGAGAGCAATCTGGATAACTACATCCCACAAAAATCACGTTTAACCAAAAGGACATATGACTTATGGTTCCACGGAAAGAAATAGTATTTAATTGCTTGAACTCTGTGAGGAGACTACTCCAGTGGAGACTCCAATGTGATCAAGAAACCATTTAACACATGCAAATATATTTCATGTTCTACAGCTTGAAACTTTCTGTTTTAATTTACAGTTAATCTGCTGGGCATTTGAATAATACACAATTTGATGTTTAAGAAGAAAGTTGCTGCGTTTTAAATGTTATTGGGTACTTTGTTGATTTAATATACAAGGCAAGTCAACTAGACAAAATTTCCATGCAAATAAAGGATGGATCAAAAGGACAGCAAGGTTGGTTTCTTCTAAATCTGTCACATGTCACAGTGACCAGGCATATGTTGGGCTGATTGAGCATACTTCCACCACCCTGGAAAGAAGGGTCATTGTCCCTAGAAGATCTTTAGGAAGGACAAAGCCTTGCATGACACAGGCAGCCCACAGCAGAGCTGTAAATGAGACAAGATGATGAGTAGTTCAGTTGTGTGAAATGGTTAGGATTCAATCTGAGTAAGCTGAGGCACTACTGGGCATTTTGAAGAGACTGTCTCGTCTTGATTTTTTGTGCAGACACCCGAGTGCCACCCCTGTGGTCCCAGACAGACAATTCGCTGGTTGGGGCAGCTGCGAAGGGATCGGCTGGTTTGTGTCTCCATGTGCAGAGCCTGGTTTGAAACATGAGTCACAGGTTGGAGAGCCAATAGCAAATACATCAGTAAGTGGGACCAAAGGTAGCTCGCATCTCGAGAGGGAGTGTGGCTGCCACAGGCACCTCCTACTGAAAAATACAGCTGGGACACCTTAGGTGTCTGGAACATCATCTTCTGTGGTAGCAGAAAATATCAGTAGATATTTCAGATTACTTACTTGAGTCCACAGCAAATACTAATTAATGCACCTTGATCTTATCTCTGCCAGTAACGACAACATAACAGAAGAAGGGAAAACACTAAGAACAGGGAAAATTTAATGATGGTTTTGGGGTACCTATCTCTTAAAAAAATGATACTTGCTCTTACAATGAAGAAATCAAAAGCACAAGTACAGAATTGTCCTGCTTTTGGCTAGGATAGTGTTAATTTTCTTCCTGGTGGCTGGTGTGGTGCTGTGTTTTGGATTTGGTATGAGAGGAATCTTGATGTGTTAGCTGCTGCTAAGAGGTCCTTGGGCTAGTCAAGGACTTTTCAGCTTCCCATGCTCTGCCAGGTGTGTGGAAAGCTGGGAGGGAACATAGCCAGGGTGGCTGACCCCAACTGGCCAAAGGGGTATTCCAGACTGTATGATGTCATGCTCAGTACAGAAGGGGGGGGCAGGTTCAGAGTGATGGCATTTGCCTTCCCAAGTCAGTTACTTGTGATGGAGCCCTGCTTTCCTGGAGATGGCTGAACACCTGCCTGCCCATGGGAAGTGGTGAATGAATTCCTTGCTTTCCTTTGCTTGCACGCACAGCTTTTGCTTTCCCTATTAAACTGTCTTTATCTCAACCCACGAGTTTTCCCACTTTTACTCTTCTGATTCTCTCCCCCATCCCATTGTGGGGGGAGTGAGCGAGTGGCTGTGTGGGGCTGAGCTGCCACCGGGGGTTAAACCATGACAAGAATATACAAAGTCTGGTTAGATAGTAGAAAAACATCTTGTCTTTCATTTGACCAGAGAAAGTTTAAATACGGGACTGAACTTAAATATGGACTAAACTTAAGTAAGTTTAACTGGGGAAATAATTTACAGCTCCAGACAGAGAAAAGAAAAACAGTTGACTTGGCTGTGTAGGAGTTTTTCTCAGGAGAAGATTTCTGAGAAAGGAGAGATAAACATCTCTCAGGGATGATTGAGAGCAGTAACTTCCAACATTTTGCAATTTTTACAAGTCTTCACCTGATAGAAGCGTGGACCCTCACAGAGCGAATACAGCTTGCTGATAAAACAGCTTGTCTGTCTTTGCTGCCTCTTGCAGGCCCTTAAATAGTTTCTGGATTCTCAGGGGTCACCAGTACAGGAGCAGTTTAGACACAGTTGTAACTAAATGTGGTGTAGCCTCAGTGCAGGGGAGTGGGATTAGGGGAATGCTTTAAATCTCTCCTATGTATGTGATTTTATAACTGAATTATGTTGCATCTACTTAGCAGCACTAAATGCTGGAGGCAGCAGCAACAAATTTGTGTGGTCCAAATCCTCATTACTATAGGAAATCCTACAGGAAAGGTTAAGGAGAGGGAAACTTCATACTGGAGCTTTGGAGACTTCTTGCAGTCGGTTGTGTTGTAAACTGGGAGGAGGCTCAGCAGGTGGAAAGTTCTCCCTTTCCAACCTTTCAGGATGAGGTTTGTGGGAGGTCTCCAAAAGGGAAAAAGAGGATGGGAGAGGCGGCTTACACTGCTTTTATTTTCACATGAAATGCTAAAGGGACAGGGTTTGCAGTGTAATGACTTCATGCCTCAGACACTTACCTAAACCTTTGCATTCCACTTTGAAACATAATGGTGAGTACAAAGGCAAATCCATAAGCTTAGCAGACAGAGCTACTCAAGAACTAGAAAGATGTTGCTTAAAACCATCTTTTTTTTGTCCAAAGATGCAACCAATATTTTTTAATGTCTCTAACATTAACTTAGTGGACCTCAAAAGCACTAGTCCAATGAACCTAAGGAAAGAAAAATTACTTTCCAGAGTGTTCTCTGTGATTATTTAGTCAAAGCAGTGCTGGGGCCGTGGTCTAAGCCCTGAAAGTTTGACAATTCAGAGCTGCTGTTCAGATCTATAATTACAATAGATTGACATTGTCATCCTTGCATAGCCTGCCAAGGACAGGTAATTCAGACTTCCTCAGGAGGAACTGAGTAGTCATGGCTAATCCTCAGCTTGTAAAGCATTTGAAAAAAGTGTCTATATCTGTCTTTTGTTCTCTCCCTTTTTTAAAATTCAGTAAGTTTATTTTGGCAATATAGATAGTGTCAACTCTACAGGCCACACTGGACATGTGACTCAAAGTTACCTCCTGGGCTCTTAAGTAAGTTGTACTGGCTTGTGTCAGGCTAAGATGGGTTCCAGTTACCTGTGTCCCACTGTGAGACTTACAGTGCCTATTAGAACTATCCTAAAAGATGTAGATGCCCAAATTTCATTCATTTTCTAGATAATAAAGTACTTCAGGTGCAGTGCCAAATCCTGCCAATATCACCTGAAACTTCTCCACTGAGATGAGCTGAAAGTTACTATTTATCTACTGCTCCGAATCTATGGAAGGCAGGGGCAGGGGACCTCCCCCACCACAAAAAAAACCCCCAAACCAAACAATCCAAAATACCACCACCACCACCTCAAAATAGCTAGGTATCCCAATTTATAAGCTCAGCTCCCCTTAAGTCCTGGAGCACCATTTGTGGGTGAAGTAGAGAATTTCCCTTGTAGCCAGGAAAGTAAGAATCATTTCAAAGAATCTCTTTGAAGAAATTGCCAATCAATTACAGAAAATAAATAGCATTTATTTAACTAGGGCACAACAGGAGCTCCATGTGCATATTCAAACACAGGATTTGGATCTTAATCTGTATTTGTCCATCAGTAGGGCATGAACAATACAGAACGTTAATTTACTCTGAAGAAGGACTTACTGAATTGATATGCTGCTTTGGCATGCATTTTTGTAAGCCTTTATTCCCAATGTACCCCCTCCTGTGAAGGTTACTGATAACACCCAACAAGAGATTGCATTTCTTTGAAATGTAATTGAGTTTTTGAATTCCTAAACATTTGTAGCATACAAAACTGTCTCAATATGTTGTCTTTAGGTGATCATCTCCTCAGAACAGCAGTAACCTTTTTCTGTCCGGAAAAGTCTGTTGGCTTTTACAGCATGCCATCAACTGGAATACAGAGTACCTGCAACAAATTATTTTGTGAACGAGCAACTTAATCAAGAATTATTTCCTTACATTATAGTACAATCATGTCTGATAATGAATATACTCAAGAAGAAGGTTGTCTGTTTACAGATAATTCATGAATGGAAAAAGAGTTAAACCATATTTTTATGAAATATTAATGTACTACAGCATCTGGCTTTGTTGTTGTTGCAATGTTTTGGATATAATTTATAGAGTTATGTGAAAAAAAACTATATAGACAGTATATTAATTCTGAATTCTATAGGCCTATTCCGTATCAGAGAAAGCATGTTAATGCTTTCCCCCCCATATGGATGGAAATAGTGTTAGCCCCTCCCTGTTCTTTTTACTGTAAGCTAAAGACTGAGCTAAGAAAAGAAGAAGTTAGAAGACCCCATAGGAAAGATCTCTCGCATCTTCCAGTTACAGGTCTCTGAGCAGGGGTCTGATGTTTTCAAGAGAGCCCTCTCCTCTCTCAGTGAGACTGTTTCTAGGCTGGCCTACCAAGTCCCTCAAGTATGGTAAGCTTGGATCTTTCTTTCGCTCAAAAATCATATATGAGCCTGCTTTTTACAGAGGCATCCATCCTGAAATTCATGCGTGTGTATTCCTGATTTACAAGGAAAGAATATGTTCACTTGTAAGCACATAGTTGTACATTTGCATTTGTACGAATCTGCCCCTATAGGTTTCACTTAGCATGGTGACCATTTTAAGCCATGTGTACTTAATCTGCCATGGAAATTAGTTGTTTATTTATTACGTAAGTATGCCTTTTATTAAAACTACTTTGTGAAAACCTAATTGCTGCTATAGTAATATAGCATAACAGTCCCTCACATAAATACATGATTATTATGTACAGTCACTTATCTGTGAAGAGCTCTGCTACTACTTTCCTTAATTAAGGATACAAAGGGCTCCTTCATCTTTGCATATTCCCTAGCTAGGACATTGATACTCATTATTTCCTAAGTCCAAACACTGAAACTGTGTCAAGAATGCATCTATCACCAGATGGGTACTTATAGTCAGCGGAATTTTCAACTGCGTCAGCAAATTCAGCAATTTGCAATTTCTGTATGTCTGACGTGTTTTTATTGGTGAAGATCACTTTCAAATACCAAGATCATGAGAATGATTCCTCAGTTAGTCTCCTCAGCATTCGAATGTAATGACAGTAATTAACAGCCTGTGATTAGCAGCCACTCCAGAAAGCCTTTGAATGTTAATTTGCTTCAACTAATATGCAGCACTTCTGTGTAATGAGATCTATGCTATAGGTTCACAGTGAAAGCAAATTATTTTCCAGCATTTAATCATACAAATGATTCTCAGTTAATCACTTGAACAGTAAACCTCAATGTTCTAATAAGTGACATTTGTTTTTCTGTCATTTGATTTATTACAAATATAGGTGATGGTATGGTATATCGAGCACTGTTTCTTCAAAAAAGGTCATGAACACATGAGGTTTCTGTGGATCACATCGTAACCAAGGTGATCTCATTTTATCTTTTCAAAGCAGGGTATCTTCAGCCTTCCCTTTATCCTCTTCTTTTTCGTTCTTTATCCTCTTGTTTTCCTCGGGGTGCCTTCCCGTATGGCACCCGAAGTGTTACCCCTGAACCTCATTGCTTCCTTTTCACACTGTAGATTCCCAGGAAAACTAAACCAGTTGCACTTCAGTGCACTTGAAGAGGGTTGAAAGGAAGCAAGACAGAATGAGCTCACATTGCCAGCGGACAGGAGAGACCAGGAGAAAACCGTGGCAGCATTAGGAAGTACCCACATGAGCCGCTGCATTACTTTGTGTGTTTTGCACCTGTAAAAGCTAACTATGCTCTTTGCTGTTAAGAATGACCAAATTATGCCCTTGGTGGAGGAATCAAACATGTTAGAAAAAAAATATGTTTTTTTACATGAGTGTAAACTTGAGAGAAAATGATTTCTCTGCTCTTCCAGCTGCTTGGACAAATAAGCGTTGTGAGCAGTGATGGTACAGATTGGTTCCCTCCAAGACCAGGCTTAGAAATCCACAAGAAGTATTTCACAGCAAGACTGCACAGCCTTCCTGGTGCCATGAGATGCATGTGAAAAGTCTTTGGACAGCTGAATACAACAGAACATACCCGCATCCCTCAGAGAACGCCACCACGGTGGCAACATCTGTCTGATTCACCGGTATGAGCTCTTGGACTCTCATGGGCTGTTTGCTTTCTCCTTCTAAAAACCTATACTGACCAGAGCCCTCTGCATCAGCGTAGTACCACTGTGGGCCCTGGGGCAATACCCTCCTCGGTGCACTCCTCAGCCATTCCATCTTCTAGCTCAGTTCATAATTGAGAGAAAAATGTAGAAGTTGGTAATTTAAGAGAGGTGTTTTGGGTTTATGTTTAATCTACTTTTAAAAATTCAAGTTTTTAATATGTAAACACCTGCTGGTTTGTCCCTCCCCATTCTGGATACTGTCCCTTCCTAGCAACCTTGCTCTAGCCATCATCTTATTGAGATCTTTTGCAGGACAGGAACACCAGTAGCTTCACTTTGAAGTACTGCAGCACAATTCAGTCCTTCACTGAGTATAATAAACAACACCCTTAGTTGGAGTCAAGGCATTCGCTAGCCCTAAATGCCTTAAGAAATCTCCCCAGTTTATTGTAATTTGGCTATTGGACCAAATTTTCCCCCTTGGAACCAAGATCTAAAAGCAACGCATGTGGTAACAACATCACCTCTTTTATTACTTCAAACACCCTCGGCATTGCACAGGAAACTTCATCTGACCCTTTGCGCAGTGTCCGATGCCCTGTTCGGGATAGGGGTGAGCAGAGCGCCCATATCTAATTCTGCAAGCTGGTGCCTGCCAGTAGGGACAGGTTTGTCGCTTTTTTTAGCATCATTCACCCAGCTCAAGAAAGAGGGGATTTTGAAAGTCAGCATTCCCACGGATAGGTAAAATGAAGGGGAATGGATTCTAATCTAATTGTAAATGCCCTGTTTTTAAAACGCTTCTTGTCGATAGATATACCCATTAACAGACATGCTGGCAGCCCACAGCACGGTCAAATCAGCTCCAGTTGTGATATCGTATTTCCATCAGTCGATGTACAAAAATTCTGTTATAAGTTATACACTGAATTTGCTGATTTAAAAATGCATCCAGTCTTCAGGAGCTTGTTTTGGTAGAAATACTGAGAATTTCCCAGACTGCGGCATATTTTCACCATTCTGCCTTTTATGTTGAGATTAATGCTCAAAAGGGGACCTATTCAGAGATCTTGAGCTACAATTACGTTTTTGCAGCCAAGTTCCTGCATGAGCAAATTTTCCAGTTGTATAGTGAAGGAAATAATGCCCCTCCATCCCAGGGATGAATGATGTTGGTTAATAATTAGTTAGTATTTTGAAACATTTGGAATTGCCTGTAAAGATGTAAGCACAATCCTTTTCCCCACTGTATTGCATCTGTCACTACAAAGTCAGTCATAGGAATCGAGCTGGGTTCTCTTTCTAAGAAATTTTACCTTGGATTTTTGGTCGCTGCCTGATTTTCTTCCAACTGCTCTCAGTCGTATGCAGGTAAGGGGTATTCTTAACTTTCTATTATTTTGCTGCCCCTCCGGCCCTGAATCTCCTTCTGTTTCTCTAATTCTGGCCCAAGGCAGACTATTACTCTCTGGATATTGAAAACTAGTACCATGTATAGCTTATTAAGCTAAGTTCTAAATCCGCTGGCCCATATTCAGGTTACTCAAGATTAAATATAACTCTTTTTTAAAAAAAAACAACAACCACCAAACCAGCGTTTGGAGTAGTTTAGCTGGTATGCTTTTATTTTTGTTTCTTCTTTTCATTTGTTTCTTCTGTTCGTAATCTTTTTACTACGAGCATGCAGCTCCATCCACTTGTAGCAGCATTCCTCCAATGCTATCATGAGATTCACTAGCGATGTTCTGTAAATGCCAGCCAAAATCTATCTGCAAGAACATCTGCTCAACAGTGCAAAACTGATGTAATTACCAACCATCATCTTTTATCCTCCTGCTGGGGCAACTGCTCCAAAGCATGACTTTTTGCCCTGAGCTAACAAGATCCAGAAACTTGCTGTTATGTACAAATCCTGCCACGGAAAACGAACACGAATTCTAGCAGAATCTTTCAGCTACAAGAGGTAACAAATACCCAAGTGGTGTGGGTCTTGTGGAAATATTTAAAATCATCTGTGTTCTTATTTGCTGCTTCTGCTTTGTACATTGTTGCTCTATGGGATTATTTTTAATAGTTGGCAATGATCATACAAAATAATTATCTTCAAAATATATATAATAGTGAAAAGGACATTGCAGATGCTCAAGTTTGACTGCAATTAAATTATAACAGGTTGTCATGTGTGCATGTAAATGGATGATAGGTACTAGAAGATGGATATTTTTTACATATAAATGTACACAATAAGGGTACACTGTATTTGCTTGTAGGAAAAACACAAATTCACTCACTTTATGGTACTGCTGGATATATTGCAGAGACTTTCAACAGATTGCCTATACCTTTCAGCAACTTTTTTCAGACTATGTATTGGTATCTTCCTCTCTGGGAATTGTTTCCAGCACTGCAAACCTCCAAGAGCTTTCAATTAATTACAGTTTTCTGTCTCAAGCAACCCGATAACGAAAGGCTTCCATTTTCCTCGTACTGCGGAACTGACTGCCAGAGGAGCCACCTACCTTGGTGGCAGGTTCCACATCCAGTGCCTCCGGCTGTGACCCTTCAGTCATCGAAAGCGTAAGGTGTGTCCAAGTGTAAAACTCTGACCGTCTCAGGGCAGCAGAGGTTATAATTGCAGGGTCACACATTTCTCAAATAGCATTGGTTTCACCTCATTCCTGGGGAAAGGGAGCTCTCCTCCCTGAGCTGGGTAAGCTCTACCTCAAGGTCACATTTGGGAAGAGTATACAATTTTGATGGCACCTGCATAACCTTGTGTACCTTAGGTGATTAGGGAAAATCCCCTAACCTACAGTTTTCCAGTCACGCTCTTTAAAAAAGCAAAGAAACCCGGATTGCTGAAATAAAATCAGAAAGAGCCCCCCAAACCCAATAATATTTGATGGGCAAAGCAACACATGCAGGATGAGGTTTCCCTCGTATTTCTAAGTAAATACATTTACAAACTATCAGCAAACTTCTGGCAGAGCACCCTGTCAGCACTGCCTGCTTAAAAATACACGCCTGTGGGACTCGAGGCAGGAGCTCCCTGTTCAGCAGCTTCTCTGCTTCTGCATTTCTGTGGCTTCCAGGCCCGTATTCTGGTTCCTAGAGATTCTGATTATCCCTTAGATCTTTGGTGGGATGATTTCTGCGTAGCAGAAGCTGGTAGGGCTGTGCTAAAATGGGCTATTTTCACAGCCAGGTTTA
Source organism: Egretta garzetta (assembly GCF_000687185.1). Classification (NCBI taxonomy): domain Eukaryota; kingdom Metazoa; phylum Chordata; class Aves; order Pelecaniformes; family Ardeidae; genus Egretta; species Egretta garzetta. The sequence goes on along the minus strand of NW_009260022.1, from coordinate 5,567,874 downwards.
GCAGTGTCCCAGACACGCAGGTTTGGATTCCTTCTTGGAGCTAGCACAGGCAACTGAACATTGGTCCTAAGTGATGTTGCTTGTGATATAAATATATTTCCAAGCAGAACGGTGGGGTTTGCACATTCTCTGCTATATTCTGATCTCGAGTTACTCTTAATCAACACATTCACCGCACTGAGGTCAGCAGGGCCACGCTGTGTCGCACCAGCAAAGGACTTCCGTCAGCCTTGGTGGCTTAATGAAATACTTCAGAAAGACCTGCAGTGGCACTTACTCACCTCTTCACGCAGTTGCCCCAGACTTTTTGTTAAACCTGTTGATATTTTTATTTCTTTGGACAGCCTTCCTATTGCTACATGTCTGCACTTTATCATCTGAGGAAAAAAGCAATTGCAATGACAGAACTAGACCTTGTTATGCTATGAGTAATATTACACACAGTCCAGCACTTCTGGAGGGAATCTTGAACACTGGTGCTTTATATACAATGATAAACAAGGGGAATTTGGTTTGTATTTGAGATAATTTATGGTATAGGCTGCTTCATGTGTAGCTGCTGCTGCGCTGTTGTTTCATGCCAAGATTCATTACACGTAATGGGTTGGCTAACATCTCTGGGACTTCTTAAAAGATGTGTTAAAGAGCCCTAAAAGAAAAGTATGCAGATTAGAGTTTCCCATGTTTTTCGTAAATGGTTTAGACACTTGGAACATGTCATTAAATTTTTAACAAAAGGAACAGAAGGAAAGCAAAGTACTAAGTATTTTCTTCTTCCTGCTCATTTTTTGGGTAATGAATTTTCTGCTTATTGAAGCATATTTTGTCTGTTGTTCTTCGCCTGTTGATTAACAAAGGGCTAGAACAGTTATCGTATCACTCAGGAAAAGTGGTGCTGCATAACACTAAATATGTATTCCATGTAATCCTGACTCCCTGAAATTTTTGTGGTTTGTGCTTGTGGAGGGAGAATGTAAAATGGAGACACAAGCCTACCAGATTAGAATGGTGTGCTTCCAGATCCACTTAGCAATTGTATCGCAGAGGGATAAATGATAGGGGAAGGGTAGGCTGGGAGAGCCGGGCTGTAGATACCAGTATACCAGACAACATACAGTCTGGTTGTAAAAAGTGAGCTAAATTCCCAGCTACAGTGCGGCTACAGGTCTAATACACATTACTGGTGAGACTTGCCTAGAGACCAGTTCTTAATTTCTCTATGCATAGCTTGCTTGGAGGTTCCCTCGTGTCAAATTTTGACCTCAGATACACAAGTACAAATCCAGAATAGCACCAGTAAAACCCATGGCCTTGCTTTGGAGTGATGCCGTGCATGTGGCAGCTAGCACCAGTTTTTGCCTTCTCCCCTGCAGGGAACAGGCTGCTTCATCCCGAAGGGGTCTGACGCAAAGCGCCGTGAAGGTGATGGAAGAACAGAGAACTGGAGAAGAGGCTGTGGGCTGCCAGGGTGCCACAGCCCCTGCCATCAGTGTGGGACCCTGGGAGGGTAAGGAGAGTCTTTTGGGGGCTGGACACAGGGTCACTGGTGGGTGGTGGGGCCGGGACAAGCAGGGCCACACAAGGTTAGTGAGAAGCTGGCAGAAGGATGGGAAATCTCCATCTCCTCTGCTTCGCTCAGCAATGAGAACACCACCGAGTTTCATCTACTCCACTACTTTGCTCGCCCCCGTGCAGCTTCCAAATCCAGTTTGTGTTTGGGTGAATCTCTCATCTATGATCACCTGAGCTCATTGCGTATGCAACGCTATTGCTATTAATCCCTCTGGCATTCCCAGCTCCCTGGATTTTATTTGGGTTTAGAGCTAGTGGTCCTTATTTTTTAGAGTGAGCCTTTGAGGCTCCACTACACTGCTCCTAATATGGGATTCAGTACTTATATTTTATTTAAAACACAGGGCTTGTTACTACAGTGCTTTTAACATTCTAATATACGCATAAAATTTTTATGGCGCGCTCTCTTCCTGAGAGAAGTCTCAGGTATAAAACAATTTTTCAAGAAAAAAAAAGGCATGTAACAGCCCTGCTTTGCTTTAATTTTGGGTCCACAAAAGTCTCTTGCTATGTGTGATTGATATCAGTGAAAACAGAAAATAAATCTCCAAGAACAAAGCATCAGAGCATTTTAAAAAGCAGCTTATTTCTGTGTTGCCTTACTCATCTCATTTGAGTCTAGTGCTCTCCCCACACATCATTTTTCCCTGTTTCAGTCTCCCACCCTCACCACACACACCTTATCTAGAGGGGCTCCCAGAGATGAGGTGAGGTCGCAGCTCCCCTGGGATGCAGGCTCTGGCCCCACTGGCAGGAGGGACAGAAAGACCACGCTGCTGTGGGGCAGGAGCACCAGGCGATGCAGAACCCCTTTGCCTGGGACCCTGCAAAAGGGTGGGGGAGATGCCCAGGCTGTACTTACAGCACTGCTGGCCTTTCTGCTCGCGCAAAGCAAGCAAGAAGCCATCATGTTCACGCCCAGGTAGTTGCAGGCAGCAAGAAGAGTGACAGCTATAAGATGTGTAGGAATGGGACACTTCCTTTTGGTTGTCCCTTCTGGTAGGGTGCGTCCATTGGCACAAAGCCCTTTCCCTGAGGCTATCATCAATGTAGCGTCACTGAAGCTACTGCAGATTCCAGCTGGATGTCACCTCTGGCATCTGTACCTGTGGTGCTTTTTGCATCTGGGACAAAAAAAAAAGCCACACCCCCTAAGGGGACTTTGTGGTCACTGGTCATTTTTCTTCCATACAGAAGTTCCTGCTTTGCCAGGGAAATGGCGGCGTGTAACATTTCATCGAACATCGAAAGCCCGAATGCGCACCTACCAGGTCTTCATCGCAGGTTTGTCTGTGGTCAGCTACAAGAAGCTGAACCTTTACTGAAAATGAATCAAAAAGAACCAGGTTTTCTCTTAATGTTCAGAAGAGTTTGATTAGCTGTTTGTTGATATACTAAAATGTTTCAGACAGTTCTTCAGTGCTTATTTAATCATGATTTTCATCCACCTTGACAATATACTACAGTAAAAATGCTAATTATGATTCTTACTGTTTTCATCTGGAAGAGTAAATAGCAAGGGAAAGCTGCTTATAGAGTATTTCCACATGGCTGAAATCAGGAATTGCTGGAAATCTCACATGAAGTTCTGCTCTTATGAGATTTACAGATCAAAGTTATTTAGATGCGTTAAGTTGCAATTTACAGATTTTTATATTAACAAAACCAGGTCGGCTGCAATTTGTGAGATTTGTTTTTTGCTAGAAGACAACAAAAAGGTGCGGTTCAAAATAAATTATGCATGTGTGTAAATATGTGTGAGGGAACACCCTCAAAATCTATATACCGATTAGATTTATAGCGTACAATTCAATTCTGTTTTGCAAAGCAATAAAAGTACTTGCCGATTCTCATGAAAAACATCAATATATTTTAGCTTTAATAATGAAAATGTTTAATAAATAAGATCCAATTATCAGCATCATGTATAGTACAATATAAAACCTTTTTTCATACATCCGTGCATTTCATCTTTATTTTTACTGGTCTTCTCAAGTTGCTTTTGCTATTTCTCCAGTTCATTTTTTTTTTCTACAACAGACCTTGGCTAATTGTTTTACTTGTTTGACTTTGGATTTCTCGATGAGTAGTTTAATGCAGAAAGGTTACTTATTTTTGTGAGCAAGTCTGGCAGGGAAATGGGTGTTGCTTGGTTCAGTGGTTTTTGCATACAGTATGACATAATTATGTTTATGTGTCTTGGTTGAAAGAGAATCCTGTGATCTACTGTCCTTGAAAGCTGTTGTCTTGGTATTTTCCTGCATTTACTCTAGAAATGCAAACCCAAATTTAGCTTGATGTAAACAGATATAAAATAACCTAATAGAAACATATATAAAATAACGTGTATCTGCCCATTTAGCCACACACTGGCAGGACCTTACTGACCCTCTGCAGGGTGCAGAAGGCCCATTTGTGGCAGTGGGGGCAGTCCCTGTTGTAAATAAGGATCAGGCTCTTCAGTCAATTTTTCTTTTTTTTTTTTTTTTTTTTTTTTTTTTTTTTCCTGTCTTGATGCTGTATTTGGGAGACTGGATTAGGTTAAATCTTGTATTGGCTCACTCAGCCGGTGCCACTCTGCCTCCCCACAGCCAGAAGGACGAACGAGCAGGTTGTTTTCTTCTTTTAAGAGATTTGAAGGTCAGAGCATCAAAATGGTAATTTCAATCAGAGCCAGCCTGGTTGCTCAACAGACTAACAGAGCTACTGTAGGTTGTAGATCTTAATGTGCGTGGAGGCTGTGATCTAATTCCGAGCGCTGCTTGTTGGGTCAGATCTGGTTGAGTCAAAACGCGATGCATCAGCCCATTAGGTCGTTCCTGAGAGGCTGCCTCCCGCGTAAGTGGCAGCAAATAAAATACAAAGGAGGAAGGAAATGGAGACCTTGGTCTCCTGAACAAGCACAAATCTCTGCATTAAGGATTAGCACTTAGAAAATAATCCACTCTTGCCTTTAGTGTAATCTGGGCAGAGGTACTAAATTCTGTGTTGAAGCCTTTGCAGGTACTGTCAAGAACCAGACAAAGGCATTCCTTGCAAATGGATGGGAGTAGAAAGCAGGGACTGGAAGGGAGAGAACAGATTAATTTCTTACTGTCACTCGATTAATCCTCAAAGTGCCAAATAGCGTGATGTCAGCTACAACAGGAGACGCCGTTATGAATTCACAGGTCTATCCAGAAAGGAGAGAAGGGATTGCAATGACTTGATTTCAGGTGTAAATATAAGAATTTGTGCTGACAGTATAATAACTAATAAGGATTAGTAGGCATTTGAAGAAATAATAGTATATTTTAAACAAATATACAGGGGTGTTTAGAACCTTACCATAACCCGCCCCGATGCGCAGGTCTGTGCCTAGCCCCAGCACACTAACAATAGCAGCAACAGCAATTATACAGCAAGTGTAAGCGAGCAACATTTTTCAAGACACTGTAGGTACTGTATTAGGAGAAAAAACCCAAACAAACAAATTAGCAAAATGAAAGCACAGCACAGCACTTAATCACATCGTTGTCTCATTTAAATCAGTGGGTCGACTCATTTTCGTATAATTATGCATGTTTTTAAGATATGCTTGGTATGTCACAAGACTGTGTAATCTTATAATTGCAGCTATCCATTTCCCTTATGTTTGCCCTATCTTTGGAGAATGGGCTGCTCTTTTGTTACCGGTCGTAGGGTAGCTGGCACAGGGGGCTGCAGGCTGGCGACAAGAGCTGGTAAGCACTACGATAGGATGCGCAGTAACAGTGTCTTAGCTTAAAACCCATTAATTACTGCGGAAGCGATGGTAAAATACAGAAGTTGCTTGATCACCTTGCAGTAGAAAGCGATAGGGTGGCACGGTAAATGGCTCCTGCCACCTTTGTTGTACTCTGCGAAAGCCAAAGCCAGTGGAAGCCAGAGCAGGTAGGCGGAATTACAAGCGGGGAGCTCTGGCAGAGATGGGGGAGTGCAGGTGGTGGGAGAACAGTAGTAAAATGATGTGTTTTATGTTACTAGTGTCCTGTCTTTTATTTACTTTAGTCTGCTGGCAGGATGTTTCTCTGTAAACATTACCACAAAACACTTAAGCAGGAATAAAAGTGACTTTTATTGAAGGAATTTAAAAGTAGTCTCTGGAAAACATGCAAGAAACACCATGTGGACTCCATATCTTCTTCAAAGTAGACTGAACACAGCAGGGATCTGCTACTGTCACCAAAACCAAATCCAAACTGCACCTTTTAATATTTATGTAATTGAAAGTACAGATCAAGGTTGCTGTCTGAAAGCGCTAACATTTCATGACAGTGAAAGAGTCAAACTCGCCTTTTCAAACTTGTAATAGAATACGTAGCACCAAATTAAGCCTGTAGTTCTGGCACAAACTGGCAACATCAGGACAATAGTCCTTACCACATATTGCAAAATATAACTTTCCATTCTTTAGACTAATTAGAGAGGCAGCCAGTAGCACCACTATGGTTCTGTCAGCATTTCCACAATAAAACCCCCTTTTCAGGGCTTTATAACTTGGCTGTAAAAAATTAGCTTCAGGCTGAAACTTGGCATGCCATGGTTCAGCCCAGCAGCAAGTCGAGCTGTGCATGTGGTTATGTGTGTGGTTTGTTGATTGTTTCCTAAATACAAATTTTCATTAAAATTAGTTTTGCCACTTCTTGGAAGACAATAATAAAATAAACTAATTTTTAAAAGAGCATAGTTACATTCTTTGGCAGTCTCTTGCAGCAAATTGATTGTTAAAAGTATGAAGGTTTGAGGTGAGAAGCATACAGCCTAGTGACGCTTTTTTTGTTTTAAATTAAATCATCTCAAGGGAAGTTTGAAAGTGGGTTGTTGCACTTGCATGATGAACTTATTTCACAGGGTGTGATCCTGACTCCATGAAGGACATCAAGCAGCTTTGACAGAAAAAGGCCCCACAAAAGCAGCTCACTTGAGGGCACTGGTATCCAAAAAGTCCCTGGAGCCCTTGGAACAGCTGTGCCAAAGGGAGGATCGGGGTTGTCCCCCTCGGGCTGCAGGAGTGTTCAGGCCACTAAACACTCAGGTGGAGAAGCCACCAGCATCCTCCTCCACCTTGCACGTAGCGGTGGCAACGTCAGCCTTTCCTAGGCTTGTGCCACAGATCAAACTGAGGGATCTCTCTGAGTCGTGGGTGGTAAACTGCTGTTTATTAAATTTCCATAGTATGGATAAGCACAGTGCATTACTTCAGAAGTGTTCACACAACCCATCTATATCCACAAATTTTGAAGTGAACTGCGGAGCGTTAATAATCTTATTGCAAATGCTTCTCTTTCAGCTTCACTGTGGTCTGTAGAAATGCCCAGAGAGACAGGACACTACGGTGCACCTGGAAACACTGCAACATGGAGAGAGGAGTGGAAGTATTTGAAAGGAAAGTCAGAAAGACCGGTAAGATGGGCAAAGTTGACTCTTTTTTTTTCTTCAGGGGGGTCTTCCTCATTTTAGTGTGGTTTAAACTCTGTTGTGCGTGCGTTTTTGTTTTTGTTTTTTTTTTAATTTAGCATTTTTAACAGTTAATAGCAGTTGCTTATTAAAAAAGACAGATAAAAAATAGAAGCCACAGAAGCTAGCATTGCTTCTTCCAAGGAGCAAATAAGAGAAATCTTCTAAAAATACATAGGAGATGGAAAATGTCATCAATATGCACTAACATATTCTCCAAATCATTCTTCAATATAAGTGTCACGAAGAAAACTAACAATCCACATCCAGTATTCTTCAATCAATGAACAGTTGAAGATGAAAATTAATATTATAGAGTAGAATAACCAATTATAAGCCAATTCAGAAATCTATTCATCATGGACTCATTTTTTGCAATGGGTGGATGAGATTTGAAAGGGAGAGAAAGCGAGTGAGTAAGCAGCAGTGAGCCAACTCACCAGCTTCCCAAGCACAGAGCTCTGTCACCACCCCAAAAAAGAGCTGATAGCTGATGAACAAGTGAGGTATTTGGGCTCAGCCCTCCTCCCCAAGTACAAGGAGTCAGCTAAGAGAGCCGGCTCTCACGCAGAGGTAGGCTCAGGCTCTCCATCAGATCAGCAGAATTTTGTTCCAGCGTTAATTTTCTCCAAGAGTAGCTGCCAGGATATCCTTGAACACATAAACCCAATTAAGCCAAGCTAAACTGATCATTAGGCTTTCAAGTATGTGTCTGCTGATATTTTATAAGGCCGTAGTCTACTTAAAGTTTCACCTCCTGCAGCCACCCAAGGTTCACCCTGGGAGTCCACTGAAACAACAGGCAAAGGCTCCTAAATTTCTAGGAGAGCCTTTGAGTGTCTCACAATTACAGAGGCTGCCAGACCGCTGTGGCTCACGTGAGGATTACTCCAAATTTCTTTTTACCTTTTCAACTGCTGAGGTAGCACCCACTCTGAATAGCTGGTGTGACTTGGACCTACACCCATGGGCATCCCAACAGTGTCCAAGTGGGAAAGCGTGTGAAGGGGGCGCAGGAGACACACAGAGGCACAGACTGAATTCCATTTGTCACCTTGAAAACCAGTTTAAATTTTCTGATTTTTCTCCATTTGCAATAATTGTCATGCTCTGGCTGTGATCATGCAGCTGTCGTTCAGCAAGTGCTAGCACCTAGTAGAAAGCAAACAAAAAACCTGGTGCTTAGTGTTTCCCTTCTCCTCCCTTCCAAACCTACCTCCCCACCCCAGTCCCAGCTTATACAGACAACTCGCCTTTACACAAACAACTCTAGTCCTCCAAGAAGGAAACAGTAACCAGACACATTTTTAAATAAATAAACTTAATTTGTTGAACAGAGAGGGTATGCGCTGTTCCCTAATCCTGCTGCTGTCCCCTGACCCTACACAGACAACTCTGTGACCATGTGGTCAGAAGCCATTTTCACTGAGCCAAAGCAACACCAGTTCTGCTCATCTGAGCTTCAGTTTCTTACAAGGTTAGTTCACACTTAAGTATGATGAAGGACTAGGTGAACACATGCATCGGAGAACATCTAGAGGGATTTTATAGACAGCCAGGGGTCAACAGCCCCAGGTCAACACCCCTGGTCGCAGGCAGTCTCTTGCCCATCCTCATGCTCACTTTTGCCTGTCTAATTAGAGAGCTCATGAGCATGAAGACATTCTCCCTCTTTGAATGCTGTATGCATTTCTTTATGCTCTACCAGGTCTTCTGTGATAGTAAATGTCTCATGTACCATTTTGCTTGAAGAGGCGTTTGATCCCTTTGGACTCCCTTTCCGCAGTACTCAACAGCCTGCAGGCTCAAGTCCTGCTTCCTTAAATTTGGGGATGTGCTGACTAAACTGCATGACTAACCAGATGCAGTCAGAAACACGTGGCCCAGATCTTTGTGGTAGAATGCTGGAAAATGAAATAAAAAGAATGTAAACACTTTATCATCACAACCCACTTGAAAAAACATTTTAAAATGCAACAATTAGAGTATTATCATTCAGCAACACAATTTACAAATGTCTTTTGTGGATTAGTAGGACTTTCAGGCCATCAATATCCATGCTATTGTGCTGTCATTGCCTTAGGACTGCGTGGCCTCCACAGCTTCATGCATTGAATAAGCACTTCCCAATATTTAAAGATCTCCTTTACTTGTTTGGAATCTCTTTGTTTATTCTGTTTTCTCTGGAAGACACTGTCTGACTCCTTTTTCTCCCTCCCCAGGCCCTGCTCATGTTTTTAATGAATCAAAACCTGCAGACTGCAGTTGTGATTTCTGTATTTCGGCAAGAATCTCCTCTACGATTTCTGCAAGGTTGCACGCAAGCCCAAAGTCTGCTGCCAGTGACTTTGCTGAGATCACAGGAGGGTGAAGGAAGACAAAAATCAGGCTAGATCTTGGCTGCATAATGCCAGCTACTAGAGGAAATACAGAGGGCTGAAATCAGAGGTGGCACAAGAGGTAAGTCAGGGTAAGTACCTGTATCATAAATTAGCCTGAATTAAATGATCAAAACCTAAGATAGAATCTGCTATAAAGAAAAGGGAAGCACAGCAAAGGGTAGGACAAGATACATTCCTTGTTGCACCTCAGCTCCTATTTATCATTAAATGTGTACCCCAGGCTCAACCTGACCCAACCTGACATACACTGGATAGTTACATCATGACTTCTGTCACTGCCTGTGACTCGTCTTGCAACAGGGAAAAAGCTGAAGAGTGGTAGTTTTTAAAATTTGTATTTTGTATTTAAAAAAAAATCTCATAATATTCTTCATCAGAACCTAATTATTTCAAACGAGCAAATATGGAGGAGATATGTATATATTTCTATCTATAAGTAATATGAATGTAGTTAATAAGGCCTACAGTGCTACACTGGGCTACTGCTTCCTCAGCACATCTTAAACTGAAGCCGGCTTGGTGGTTTGCACTATTCTGAGAGCCAACAGGCCATAGCAGAGAACACCCCATCACGGTGTTGGCACTCTTGCCTGCCTTGGCTGAAATCTCGCATGGCTGGGCTGTACCGATTCGCTGCTCAGAGGGCCATCACGAGTTTCCCTCATCAGTTCGTGTCCTCTGAATCCTGCCAGGTCATGCTGGCAGGGAACAGAGTGACTCTGGGGAAGTCAGGGCGTTGTGCTAGTGATCAGCTTGGCCCTTTGTAAAAAGAGACTGGTATCCCTCTTTTCCCTCTCTTTCTCCCTCCAGCAGGAAATTTTCATTTCCAATCCAGTGACTCATACAAGTCTCTTCATCTTTTTATCGAAGCTCTCAAGTCTCCCGATGAAGAGCAAAAGCTAAATTCTACAAAGCAACATAAAGGGGATGCCAGTTATGATCAGGCTAAATTTAATGCACTCTCCCATGTATGTTAATGCTTTATGTACAGCTATGCATCCAGCTAAAGGGATAGATAGAAAATAGGCTGGGAAATAGAAGAAAATGAAGTTCACAGCAAAGGCTGTGTTTCCCCAAATAGAAAGCGTTTAAAGATTGGGAATTGCCTGTTTCTTTTACCCACGTTTCCCTCCCAACTCTATCAGCCAACTTTCTGCTAAGCCTCTCTCTGCTTTTAGTTATCAACTTGCATTTTTTTATCCTGTTCATAGGAAAAGAAAGCAAGCAGACAAGAATGGAAAACAGAATTAGATAAATATCTGGCAGCGTTTCATGAGAAGCATATTCTAGAGAGAGCAACAACAACAATCTAGATAAGGCTCGACTTTTCTTTTTGCTTGCTTTGAGGACAGTTGTTTGGCAGCTCCCCACTTCCCATGTATGCTTTGCAGTTTATGTATAAAGGTAAACTTCCTCACCACAAAGACACAGATAATAATGGACAAAAGTTTGGGGGAGATATTTGTAAATGATAAAAATCGTATGCATCCAGAGTAGCATGGTTTGGGTAAAGATTTTTAAAGCAGCCTTTTTAATCTCATGTGTAGGAAATGTAGAATGCGATGTTTGCCTTTTTTTCATAACCAGTAACTATACGGATAGGTATGCGGGGATGGGGAGGGACAAACAAACCTAAAGATGACAGATCTGTACAGAATGCTGTTAGTATGCCAGATCTTATTACAGAGCAGTGGGAGGCCTTGTACGCTACGTACCAGCTCTATGGGGACCTCCATATTTAAAACAAGATGAAAAAAATGCGATTTGAAAAACCCCTCATGGGCAGCCTTCAAAGGCACAGACAGGTTCTGACTGGATTAACATTTATTGACTGTTTAAGCCTGCTTTTTTGCTTCAGGACAGAGACACACGAGTTTAATTGCAGAGGCTGTTCTGCCAACTGATCACCAGAGTGGCAACCAAAGCTTTACTAATCGGTCCTTCATTAAAGAAAAGTCTCTATTACAAAACAAATTAAGCACGCTCTGATCCTAACCTACAGGTCCAATGGCATTACAGCAAAGTTTAAGCTGTTAGAGCACTGAAAAACTTATTAAGGTTTAGCGCTGAGATAGCACTTTTGTATTGATTTTACAATACACAGGTATTATGATTTATGGAGTGCTAGTGTCACTCTAACAAGCTGAAGGACACACAATATCATCTCCAACATCATTAAAATTCAGAAGCCTCTAGAACTAACTCATCAACCACTGTACATTGTCACAGACTATAGAGCTGTACGCCGGTTGGAAAATGCCCTAAGCTTTCCGGGACAGTTGTCTTCCTGAATCATTTAATTAAAAAAAAAAAAAAAAAAA
>NW_009260022.1:5555640-5556051 GCF_000687185.1 Egretta garzetta | reverse complement strand
AAATGCCGCGTTCATGTAACAAAATGGCACTGTTATTTACTATCACCTGTAAGAAAAAGGGGGGCTCTGCCTTCTGTTGCCAGAGTGCTCGAGTGCCGGTGTTGGGCCCGTTGGAAACAGCCGGTGAAGCCGAAGGGAGAGAGGAAGGCTTTGAGGCGCCACGGGAAAGCCAGGCATTATCCTACCCCGTTCTCTCTCAGGAATGTTTTATTTTACCGAAGTTTGGGTCCCCACCCTGCCTCAGACCAAAGCCGCCCCTCCCTCCCAAGTGGCTGCTCTCGGCTTTTTTTCCCCCAGAGAGGGGGGGGGAAAAAAAAAAAAAGAGGCAAACCCCGGTGCTCCCGGCACCGCGCTCTTTTCAAAAGGGGGAGAAAGCGGCGCCTGATGCAAACGCGGTACAAAGGCCCGCTG
>NW_009260022.1:5551443-5555576 GCF_000687185.1 Egretta garzetta | reverse complement strand
GGAGCCTGCGTGCGACGCGCGCAGCCGAGAGCGCTCACGTTTCTCCTCAAAAGCGTTTCCCTTCCCCCCCTTCCCCCCCCCGGGGGTACGCCTCACCCTTCCCATAGCGCAGCCGTCGAGCCCCTGCTCTTGCACCCCGGTTTCGGAGCTAGGAAGGCCGAGTTAGTATTTTTACAACCGGTGGGGGAACATATGGAGTAGAGGCACAACTTTGCCTTTCTCCTAGCGATATCCGAGTGCGGGGAGTCCTCCTCCTGGAATTTTATAACTCGGCTCATTGCAAGCACGCAGATGACGGTGGTACCGATAGCACCGGGATGGATCGGGTCTGGCTGAGGGAACCTGTCTTGGCAAAATCCTGTTTTATTTATGCTGTGCTGCGCTGAGTAGTCGCTACTTGTAATTATGCCAGTAGGACTCCTCGAGCCCGCTTCTCTTCTCCGTTGTTATTCGTACAGCCCACATGTGGTCGTTTACGCCAGCGCTACCAAACAGCTTAGAAAAGGGATGTGGGAATGACTGTACAAACCATCTGAGCCCCAAACCCATTTGTTTTTGATATGGTGGTGTAGGATGCCGGGTATTATATATAATAAGCATTTCCATTCTTTTCTGTTGCATGGTGGTCACTGGTAGCTGTTATTTCCTACCTCAATTAATGAAAAGCGTTATGGCGTTATTGCATTTGCTGTAAGAGCATGTTCAGACACAGAAACGTGTGCAGCTCCCTGTAGAAGCTGTGGGAATGTTTCATGTGAAAGGACTTCAAAGTCGGCGACTGGGTAGCTAAGCTTCTTAGAAAGCAGCCTTATCTGAGGAGTTCCAAAGTGTCCTAAATTGACAGAGCCCTGTGATGTGCCCCGTGCTTCTGTTTGGCGTACACATGCTCATTTTTCCCCCCAATTCAGAAATATCTAAATATTTCTTTAGCTTTGAGTATACTTGAAAATGTCATTTAAAGATATAAAAGACTTCCTAAATTATTTTTCTAAATGAAGTTAAACTGTAGCTTATTGATTACTTTTATCTTAAATGACCCTTAAAGCTCCTCAGATTTACCTCTTATGCTAACATAAGTCTTAATTCAACCAGGAGCATCTCCTGATCTCAGATTGCGCTAATACACAGCAGAAGTACGTTCAGCATAAACAAAGATCAGAATCGGTCCACAGTAGGTGAGTAATACTTGAAAGTGACTGAATGAACCGCCCCCCCCCCCAAAAAAAAAGTATAAATTAACATTTCTGTCTGCTGAGAATTGGAGCACCCTCCTTTTTTGGATCTCTCACAAATCTACCAAACCCCGGGCCAGACTCAAGTGGTCCTGCAAAATGCTCCTCCACTACGTACAGCAGAGTAAAATCGAAAAGAATGAATTATTTTAAATCTTCTTAAAATTATAACAACGTAGATATCAAGAGGATTAGATGTTTTCTAAATCAGTGTAAATATGTATTAGTCAGTGGCTTATTGGAGTGGTTGAAGTTGTTCATCTTTTGCTGCTTATGTCTTTAACAGCATATTATTTCTAAGGAAGGAAGGAAAGGCTTTTCTTTCCAGTGTCACCAAAGATGCCTGATTGCAAAATTCAATCAATCCTAAAATTAAAATTAGGAGGCCGGATCAGCATGAAAGCAATTGTGTTCTAAGCCAGCGTTAAGATGTTATTGATAGAAAAGCTAATGCAATACATTTTCCTCTGTCACACGTTCCTGGCCCAAAGCAATTTGCCAACTAGCTAACCACCTCAGCATAAACACCGGGGAGCCCCCGCTGGGTCCTGGAAATCCCGCTTGTCTGCAAGTGCACAATATACAAGGCAAATCTCCATAAAGCTCGGTGCCACAGTTGAATACAAACACTCCTCAGGTCCTGCTGTGACTTGGCATACCCCGCCGGACAGCTGGAAACTGAGAGGAAAGGAGCTGCTGCCAATAACGGGTTACAAGGGATTGTCAGTGCAAAGTTTCCTGGAAACAGGCAGCGACTGACATTATTATTTTGCTGGAGGATATTGATGTGATATATAAGAGATATACAATGCTGTGCAGTTGCATCTGCTATCTATTTGACAGGATATACGGTAAAGCATAGCGCCTTTTTGATACGATCTGCGTGCTTGGGCAAAGAATTAAACTCTGGAAAAAAACAAACAGAATTTTTCCCAACCTTACGTTTTACCTAACGTAATTCTGGAGATCAGGTATTGCCCTAAATGTCTTTTTATTGTGTATATCAAAAAGATTTAGCGTACTAAGGGTCATGAATGTGTATCTAACACCTTTGCAGCTGCCGTTTACTGTAGATAGATTGCATACAGCCCCTCTTTCTTTTTTTTTTTTTTTTTTCTTGGAACCACTTGCAATGAAGTGCTACCGGCAATCATTAAAAAAAGATTGCTCCCTTTATGTGGCTTGAATATACAAAATGGTACTTATCTGCATTCCAGTGTAAAGAATGCTTGAAAGACAATTCAAAGATATAAATGAAACAGCTAAATTAGGGATCGGCATACTCGATCATCATTAGTCTAACGTAATATACTTTTTAATGTAAGGAAGCTACATTTTCTAACCCTGGATAAAAGCCCAGTGTTCTCTATGTGGTATAATAAATTAATGCAATAAAAACAGGTACACTTATCCTGTAAAGAAGCTTATTAACCAGACTGCTAGTGCTGCAAAATTCGGCATACAGTAAACAATACTTTTTTTGTTAGAATAATGACATACAGTTTATTCTTTTATACTATGCAGCACTTGGGGACCACATCCATTTACCAAAATAATACCAAATTAGTACTGCAAATATTGAAATCAGACCTTTCAGACTAACCAGTGGCCTAATTTTCTCTTCAATCTGCTCTTAATCTCAATTCATCAATAACACTGCCTTATTATAGGAGTTTGACAGCGAGCTAGGGCTTTTGATAAATTATACATCTCAAGCCAGATTTAAAATTTGAAGCTCAAGTGCTAATTATCTGTACAGGCCTAGTTAATAACGAGATTTCTTGTTAAGTATCTGATCACAGCATGGGCATCATTTGTCAAGAACCTCAAGTCTACCTTGGAGACTAGCTCTTCGAATTCTCCCTTGCCTACCATATGTAAAATTGGGATCTTTGTTTCTATAATAACCTTTTATTAGGAAGCTGACATAATGATTAAGTTCGCTGTAGACACATACAATGAGTTAGACAATTACCCTTGCTGCTTTAAACTACTCAGGCTCCTAGCAAGACAAAATAATTAATATTGAATTTTAATTTGATGTGTTCCACATTTAAACCCCAATTTGCAAAGTACACCTGGAAGGCTGCCGCTGTTTCCTTGCAGTTTGTGCTGATGAAATAAAGGCTCCTGCAGTTTGAATGTAAAAGCACAGAAGGCATGATGCACCACAATCACTTCTCAGTGGAGCAAAGAATTTTCGAGCATTAATGGGAAAGGTAATTACCTAGGTCTAACTTTATAGCCTTTTCTCTAATGAAACTATAATCTCCCAGGCCTACATGGTTTCAGCATTTACATGATTTTAACGATTTCACTGCCATAACAGTTGTCACACGTGGTAATTTAAGAACTCAGTGCCTTAAAACAAAGATGCTAATTATATTTCTATATTTTTATTATTGAAATAAAACTGGACTGTGTGAAGTGACAGAACCATAATAAAAACAACCATGCGCTGCATTGCCTAAGTGGAAGGAAGGGGTGGGAGGGGGGTGTATTTGTTTGCAGGAAAAAAGGCACTCGAGAGCTTTCACAACGGTACCTGTTAACTGTGCTGAGCGGTTTAATTCCCCTGAGCTTCGGCAGTGGAGCAAAGCCCACCGTGCGCTCTGAGGCGAGGACCTTTAGCCACTCCAACTTGAGGCAAAACTCCCATTGTGCCAACTTGCACAGTTGTTCCCTTCTTAAAATACAAACAGTTCTGAAACATGATCACCTAAAGATGTAGCACATACAAACAGGATCGCCATTGTAAGGTGGAGTCCTGGAGCCCTTCCCCGACGCTGGTCCAGTGCTCTCCTACCAGTGTCACTGCAGTCCTGATGGCAAAGGCTCCACCACAACTGGCAAGCGCTTTCTCCTACATGTGGATGAATTTGAGCTTAAAACATGTAGGGA
>NW_009260022.1:5502012-5551336 GCF_000687185.1 Egretta garzetta | reverse complement strand
AAATGGGCTTATTGCCTGGAAGACTGGATGGACCAGGCATTTGCAGGGTGTTTCCTGTAGCGCAGTTCCAGCATTTCAGAGCGGTGCCTCCCGTGTCTGCTGGGGCGGGATGGGGCTCCCACCCAGCTCACATCATCTGCTATTCGCGGCTTTTGCATCATCGCCTCTGCATCTCTCTAACAGCCTCTGCTTTTTACCATACTAGGCGGCTTGGCTACCTCAATGTCAGAAGCGCAGGCTGGTAGGGGTGTAACACCATTAGTAAAATCGGCTTTCCCAATGACCTCAGCTCCAAGGCTGGGACCCCAGCAAGCACCCTGCCTTTACTCTGCTCTAATAGGCCTGGATGACTTCCTCCAGCGTTGGCTTTTGTCTGTACTTGAGAACCTCACATCTCTAAATGAGCTGAAGTCATCGCTGCTACAATTTCCAGGATAATCTAATTTGATGTTCATCATCATGACAGAGCTTTATTTTCCAAAATCTGCTCGCATCCACTAGCTGTGGCCTCAGGTGCAAAGTTTGGATCCCCGTCAAAATATGAACTTCCCAAAAAAGGCAGGTGTGCTCATGCCTAATGCAGATACCTTCTGATTATTATCAGCTTATAAGTGACACATTTAACCAGAAAAATCAGAAGCCGCTTTGCTGATAGGAAGGTGAGTCTTAATGTTCATTTAGAGTGTCAGTGGGGAGCCAGAATTTCCATTCTGTGGAAAATTCAGACATTTCAGATTTTTTCAATTCTTTACTGAAATGAAAAGCCAGGAAGATAAAAAAAATATTTATCAAGACTATTTTTCTGTCAGAGTCACTCCTACCGGTCCGAGGAAATAAGTCAGGACTGTCAGTAATGTCTTTTGGATCACAAATTCGAGAGAAAGATTCTGGAAGATGACGTCTGGTAGAACAATCTTAGAGAGGTAAGCTCTGAAAAATCCCTGGGGAGTAATGGGCCTGAAGGTTGAAGCCATGGACAAAGAAACATGGAGAACTTAATATGGGGACTAAACATGGATTTCTGCTCTGGCCCCTGTAACTACTGTTTCCTTCTTTGTGTTGATGCAAGAAAGACCAGGCAAGACCCTTGGATGAAACTATATCAATCCTTTTAGCCTGGGGAGGAAAATATCATTATCCTCGCACCAAAGCAAGAAGCAAAGGAGCTGTCAAGCTGGGGAGGGGCAAGGATGTAGTGATGGACCATGGGGGTTTTCTTCCCCCACCTTAGGAAAAGGAAGAATTAAAATCACCTTCTCTGCTTCAGCTGAAGACCAGACACTGCAGACCAGAGGGAGATCATGTGGTATAACAGTACGTTTTGATGGGAGGTAAAAGCTTCTTTTATCAAAAGCTTAAACTTATCAGTGTCTGTAGATCAGTATTTACCATTATACACAAATTCAGAAAGATAATTTCCCATCTGTTAGAGATTTAAAATCCAAAGGTCCTCTCTGGTAACTGAAAAGGAAAAATTTTTTTGTAACACTTTTGTGGTGACTTTTTCAGCATACCCTAAGTGTTAAAACCACTTTTGCTCTGTTTGCATCAGCAACAGGGTAGACAGACTAACAAGAGAGGTGGGCTGGGTAAGGCTGTCAGCTGCCTGTGTTTTTGTTGTCACTCTTCCATTAAGGAAGGTCATTTACTCATCGTCTTCATCTAACGGGCAAGGTACCTAGAGCTACCTCGCATTTACAACAGTGAAAGAGTACAGTGAAGATGACAGGAGAAATGAGGGTGTGGTGGGTTGTCACCAGTGGAAGCCCACGGTGTCCTGGTGCAGATCCCAAGGCAGCTGGGAGGTACTTTAGCACTGCAGGGACGCATCTGCGGATCTGCTCCAAATCACTTGTGTCCCTGTGCCATAGGCAAGAGTAGCACCGCTTCCACCATGCGTTACCAGGCGTGCGTCCCAGGAAACCCACAGGCATGCAGGCAGACAGACATTTTTAATTAACTTATCTACTGCTTATGCACCTTGCTCTCGCAACCCACTTCAGGTGTGTCCAGCAGGGCTGTTCACTGTGGGGAGGACTGCTGTGTCCACAGAGCTTCGCAGAGCGTGGTACAACCCTGCTCTTCTTCTGCATGTGGTCACTTTTTGTGTAATAGCACAAAATAGGTGTCTCTGGAAAGCAAGGCAGCTGAATGACCCTCACATGGTGCAAGCTTAAGAGCTACAAACTCCTGTAACTCCAACAAGCTACAGACTCCTGCACTTTCCCCACTAACTTGTTCAAACCAGAAAGCATTCATGAGTTATTCTGGTCACCAGAAGACAGGTCTTCCACACAGATCCCTGTGTTTTCAGCTCCTAAACTGGGCTGTATCATTCAAGGGGGAAGACACGTTAGTCTACTCATCGCTTAGCACTGTGAAGGAATACAGCAGGATACTGAGGGAGAAGACTTGTATCCCGCTTTTGAGGATGTCAGCATTGGGAAAATCAAACGTTTTATCAGTCTCATCATCAGATTTTTTTTTTTTTCATTTGAAAGCACAGATTTACAGTAATGGGCAGATGTTAGAAAAGGTGAAATAAGAAGGTGCGTTATTAAGATGGTAAGCAATGACAGGTATCTTCCTTAGCTACTCTAGTATAGCCATTCACTGGTGATGTTGCCTAATTAGCCTCCACCACTTACCCCAGGGAGGGGAAGCTCCAAGAGCTGCTGCTCTCCTGCTCCTCCTCTTCAAGATGACAAACAAAAGCAGCCAAAGCAGCTGCTCTGAGCCACTGGCCCTTTTAAAGCTGAGGGCAGAATGAACGCTTTCTACTGCTTACTTACTCCTAGCTTATATATAACAATACAGTTTATATTATATAATATATATGTGATTTCCTCCCTAATCTCTAAAACATCTCAATTACCATTTCTACTGCATATTTTTAGTAGTAGATTCCTGCCTCTTGAAGATGCTTTGGAAACCTTATGCATCATGGTGTGAGAAATAGGAAAACTTCTTAGTAGATTCACGACTGTGTCTTTCTATAGGTTGTACAGAAAGAAGAAAAGTATGATTCTACTAACGGTGAAATTCAGAATGGGTTATTCAGATTAGGAAATTTCTAACAAAAAATTCTTGTTAGTTCTAGAAGGGGCTCCTTTCAGGGTTCCCATCATGATTAAAAAATTCTTCACAGCCACAGATCTTGCTGAACTGAAAGTCAAAACGAGCGTTTTTTGGCATGTATAAATGATATAATACTCAGGCTCAAGATGTTAGATGTAAACCAGTGCTGGGATAAAGTCTTTTTTAACTATATGAAAATATAGTAGAATTTCAACACTATGCAGCGATATATAAAATTCACAAATATTTACTAATGCGCACGGGCAACACAAATCAAACATCCCTTTTTTTCTTTAGACATGCATTGGGTTTTTCAGACATCATATTACCGTGCAATAAAAAAGCCCAAATCACTTATCAAAAATACTGCCAATGAAAAAACAGGATTGCCACTTTGCTGGTGGTCTTAGCAGATAAAGCAAAATTGCCACTATACATCATCCTTAAAAGAAAGACAATACCAAAGGGGAAGCTGCCAGAAGGTGCCATTTTCAGATGTCAAGATAAGGGATGGACGTCTGAATTAATGCAAGACTTGTTGCATGTTGTCTGTAACAGGCAACCTGGTGCCCTGCTAAAGCAGACAGCGATGCTTGCGCTTGGGTGCGTTTCTAGGATGTATAACTGAAGGAACCTAAAAGAAACTTAAGAAAACAAATGCTAGTCTTCAGAGTATTCCTGGAGGCAGCTGCTATGGGTTCCTGATGGTGCTGTAAGCAGTCCTTTAGGAGCTGCATGGAGAAACAATGCAGAGATTGGATCCTGGGAGAAAAAAATCCATTGGAAAAATCCATTAACCCTAAGGGCATAAATCGAGAAGCCACCTTTGGCCTTCCTGGGACAAGGGCTTCTAGGAAAGAATCACCGGTGTCTGTTTTGTGAAAAGACTGTGTAAGTACCGTATTTCAGGTACGGAGGATGGGAGTGTTGATGCCATTATGCAGGACAAGGTTAGTGGGCACTGCAAGAAGCAATGGCAATATTAAGAGTAATGCTAAGAACTACAGGGATTGTAGGGACGGGTAAGTGTTTCATTGGCAAAACAGGTGCCTGCCAGGGCTGGGGCAGGTTTCGGCACATAAGGAAGCACTGCTTTGGAGGGTCTTTTTTGTATTGCGTATAATTGCGGTAAGCATCAAGATTACAAGGAGTGGTGTCTACAAAGCTAGCTGTACTGCAAGACTATCTAAAACCTCAGCTATATTTAAGGGTGGATTTGCACCCATTATGGACTTCTGAAAATGGATGGGAATGGATTGATTTCATTTTGACAGGGAAATATGGTTGGCTTAGTGTCTGAGAAATTAAAATTAATATTCCTCTGGCCACTAACTTTTCAAAGAAGTTACTCTCCGGCAACCTAACACCTCTTTGAACATGTCATTCTTAAGCTGAAGAGCATGTCTATATCGCTTTGCTTTCCTACGTCTCTACCTCGTTATGTTTTCAAGTTGTTGTGCTTTCTTTCACTGCCAGGATTGTATTTCTGGCACAAGCACAAGCCTGCTGCCAGCCGGTCACCTTGTGTTGGAGCCTCCTCATGGCAGAGCTACCAGAACACGGTGTCTCATTAAGTTCTCTGTGCACCTCGTCTTATTTAGAGAGATGAAGGGTCCAGAGCAGAGGTGCCTGCAAACAGGATGCTTTGACACCTTGTAGCTCAGAGCTGCTCAGGCACCCTCCGCTGCCTCATCAGACCACTGCAGAGCCAGGAGAGACTTGCATGCTATAATTGCAAAATCAGTTCTGCGACGCTCCTGCCAGCATTAAGGCTGTCATTCCTATAATGCCCTGATATGTTAAAAAAAAAAAATAAATCTAAATAATTAACATCTGTTCCCTAACACAAGTGTAAATCCAGAAAACTCCTCTGATACTGGGAGTTGGGGCATCTGTGTCTATACTGAGATGTCTGTGTTTATACCGAGACAACTGAAGGCTGAATTCATGTTAGTCTTATTCCTTCACCTGTAACGTGACCATGCTTGAGTTCGCCCTAGAGATGGTTTTAAGAAAAAAGTGTTGTAGTGCTAAATATATTTAACTGTTAAATCTTTAACTGAATTTTCACCGGTCATGTACAAAGCCAGAGTAATACCAGAGTTACATTTCTACTGACTTACACTCTTCACAAATGAAAGAAGGTGAGATGACTTGCTAACTGGTGCAGCAATTAATCTTCAGGAGGGTAGGAGATACAGCATTAAATTGGAGCTCAGGTTACAGGGATGAAATCAAATGAACAAGTTCATTGTCTCTAATATCTTACCACTTATACCACAAGCTGTCTAAGTACATCAAGAGATTTAATTAATTCTGAGATTCCCTGATCAGTTGCAGAAAAAAGACAAAACACAGTGTATGGCAAAAGAGTCCTAATCAGACTGACCTGCTATGTGGTACCAGAATTATCGGTGTACGCTGCGTGCACGCTGCAGATGATATACTGCCTCTGCGTCAGACTGTGCTGAAATTCAGAGCTACATCACAAGTTCCTGTACTCAGAAGGGCATTTGGAAGAACCTGAGAAGACCTTAACTGATCAATTTGTCAAGGAAAAAATTTTCACCATTAAACTTTAAATAGAAAAAGAGTTTCTCGCAAAATGCAAGGCTCTCCCAGCATGTACAAGCTCTTTGTACAGATTAGCTAAGGTTTCTGTGCTGCCCACCCACTTCTGCAGCATAAACCCTGCTGAGGACAAGCCCTACAGCTCAAGGCCCTATGGAGGAATGAGTGGAGCTTGAAACTGCTCCGAGTGGGAAAGGAGGACCTTCTCCCCTCCAAGGCATCTGACTGTCTAGGTCAGGTTTGCCCCCTCCAGAGCCAACAGCTCAGCAGAGAGCAGTGCCCCACAGGCTCCGCATCCGTCCCGCCCCAGGGGCAGCTGCCTGAGTGCCACAGGAGCAGCAGGGTCAGGGCTGGCATGGGGTGGCCCCTTCAGATTCTGGTTTAATTACCCACTCTTTCGATTTCTGCAAAGAATGGAAGCATTTTTTTTTTTTTGAAAGGTGCCACGTTCAGTGTGCTGGGGAGTTTAAGTGGGGCATTATTTATTTAATTCTCTCTTCTCTGCATAGCAGCTGGGCTTTGTATCCCAAGTAATTTAGGTAGGAAGCTTGTTTTTATTCCCTTACCTTGCAGCACAAATGTCACCAGCCCTAGCTGATAGCAGTGACCACTGCCAGAAAGCCATCAACACTTTTATGTTTGTAGATTCACAGTACTCCTTATTACACCTGCAAAACACACAGCTCTGGATCCATGCAATTTATTGTAGAGCAGGAGCTACTTAATGCTCTGCTCTGTTAAAAATGCAAAAGTGAAAAAACCTGATCCTGCCTCCATTGCTCAGGCAGCTGCCATCACTGGGGACGGACTGACTTCAATGCCTGTGGCTGTGTTTTCTGATGAGCTATTGGCACATTAGAGACTTCCCATGTTCACCTGGGGAGGAGCACACCTGTTCGGTCAAGCCGTGTCCATGATAACGTACGATAATCGCACGTCAGTGCTTCTGGGGACTCTCTGTCTTTGCACCCAGCCTGCCGAGAGATCGTGCCATCTATAATGCCTACATGAGCGAGCAGGGTCCTATGCCTTGAATAACGTTGGAGCTTGTTTGTTACTCTTTTCACATGCTCAGTTTGGCAAGGAGAATTTGAGAAGAACTTGATCTAAATTCTCATTGATCTTTTGATTTCCAAAGAGCTGTAACAACGTGCAGTAGCTCAGAATTTGGGCGGTTTTCTACATTACGTTGGTTGTTTAAGGATCAGGCAGAATGTTGTTTTTTCTTTAGAGGTTGATAAGTTCAGTCCTCTGAAGAAGCTGTTGACTACCATTAGTAGTAGGTTCATTTGTTCTCTGCTGGACACTGTCAGCCAGCAGGGGTTTAGGCTGTTGTGCAGCTCCCAGCTCAATTATTTCTCAGGGCTCTTTGTTTAATATAATGGGGTCAAATTCAGACTGTAGGTGGCTGATGATTTCTGGTCCAATTTACAATAGCCTGTCTGCAAGCCCACCTTGAATCCAGTTAATCTCTTTTGTGAAATAAAGTGAAAACTCTGCTAAGTGTTCAGTGTTTTGGTCCAATGTTTAGTTTTTATAATGTGAGCTGATGAGCAATTTTTCCTGTTGAGAGTGGCTCTGACATATTTATGCAGCTGTGTTGATAGAGGAATTATTTTTATTTCCCATATTGTAATCCACTGCAATGGGAAACCTTTCTGCTGAAAGACGAAATGAATACATGAGAATAGGTTTAGTACTACCAATATCTACCATTAACTGTTTTGTGAACCTCAAGTTTACAACTAATCAAATATTCCTGATGGTTGTTACAAGCGTCATTTTGTCTTTAGGAGGCCACAGTACTCTGGTTTGTCAATATATAGGTATTGTAGCTGATCAGTTGGCTTTTTAGAGCAGATATTAAGTTGCTGCCTTGGCCCTGAAAAGGACTGTGAGCCTTAACTGCTCCAGCTCAGCCCAAATCCTTAGGGTTGAAGGACACAACAACTTCTGGAACATCAGGGTGGGGAGTAGGTGTGATGCTTACCCCAGGGATTGTGCAAAAGGTTCAGGAGTTTCAAGGACCTTTGTGGAATAAACTGCTTGATTTATTTTCATGTTTTATGGGAGGGCTGAAACAAAAGGCCTCTACCTCACACTGTCTAAACAGAGTAGTGATGAGACTACTTATCTTCTTCTGGATTAAGGCTCTAATCTGGACTGTAACTCAGTGCACAGAGGCCCAGAAAACACTTCACGTTTCATGATTTTTACAATAAGGCAAATAGATAAGACATTAAGAAAGCTTTAGCAATGGTGATCCAGAATGCAGGGTACACTCCCATATCAGGCTATTTCTACTAGGAGCTAAAGTGATTCAGTTGGACCTGATGGAGTGGGTTACAAATCATAGAATCATAGAATCATAGAATGTTTTGGGTTGGAAGGGACCCCTAGAGGTCATCTAGTCCAACCCCCCTGCAGTGAGCAGGGACACCGCTAACTAGATCAGGTTGCTCAGAGCCCAGTCCAACCTGGCCTTGAATGCTTCCAGGGATGGGACCTCCACTACATAAAATCTTAGTTTTGCTGAAACAACAACATCTAACTACAGAGACAATTTATGGCAGATTTTGTGTATAGACCTAGTGGTGGACATAACCACCTGCTTGCAAAAGAGGAGCAGGAAGGCTTTGGAGTTTTCTAGCATATTCCACTTTTTCCTTTTAAACAAGTGTTTTTCTTTCTGCATCAGTCAGAGTAACAGACAACACTGTACCACAGCAGCATCTTTGTTTAACCTGAACATATGTGTCATATTACTCTTTATATTGCATTCACTTCAGTCCATGCATGTTTGTTCCTTCGATACATATGCAGATCTGAGCACTTGCTATTTATCGTGGGGCAGGAGAAAGTGGCTGACATTCTGCTGATATTGGAATTACAGAGAGGCTTCATTTTAACAGTTGTATCAGGAACTTTGCAACTTAGGGATGCTTTTCAAATATAAAAAAAAAAAAAAATTACCAGAGTAAGCGACTTAAAATGTCAACTAATATAATATAGAATTCTAAATATATTTGATTTTGTGAAAAAATAAAGATCAATTTGCTGATTCCACAGTTGATGGAAAAGGATAGAGAAAAAATCCCCTTTATTTCCCTTTGTAGGTAAAGACATGAATGTTGATTCTTTGTTCATGCGATAAATCTTCATTGTGGCAGTAATGGATGTAGCTTGCAAAAGGGAAAGGAGGTAAGTAGTAAAAACCCCACAAAGCTTACTATTCAGAAGGAAAACGAAAATAGATATTTTATCTTTGAAAGTTATCTCACTGTTGAGTAAATAAGATGTCAAAACTCACTGTAGTCCTGGGTTGGTTTCTGTTCAGTTCTTTCTCAGGAAAACTGAACAAAAATTTGAAACTGAAGAAAAACAATGAGGATGTGAACAGAATCTTTAAGCTGCCAGGGGGCAGCAAGCTTGGAGAGACACTGGAGAAATTTCTAGGTGACTCTTTTTAATATTTATATTTTACATGTCTTCATTTCTTATCTTTATTGTTATGCTTATTCCTACAGTTCTACTTTGAGGATTTGTATTTAAGTTCTAAAAACTTTCAAAGTTTGGAAGAAACAATAAATATTTCCTTCCGTTTTCTTCTCCTCCTTTTTTTTTTTTTTCCAGTGAGCATACTTGTGTTGTTCTTCCACTCTCTAATCCAGCTCCAGTTGCTAATGCACAATAAGCGGAATACAGTCTTAAGAAAAATTGGGAACCCTGAAGGAAAAGAGCCTGAAAAGCCAAATGTGGGACTGTGAGTAAAATGTATTGAACTAGCACTTCGGTTAAGGTTTTGGTAAAGTGTCTTATGTAAATGTTAGTTAATAGAGCATTGGCAAAAGAATAAGATGAGCAAGAAACTGGCTAGACAGTAGATATCTATCTGAGCTGAATGGGAAAGTTATTGAAAAGACGATGCTGGTTCAAAGGGTGATCAAATCTAAAGAGTTGAAAAACTGTTTTTGTTATTACCTTGACACAAACCAGATGCGTTAATGAACTCTGCAGCTGATGCAAATCTGAAAGGTGCTGATGGTTTGGAACAGGTCTGGCATATTACATAGGCAGAATTTAGGGAAAAAAGGTTTGAAATTTAACAAAACTAAATGCAACATTAAAAAGAACTCTGCAATCTGGAATTTCATCAGAAACATCAGATGATGTGGAAGTCGTCCTTTAATCAGCCAGCACGTACAACTCCAAGCCACCAATGCAATAGGTCTGGGAAAGATGTAAACACCTGGGGCTCCCTCTAGGTTTCTGCACATTATTATATTTCAGAACATAGGCATGCTCTAGGTGTACAAAGCTTGTCTAGCCCAGTATTAATAAAGATGAGGAGGATATATGATACTGGCTTTGCATATAGCAAAGAAATAAAAGCAGAGAGAAAGAAGATTCCATTTAAAAATTGATGCCAAATAGAAAGAGACCAATTTCAGGCCAATCTAAAATTTAAATGGAAAATTAGAAGGTCCATCCAACTCACCAGAAAACTGAATTTTAAATAACATTCCACCAGAGAGAAGCAGAGTGTGGGGAACATGCGTGAATTTAAGGTGGATCTGTTACAATGACATGATTATTTGTGGTGTCAGAGACCTGGCTTCAAAGCCCTCTCCAGTGATGTTTTCTTCATTTAAGTTTGGCTAAATTGCAGTAGCACCTTTTCCTTGGGTGCATCTTCAGCTCCTATCAGAAGTCAAAACTGACCACTAAACTCAGTATCCAGAAAGGATTGTTAAAACTCTTCCATCTGCACACTGTGGCATTAACTTTCTGCAGACTTGCAGTCTTACAAATGCAGTTCTTGAGATACCAGTTTTACCTTTTGGATCCTCTATTCGCCTATCTTTGCAGAGAAGACTTCTAGACCTCAGTGTACTTTTCATGAATGCTTAGGCAAACTGTGCACAAGCATGAAATGATTGAAGAATAGAGTACACCAGCCCCGGAGAAGGAGACTGCATTGCCATTAGGAAGGATGAAGTGCCACTGTTTTGCTGGTTGTATCGATGAGTTGCCAGACCCTGGTCCTGGCACCTAAGAATGGCTCTTGTACACTGTGAGTTTCAGGCTCCAGGGTAGAAGACATTCCCCTGAGATTTCATTTGTTTTCCATTGATTTCTTTCTAGCTCATTTGAAGAAGTGGCAATGCCAAACAGCCAGAGAAGTTCTTGATTCTCTAGGGTGACTGTGGAGATAGGCTGCACAAGGTGCCTTCAGCTTAGTAAAACCCTCATGCTGCTTAACTGCTGGGTATCCCCTTAGAAGAACAAGCTTAGAAAGATGATATATCTTTTTTTTTTTTTTTTCAGTTGTTGGCCACTTAAAAAAGCTGCTGTCCATCTGAAGCACTTTGTATGCATGAGTCACCCTTCAGGCACTTGGTGGAGATAAACTTCTCAACTGTCAGAAAAACTGCTGGACCTTTTGGTACAAAAGATCATCCTCTTAAGGATACTTAATGGCTGGGTAGCAGTCTCCTGTGTGAATGTATCCAAGTAATTATAGCTTAAAGTTATACTAATCACTCCTAATAGAGATGGACTGTTCCTCCTGCTGTGTCCCTCACTGCTCCCAGATGAGAACTATCCCAACAATTTGGGATTAGCAAAAACACTTGTTACACTATTAGCTTCATAACTTTATTAACATCTTTGATTATAGAACAGATGGATGAATCTTAATCATTCTATAATGGAAGATTAAATAGCTTAAATTATATCAATCATATTTAAGTCTTTACTTAATAAAACAACAATTTAAGTTGGGTCATCAGTAGGGCTTGAACCTGGGGCCTTCAGATTAGCAGCCAAGACTTCCTCCATTAAAAGAGTAAACCCATTAGCTGCTTGCAGTTGTACACTTATATCTACGCACACTGGCCATTAAAATATATGACACACGCTGTGCCAGCGGATTAAACATTGAATTTTGAGATTAATAATTCCTAGGTTTCTTTTGTGCCTCTCAGAAGGAGTTTTGTCCCCTTAATAGAGTAGGCAATGAGAAATGGGCCAACTGGTGACAGTGTTCATTTATATTTTTACCTAAAGCTTGTATAAGAGTTCAGGTATCAAAAGACTTTATAAAAATGTCTGGTTCAGTTATCTTAGGCTCAGAGACACGTAGGAGCCAAACATGCATATATGGTGTATGCACTTTGAGATCTAGACAGAAAAGAGAGTGATTGAATCCCCATCGTGTCTTTATGAGCAGAATATAATTGAGAATGCAGTAACAGCTGTAGGGATTGGTCACAGTATACTTTTTGTCATCTGTTTCAAGTAAACTGGTTCACCGTAAACAAAATTTTTTAGAGGATTTTTTTTTCCACTACATCATTTTTGCTGTGCTACCTAAACCTTAGGTAACCTTAGGTACTCTTCATGACCTCCCTTAGGGTCAACACTGGCTTGCACTGACCCAGAATCCTAACTGCAGCTTATTAAAGCCCTTTATCTGCCACCTTATCAGTCGTCTTATCAGAGACAACACACCAAACTTTACTGAAGGTGGCAAATGACACCACTGACTGGAGATAAGAAGTATTATTCTCTGAATATTTAATGAAAGATCCAGTGGAGAGTGGCTCAACAAATCTCATATGAAAAAGAGATCTTCAATCTTAGCAGTAAATTTGAATGCAATATGTTTACAGTGCCACCCTTCAGCAGGCTTTGATGTCATGACTGTGTGCAGAGAACCAAATAATGTTGGACTGACAGAAAAAACACACGACTGTTGCTTGACATTGTTAACACAATTTTAACACATTGTTAACGCAACTCCAAGACTGAAGGTGAAGCATGGTAAATTGAAGATCAGCCACTGATACGGAGTTTGAGAATATCACCTCCAAAAGCAAAAACCCCATGAATACACTGAGCAATGTGTTTGGCTCCAGCTTAGTGGGAACAGAAACTAATTGCTCATCAAAAACACTTCCTGTGGCATTATTTGGCTTCCTTGGGGAGTGGGATGGGGGTGTCTAAAAGCAGGTTGAGCTCTAGTTAACTTTGGAAAACTCACAATAAAAGCTACCATTGCACCATAGCTCCACAGCTGTATATTAAGTGCTATAGTTCTGCAAGCTTTGCAAGTTTGCCCATCAGTCTTCCTCAAAACTTTACATACATACTTAAGATTAAAATTTTATTTGGAGATGTCATTTCACTTTACTGCAAACCAGTACATCAGCTCTTCTATAAGTGCACTCAGTTGCTCCCTGAAGAGAGAGAAACTTAGCGATGGTATATATATTTCCTGCTCATTACACTGTAAAAACCCTTGGAGGACTGATACATTGATTAGCACAAGTCAGAAGTGCATCTTTGACTTGATCAATACATTTGTGTGTTGCGGACTGGCTAATGGCAAGTGTCAGAGTGCCCACCTGTTTGAAATAATTGCAGGATACAAGCATTAACCTATTGAAAGAGCACATTCATTGGGCACAAAGAAAAAATTATGATCTTCAACTATACAGCCTGTGTAATAACACTGGCTGCCAAGTAGAGAAGAGATAGTTCAGCTATATTAAAATAGCAGGTAAATCTGGAGTCTGGGGTTTGCTCCAGGTATTTAAAGACCTGAGCAGAGCATAATGAAGGAACAGATGTATCACTTCAAGCCAGTATGGCAGATGAGTAGCCTCAGAGGAGCAGTGGAACACAAAATGAAAAAAGGTACAACTGTGATCAAAGATATCTGATCAAAGGTTCAGAAAATACACACACCCCTGTTTACAGAGATCCTCTGTATGGAGTCTTCGAAGTTTGACATAGATGTGCCACAACTGTAATTCGCGTCACTCCCTCAGGATAGGGTACTTTTTTATGTTCTTGTAAATTTTTTTATTTCTTAAAATAGCTTTTCCAGGTGAGCTGAAATACTTTGTGGGTTGGTTTTAAGTACTCTGGTACTTCTGATGGCCATGTTTTTCACTTTAAAAATCACAAAATGGAGGAGGAGCAGCTCTTCTTTTTTGTTAATCCTGTAAACCAGTAGATATAAAGTTCTTGCTAGAGATTGTTAGGTTCCCTTGTTGGCACGCAGGAATTAAATATTTCCCAGGAAAGCAGCTAGCTAACCACCGTGATAAGGTTATTCTAAGATGAGCTGCTTTCAGTATTTTCTCCTGCTGCTATTCTACTCCAAATGGCATATTTCCATGCTCAGCAGGAGGTAACTACTGTCTGGTGGTTCCACATCTCATTCAGTAGAGGCCATGTCTAACTTGCAGTACTCCAAGGCGCAAATAAGCATGAGTTTCCAAGCAGAACAGAGGAGACTCCAAGCAGCCGAGCTGCAGAGTGCCCTGGACCAGACCTGCCCACTGGCCTTTCTTGGAGGGGACAAGAGATGGCTGAACATGTCCTGATGTGTGGAGATGGAAAGAGAGTGACTTATACAGGAGACAGCCTATGTTGGGCTGAGCTACCCTAGATACTTCATACAGTTCTGGGGTTGAGTCCTGAAACTCTACAACTGCCAAAGCTGAATCACTCTGGCCAGGGAAACACAAACTGCAGGTAACCAGTCACCTGAGGGAAACACGCAGTCAAGTGCTGGTGACCTCAGTGGGTGTCCCCGCTTCCCTCAAAAGAGCCTGACCCAGAAATAAAGAGCTGTTTGATCTGAAACCAGCTTAATTTCCGTTGCTGCAAGAGGATCTCTTTCCAGGTTGGAGCAGCTAAACTAGTATCTTTTCCCAGTCTGTTTAAGACAAAGTGTTTCTACAGCCCTGTCTCAGAGGCCATCATGTTGGGGCTTTCTTCTGACCCAGTCAGCTAGATCACCTTATCGGCATAGAGCAGGAAGACTAGGACTTGCATATCAAACTCTGGTTTTACTGTGATTAAGACTCAGGCCTGTATTAGGTTTGTCACATGCCTTTGTACAGGTGACAAACATACCCCTGTTCTCTGAAAGCTGAGGTTTTGTAGTAGTTCCGTGGAGATGGAGGTAAAACCCAGGCTTGGGAGGAGCTCTCTTAATTACGGGTTAAGAGCTGCCACCTGAATTCAGACACAGCACCTTGATTTATTCCTTAAAATAAGGCCAAATAGGTAATAGTAGCTCCAAAAACTCATGTAAGCGAAGTTAGTGGGGTGACTGTTCCTCCTCTTAAAGTAATAAAACAGTGATTAGGAAGTGTAATATTGAGTTTTTCCTGCTCAGTTTCTGCAGTGCTGAGTTTGCAGAAGAGAGCATGTGCACCTCTCAGGTATATGGGAAGTGCTTGTAAGTGTTTCTAACACATCTGGTAGAGTCTGAAAATGCTTTAATTACTAAGGACTAAAACTGGTAAGGGTTGGGGCTTTTTGTTTTTTAACTAGTAATCTGATACTCTTTTCTATTGTTTTTAGTTTTCTATAGTCACACTGAGGTTAGCTGTATAAATAACAGAAGTTTACTCACTCTAATGTGTCTTTTAAGGAACATCAGAGGGTAAGGTGTTATTGCTGTAATGTGGAAAATAAATTTAATGCCATTAACAGCATGTAGTGCTCCTGCAACACACAAAGGCAAAGAAAAGTAACATAGATTTTAAATGATGATTTAAAGGGGAACACTGAATTTCTAAAACGCCAAAGTGACTTCCTTACCCTGTAGTTTTGTTGTTTACATGAGAAATCTTTTAAATACTGGTGTTAATCTAGCTCTGTTTTCACTAGCTGTAGGCTGATGCATTCATATGAAGCAAAAGCCATCCATTTGGAGTGCTGTGGCAAGTGCCCATGCTAATTGAAAAGAACCCTTTGGGATTTGCTCTCAGTACAATAACTGGCTCTCAGGAAAAAGGAGAGCTCCAGGATTTGAGGCAGCCTTTAATTAAATGTAAAAATGTTTCAGGAAGGTGGTCCTAAGTAGCCCAAAGCTACTCTGTTCTGGACTTCACTGCTGAGCTAGATCAACCTGTGCTGAAAGGACTTCTTGTGAATCCAAGAGGAGCAGCACAAGGTAAGACACCGGTGACACATGTTCTAGGGGAGTGTTTCAGATCCACTGGTTTGTCTGCAGACTCGGTCTGGTGGAATGCTCATCTTTTGTCTTCAGGCTTTCCATAGTAGCATATCTAATCCAGAAACTCTAATACTGACTTAGCATGCAGTTGTTCATATGAAATTTATATACTTCTGTTGGGATGTTTTGCTTTACAGTTAAGAGTATCGTTTCACATGGGACATTTGCTGTCCAGGTGGATGTAGAATCGGTCATGCATCTTCTGTATCTGAGTAGTTGTCACAAACATATAAAAAACCCCTCTAGTTATGGGGCTTGAAAGCTCTGAGTCGAGAAGGTGGGATTTTAGGTGTGGTGTTTAGTTATAATAGGCCCACCTTTTCATCAGCTAGAAGGAGATGGCTGTTCAGTTATTCAGATGCACATCCTTCCTTTAACTGCAGTTCTGCGGTTGCTTTTACAGTTTAGTCTGTGTGAACAGGAGTTGGGTAGTGCCTGGTGAAGACATCAGCAAACCAGGCTTCAAGTCAGTTAAGTATCCAGGGAGATCTAGCTTGGAATCCAGGCCTGGACAAAGCAGGATGCCAAACACCGAGATGCCCATTTCATTGGTGTCTGTGGGTGATACCTGCCCAGGGAGAAGGCAGTCCAGGGGCGCAGGCCCTGCAGCCTGAAGGAGGAAGGGTACTTACAACCTCTTCTCAAATGTGCAGGAAGACGTTTCCTGCTTGATGAGCAGTGGGTGTAGAAAAGCATATTGTATGTGATGAAACTCGTACGCAGGTATCTTACCCTTCACATTTAGCATGTTTGCTTGCAGTACTTAGCTGCTTATGTACACCTGAAGGTAGCGTATGAAATTGGAATTTGACAACGCACTGAAAATTTGACCCTTTTTCAACCCGTACCATGTAATAGAATCATCTGTTACATTATATTTTATTACATTTTCTTCCATACCTTTTACATGAAACCCAAATTTCACTAGATGGATGGATCTCAAGAACCAAGACAACTTTTCTGTGTGCTTTTATTCTTGCTTTTATTCTGTTCACTGTGTGGGACCATGCCAGTTTACTTGATGTTCACCTCCCAAACTCAGTAAGAAATCATTGCCGTAGGGGTTTTATAGCATTAGAACTTATTACTGATAATTTATTCATGTTCAGATCTGACCCTTTTGGGACATGTCCTATGTAACAGAATCTTTTGTTACATTATCTTACATAATTTTCGCACAGACCCCAGTCCTACTGGATGGATGTTTTCAAAGGACTGGAACAAGTGCTTAGTGAAGGAATCGTTGCCGTAGGGGTTTTACAGAGTTACAGCTTGCTGTTGTTAATGTATTCAGTTTGGAAATTGCATTTATATGGTACATGCAGATAGGCAAGCTGAAAAAGGGAGATTAAGTCTCCATTAATTTTGGACACTTCTGAAAGGTTCTTTGGAAATCAAACCTTTGGAAAAACTGAGACTCTGTGTTTAAAGCACTGTTTGAGCATCAGTTATTTAAGCTGCAATATACCTCTGAAGGACAGGCTCATAAGCTTTATTTTCATCAATTTATATGTGAGAGTACAAAGAAAGCACTAAGGGACTTCCTGAGAAGAACAGTACAGTTCTGCAGCAAAAAAACCCCTCAAATTTAAACTTGGGGCTTCCTGTTCCTGGCATGTCCTGCCCTTCTTTTTAGAGATCTTTTGACTTCAGTTGCATGTATGTCTAACTCATTTGGAATCTGCATGGTTCCCAAACTGGAAAAAAAGAGAAATTATGATGAGCAATTTGTGTTTTCTTGTGGAAAATTTTTTTCTTCAATGAGTTACTCAACACTTGCACTGTTGCCGAGATAACCATCAAACTGAGACAGAATATGCCATGTGCAACTGTCAATTGTGAGACCGTTCTCTTCAACATATGTTTAGAAAAACTGAATTCAGACTTTGTAGTAAATGAGCTATTCTCTGATCGTTGTCTGACAACAGTACAGTTCTGCAAAGATATCTTAGCATAGGGGGTGTTTGTATGAATACATACATACAAGTTAAAAATCCTAAATTTTAAGATGAATTCAAACAATGTGTCACAGCTTTTCTCTGTAATGATATTCTTCAAAACACTCTGGGCAGGAGGAAAATAAATGAATGACTCAAATTCATTAACCTGCTTCTGACAGTGGCCAATAGTAGGTGCTCAAGTGAGAACTGAAAGAAAAAGGACAGAAGTAATCCTCTCTAACAAATTAAGCAGCACAGGGACTGTTTGTGCCAGATGTTTTTCTGATTAAAACATCAAATACTGTAAGATGCAAAAACAAAAATTTGGTGCAGTCAATGAGACTCTTTCTCTAATGTTTACAGAAATAGATACATCATGTACAGTTTCTCTCTCCTGATTTCCATGGATTTTTAGCTTCTGAGCCTGCAGCTGACAGACACCCAGACTGAATGTGAGGCATGTGGTCTTGCTTGGGCTTCGAGATCTGAGGGGGACTACAACAGTTAAGTCCAGATCGCCGAGCTCTCACCTTCCCACTCAACATCATCTATGAGACACAAGGGGCTTATGCTGTCTGGGTCCAGGCAGGTCTGGAAATGCTGAAAGCTTAAAACCAAGAGGGCCACTGGGGGCCTGTGCCCTCTCTCTCACCAGGTGACCTGCTCTGCCAAGGCTAGTAGAGTTGTTAACATGGATGAGCATACTCTTGCTCAAAGCTGTAAAGGGGATGGGAGGATTTTGTTTTGTAGGTGATGGAATCTACTTGTTAATAAGGTCTTAATAGTTAAATCCTGTTTTGAAAACATTCATCCCCATTCCCAATCTCATCTGCTGACTTTCTTTCCACCTTCCATTCTTTGTTGACCAGAGCACTTTTTCTGTTTTTTATAACCATGGCTAACAAGGAATTATATCTGACAAGCCGGAGATAGAGGATCCCCTTACATTCTAGCACAGAGAAAGGTCACTTTGAATGAGGGAACCAGTCACCCAACAGAATAATACCAGCCTGTAGAGAAGCTGGGTCAGACATGAGCACCCAGAGGAGCCAGAAGAGAGTGGTGACTCCAGAGTCTGCAAATTCATATACTCTTTAGTCTGGTCATGCAGCCTTGCTGGAAGAGCTTAGTTCTGTCCTCAGAACAAATGTCTGGAAGCTAAGATCCCTTTTAGGTCTGCCCCCTATTCTTTTTTTTTTTTTTTTTTTTTTTTCTCTCCATAAAAGTCCATTTTCAGTCTAACCATAACAAGTCTCAAGTAAGCTGTTTAGCAAATGGCTGATAGTAAATGTTCTCCTGGATAACCTTGGTCAGAGATATGAATTGACAGTGCTGTTCACATGGGCAGGATTTCAAGTTGGTGCTAGCTATTGCTGGGAATCTTCCTCTCTGGTGTATTCCAGCGTTGTGTTTCATGCAGTGGTACGGCTCTCAGTTGCAACGCACTTTCCATTTCTCCCCAGCATGAGAGAAACAACTAGAATCTTGGCTTGCAATCTGTCTCAGTAATGCTTAAGCTGGTGTTCACAGCCCTAAGGGCTTGTAGGCAATTTAATTACATTCATTTCATAATTTCAAGTGATGGTATTTTGTAAACATTTTTAATGTATCATCATTAATATGCTAAGGAAAGAAATCTATTTCTGCCAGGAAAGAGGAAATAAATCTTCACTATCTCTTTGGTCCACTAGTTTACATTTAGAATAGAACACCTTTTCTGAAAAGCTGTTGGAGACATATGCTCCCATTATTATCTCACAGTGATTTATCACTAACTCTAAAATAAACATTATATCCAAGTTTCCTGCTTGCTACTGCCCTTACTATGCCGTTTTGGAATATCTTAAAGAACCAGTATACAAACATTGGTGTGGGTTGGCTGTTTGGGGTTTTTTTGCTTGCACTCAGTTTTTGTATTGCCACCACCCCTATTTTTTCAAATTGTATGAAGTATGAGGGAGAGAAACAAATAAAACCAAAATTGCCAGCTGAAATCCTAGGTAGAGAAGGCAAACTTCCACATAGAAGCCAATACTGAAATGTCCTTATTGAAAGGATGCTGAGTTGAAAAATGTTCATGTTTTAGAGGAAAGGGAAACTCACTAAGACGTAATGCGTGCTATACCCTTAAGGTTTAGAGGATCTTTTCACCTACATATTTGGGGCTGGGGGAGTCAGTGCCACCCTCAGTAGCCTGAAACAGGCATAGGCTATGGTCTAAGCTGTAATTCTGCTGTCCACTCCCCAGCATCTCTCCATTTGTGAAATGGAACACCTGGTCTCCACTTGCTAAACACTTTTGCAAGTAACGAATAGCACTGTGTCCAGTAGAGTTGAGAAGAAGATATTTTCTTGTAGCTAGAAGATCCAGGTGACCTAGGGCATAGACAAGAACCCGTAGTTCTCTGCCTTAGCATGTGGGGCCTGCCTCTCTGCTAACAAGTCACAGGCTGCACGTCCTTCAGAGGAACAACTCCATTAAATTACAAGTATTTACTTATATTTGAGATAAGATTCCAGTGTCCCTCTCAGTATAAGGGATCCTATTATGCCAGAGTTGTGTAAACCAAGAATAACTGACAGCTCCAAAACAACTTATCTGAGTTGAGGTGAAGGAAGAGAGTGTAACAAGGAATAGGGTGAGGCTGGGGGAAATTACACAGTTGTGTGGCTACATTTAAAAGAAAAAAGATGACCACTGGGGCGCTTCCTGAAGGCTGATCTTATTTGGTTTTATTTGATCTACGTTGCAAATCTTCTAGTTCTCGCACTCTGTACAGAATTAGAGCTCAATTAAGGAACTTGGTCACAAGATGCATCATCACCCCAACTGGAAAGATGAGGGGAAGGAGGGAGAAAGGTCATTACTCAGACCTTCATTACTGTACCATTTTCTCCTTGGTTTCTGGTGATCACTGCTGCAGTAAAATTTGTTAATAACTATGTGAGGAAAGCTAGCTGAGCTGCAGTATCTCTTCTCTTTCACTAAAAACTTCACCCAGCGTCAGTAATTTTGCCTTTAAGCCCTTTTGTTAAATGTCTTGGGCAGTGGATTAATCCTGAACACTTAAGATACTTGTCTCCCTTTTGGAAAAGCTGTTTTAGACCCATAAATGTTTATCATTGCAGGACACTATGAAATCCTGCTCCATTCTGTACTTTGTTTGTTCTGAGGTTGTGCAGTCACAAAACAGTACAGAAATTCTGGGCCAGTTATTTTTTTAAAATAATAAACGCCATCAGGTATAAAACTCTCACTGAGTGCAGTGGAGACTCCTACTTTAGGATTATTAGGATAGCACTTCTTAGTTTTAAAGAATTGAGAAGAATTGCCTTTTTTACCATGTTTATGAACTGATGTATGGAAACTCAAAACCTGAAGGATTGCCTACAGATATTTGCCAAATACAGTATTACTAATATTATGTTAGAGCAATCTTGTGTTTTACTCTGTGGAAGTAAGCCCTGTGTTACATATTTATTTTCTTCAAATGTTTTATATTTTTCAACATCATCTCTCTAGTTATTTTACCTGGTAGATTTTTAGTATAAAATATAGACACGCAGTGCAGAATATCATGGTAGGTTTTCCTGGCAAAAATACATGTAGCTTACTAGAACACAGGAGCTGGGGTTAAAAATAGTTAGCATGTGGCAGTGCAAGATATGGGGGTTTGGGACTTTAAGATCCACTCTAATTATTCACTAGACCAGTATGCTTCTGTCATCTTCACCAATTCAGAATAACACTTGGAAAAAACAAGTGACCCTCACTATCATACATAATGTGGCAGCTTAATTGGCAAGAAGAGGGTGAAAAGTAGGCTAGGAAAACCCTTTGAGACTGATGGAGCATATTTCAGTGGCTTCATCAAGGTAATGTTCCCCAGGTGATTGGAGGCAGCAAATATTTCATCAGGAAAAATATAAAGGTGCTTCAACTGCACAACCCCAAACAAATGATTACAAACACATTTTTTTTAAAGAGCCTTTCATATCCTATGTATCTAGAGGAAAAGTAGAAGAAAATTATTAATTTTAATACCCATAAATTGTGGTGTAAGTGCATGTAAAAATAACTTGCATTTGCAGTAAGGTTTAACTCAAATAGTTTTTCAGTTGTAATACATGTTTGCTTTGATCAAAGGAGGGAAGCAGTCAATATGTATTTTTAGGTTAGCACATAGCATGCTCTTTTGCACACGTGCCCAGAACAGAAATAATACTGAAGTACCCTTAATTTCATGGTCACAGAGCCTGTTTAGACCCACCAGGCTCACAAAAGCTCACGTTTATTCAATATTCAATTTACAGTTGGATTTTGTAAAGGCCCTTTTAAGTGAAAACAATATAGCTACTATAAGAATTTCAGATAAAAAGTGTCTCAAATTAAATGAAGACTCTTTTTTTTTTTTTTAAGACTTTCTAGATAGCATAGTAAAACTAGAAAGAAAGGAACTTCTAGAGTTTCCACAAGTATCCTGATTCTTTTAAACCCAAATTTAAATAAATAGTCAACACTTTAAATACCTATTTTAAACAAAACTCATAGCCCCATTTTTTAGAGGAGGTATGTGTCCCCACATCAATATAAGGTTAGTTATTTGTATTTTCTCATTGATCTTTTCTGTCAAAAAGACATCATCATGTGATTTTTGCTTTTTTAACTTTACTAACAGGTACCGTGGTAACGAGCATAAACTCCTGTTTTGACCCAACACAATGCATGGGAAACTGGAAAACACTTTCTCTTAATATTACCTGGGCACATAATGTAGGTTGTTATCACCAAGGGTCCTATGTTTGCATGAGCAGACTAGGTGATCTAGAAAGTCTAGATTAACTTGTGTACAGCTTTAAATGACTTAATCATATTTGAAATGGAAATGTGTTGCCTACTTGTTAACTGCCAGTTAAAATAATTCCTGATCAGCAGCGACTAAAAATATGTGAGGGTAATGGTGTTAGTCCCAGTCTTTCAGATCATATGTTTGCATCACAAAATCAGACATCCTTATGTATGCTCTAGGCAGAGGGAGGTGAGTAGCTGAATGGGCCTGGCCAGAGTACTTTTTGTTTTAAGACCAGCCTACAGAAAATCTAAGCACGCTACTGGAAAAAGAGGAATTTGATTTCACATCTAGGAAAAAAATAAAATGGGAATTTTGCCTGATACTGAACTACAGGTATTTATGATCACTGTGCTTGGTACTGAGATACAATCAAGGATGTAATATTTATACCTTACTGGTTGTCGTACTTTGTCTAATATTGCCTACAGCTTTGACCTGAAAGAAAACAGTGTCATTATAACGGGCCACACACAACCAGAGATGTCTTTTCCCAGGGTTAATTCTTCTAACAGTTTTCAAGGCTGATACAATTTTCCTTCCTGAATCCAATAAACAAATAAAAAGTACAAGGGGATGTTTTGCCTACACAAGTCTGTCAGCCTATACGAAGAACATGACATTTCTTAAACTGGCTGCTGTGCCATATATTAATTAGTCATCACCAGAGAATGAAGGGCTCCATTAGCAGGCAGGTGCATGTGAGACGATGTTAAAGGAATATATATGCACAGGTTCTCAAATCTAACCATCTTATTTGCAATCTGTTACTGAGCTGGAATTTAGTTAAACATCTTGAAGATGTACAAAGTATCTTGTAGAGGAGGCACTGGCTCTTGAGTAATTGGCAGTAGCTCTAGCTCATTAGAATAGCCTCTCATCTGACATGCCAAATGTGCCCTGGGTTGAGCTGTTCAATAATCAACAACCAATCGTTCCTCTTTTCACATCACTCAGCATGACGAATCAGTGATATTAACCACATGGGTTAAGGCCAATGCCAGTCATTGTTTACATGTCAGGTTAGCCAATTCTCTTCCAATCAATACAATGTCTCTAAAAATACAATACAAATAGACTGGTGGTGTAGTCTTCATAAAAATCACATGACTTTCTCCACATTTTAAAAAGAAAACAATAAATTGTAGATGTGCAATAAAAACTGTGGTATGAAACTGGCTATATTTAACTTCAAGAATATAGGGACCACGGTGCTGAAAGGAACTGGTTGCTGTATTTGCTAATACCCCAACTTGTAGGAAACACCAAACCCTAGAGTTTCAGAGGAACACATGATGCAAGTGCCCACCTTGAGGAAGTGCCTTAGCTTTTCTCATGTTGTGTCAGCTTCTCAGTAGTGCATTCACACTGACAATGCCCAAGCCCATCTTCTAAGTGATGGGAGTTAAAAGATGAGAAGCCCAGGGTGTTCTTTTCTGCATGCATTACTGGTCAGCACTGTCAGTTGGTCAGCACTGAGTTTCTACTGCTGTTGCGCATCTCTTATTCAGTTTAGTTAGGTTCCTCCCAACCTCACAGCCTTCCCTAGTCTTTTCCAAGCTGAATAATTTAGTCATCTGCACATTTTATCACTTCAGTGCTCACCTGTGGTCAAAGATGACTGATAAATAAGGAAAGCAATATAATATGGCCTTCAGACAGTACTATTTGCTGCCTTACTGTGCCACCGTTAACCGTGAGAGCAAGTGTCTGTTCCCTCTTATCCATGGTGTTTTGCTGGCTGTCCCTCAGTTCTGATGCAGAACAGCACTGTGCTTTTCACTCTTGCACTTCCTAACTTGAGCAAAAGCATCTCATAAAAATGTAGCAATGAATCAGTGAGTCTGATATTTACTTGAGGCCAATTAAATCCCTTATTCTCCTTATCGCTAGTTTTGTAAGCAATAGTGGTGGAAATCCACAAAGTACTGCGGCTATCACAAATTTAAAATGCTGATAATACGCCTCTATATGCTAAGCATACCAAATCCTGCTGATTCTGTCAGTTTGGAAAGAGCTGCCGGCTAAGTGGAGCAGGGTGATGTGCTCTGAAAGCAGCTGAAATGACATGAGTCATAATTCTAAGGAGGGAGGCTGGAGAAAAGGATAAGGAAAAGTTGCTGGTAATATTAGAAATTTCTTGAGCTCTCTTTTCCTAAATGTGTAAGACCTGACAAAGAGGTGTTTCTCTTGTTCTGCACATAATTTTTGTCATCTGCCAAGCTGTGGATCTTGTCCCTGCAGCCAAGGACACGGCAACCTTTCAGCTTGCCTACTTCAATCCCTGGCTTGCCACTTTTAGCAAAAGTCCTGCAGCTGGTTACCTCCTGAAATGAGCACCTGCCATCATTATTGCTCCAGCTTTGCTCTCACTGGGAACAGAGCAACACATGAGCAACAGAGGGCTCCTTGAGTAGTGCCTATGCATGAGGTCTGGCTGCAGGCTGAGCAGTAACACTGCTCTTGTTATCTAGTGGGACTCTCTCACTGCAGCTCCTTGCCTCTCTCTGTTCACCCTCCCCTCCCCTCTTCCCCCCCATTACATATAAACACGGTAACTTGATTTCAAAAGTTTTGATAACGTTGCATTTTGTCTGAATTTTGACTATTTCCTGTTTCATTTCTGGCGCCCAAAGGTTTTGTTACACTGCTTTTGGTTACTCCCTTTCTTTTACATAGAAGGTGGTAAAAAATCTGTACACCATGTTTAAATATATATTTCTCTAGTATAGCCACTAGAGAAATTAAAAGGCAGAAATCTCAGAAATTAAAAGGGACTCTCAAAAGATTCAGTAAACATGCATAGCGACTGTCATTAAATGTATGTTTATCCAGACTCCCACCGGTCTGTCTGGGCACAGCCAGGCTCCCTTGCGCAGTACATGCTGCACCACGGTGGGAAAACACAGCGCGGAGGGAAGTTATTTGCTTATGATGGGAATCACATAATAAATATACCCTGAGATGGTCAGGATAGCTATTACTGTGCCTCAGCGAACTTGGGCATTTAAATGTCTAGCCATTTTTCTTTTTTTAACAGCTCATTTTATATACAGTACATCATTGTACCACTGACCTTTTCTCTTCCAACTTGCGCTGATGACATCATGAAAATGACAAGATTACCAGGAGCGATGGAAATGGGTGCTTATCATTGCACAAATTAGCAAAGAGCTGGCAGCAACGGGAACATGATAGGCTACTGCGTCTGTTCAGGTGCAGATGAGAAGACCACATCCCAGCCAGCTAAAATCAGCAATCAGAATTTGGTCAGGGACAAAATCTCCTGTTTGCCCAAGAGCTTCCTGCAGTGTGGGACCATTCAGATGAAAATGTCTGATTACCATCTATTAGAACAGGGTGTTAAAACTATTAAAAAGCCAATATTTACCAACTTGAACAGATAAATAACACACTTGCTATAAATATCTCCTATTTAATTGTGGAGCTTAGTCATATTTTCTGGGCTGAATTTCAGTAATTACTTCCACATAACAACCTCTCCACTCATTTTAATTCCCTTATTCAGTTTTACAGTTATAGTAAGCACTGACATGCTTTAACTGTATTTCGCAGTGGTTTTAAAGTTCTCATAAGAATATAGGGTTCTTGTACTATCATTTGAAATGCATTGATATTCCTGAGACATTAGTCTTGAGTCAGTATAGTAATGTTATTAGGCCTGTAGCAAAGCTTATTTAGTAGATTCACAGCCATGCTTAAAGTTAAGCATGGTCTTAGTACCATACTGAACTGGGGTCATGGAAACATAACTGCGCATGCTGATTTACTAAGGTAGAGCTGTAGAGTGAGTAAAATAGTTAGATGGATGTCAGCTCAGTAAGAGATATGGAAGATTGCATAGAAATGAGTATTTGTGTAAACATGCTCTGGCTATGATGGGAATGGAAAGGATATTTTGAGTTGTGTTACTTAGGTGATCTGCCAGCCCAACAGACCTCCTCTGGCTTCTCTTCCTCTCACCACCATCCCCCAAAAAACCCAAACAAAACCCAAGAAAAACAAAACTGGATGCTGTCTTCTGTTTACAAATTTGTTTTCTGTGCATTATCAGAAGTTGCAGATAACTACGGAATAGGTGAGGTGAGGATTAGACTGCAGTTGGTCATTCCAGGGGCCACTCAGGCACAGCAGGTATTGGCACAGCATTGTGATAACTGTAGGTGGAAAAGGAGGTTTCAGTTTTCTTAATAACATTGCAATGATTGTGGGTTTTTTTTTTTTTTGTGGTGGTGGTCTTTTACCTGCTGAGAATGTGGGCTTTTTATCATTCACGAACAGGTAAATGCGACTGTAAGAAAAGGCTTTTCCTTTATGTTCAAGAATATAACAGTTTTTATTACTTTCAGACCTAGATTGAAGGAGGAAGTGAGGGCAGAATCAAATACACAGGAAAAAAGACATTGGCCTGGGAAGGTCACAATGCAGTAATAAGGCATGTCCTTCAATAATCATTGTGACATTAAGGCAAATAATGATTTAAGATCATCCTCATTTGCTTTGTCAGAGTTTCCTGTAGCATTCTTTTGCCCTGTGTTCCCACCACCCTTGTGGGTCACACATGTGGTGTTAGCGAGATTCAGTGAGCCGTACTGGACAGCCTGGTGCTCTACGTCTTTATCATCAGAAAAATACGGCAGAACAGCATTCTGCTTCCCTGACTGCAGGCATTCTGGTGCTCTGTGTACTGTGTGTGCGTAGCTGGAGGCTATACTAGATCTCTTTGCTTTTGTGGTTTGGTAATTCCAGTAGCAGGTAGCTTTGGCAGCTTTTCATATCCTAATGGTATCTGTGACTGCCTCTCAGTGAAGCGAATGTGCTCATTTCTATCCATGATTCTTTTATCCTAATTGAATTACTGGAGCACACTAATGTCAAACATGACTAAAACTACAGTCTAGGTGATGGCCTTCATAGCACTGTGCTGTGTCATGGTTTTCCTACTGCTTCCAGATCTCCCTGCAGATAGTAAAAGAAATCTATAGGCTCCCTGCCTGGGTTGGCACCTCCCTGGGAAGTGGCTCCATGCAGCGTCTCCAATTAATTGGCATATACAGGGAGGGACTGAGCAAGGGATTTTTGGAGAGACACCAGCTTTAATGTAGGCAGGTTCATCTTTCTCTGCAGTCAGTGAAAGGGAAAGGTCTCCTCCATATTCAGTTCCTGTTTCTCAAACTACTAAGCGGCTACTCCAGGAGTCTCAATTCCCCTTGAGTTTTCAATTTATTTTTTTTAGCAGGCAGCTAAAAATTAGCTAGCTGTGACTATGCAAACAACAGTGAATATCAGCAGTCTTCAGTAAGACCAAATAGGGAATTACTGAGAATCAACAGAGTACTGTAGTTAAATGGAAGGTAATCCCCAAATCCCCCAATATATGAAAGTCAGTAACTTTCAGGAAATGTGTCCAAATCCCTGGTCCTCTCCCAATTTTCTGAGCTCAGTCAAATTTGCTGTCGGTTAAAGTGCTTAGAATAGCACATGTGGAAATTTTAATGCAGAGCACTTCAGCCTTTCATTCTGTATCTGACAGGAGATGCTTTAGTTTGTGCTCTTCATCTGTCTGGAAAAGCGTGGGTGTGAGTCTTTTCCCATCGCACCCTGGATAGGCAGCCTGACCAGACTTGCTTCCCAGGCTAGCGTTAGGCTTTTGGAGATCCCTCACTGTATTTATGTCTTGTAAAGATCCTATTGCATTGTCAGCACTTAACACCAGATAATAATTCTGGAGCCAGACACTCCCATCACAGGCCACAAGTCACTTCTATCGATTTCAAATACAATGCTGCTTTTATTTTTTGGTTGGGCCACCCTCACTATATATATCATTTGAGTAATACGAGAAAAGTAACGTACTGGAGGAAACTCTTGT
This sequence comes from Egretta garzetta, assembly GCF_000687185.1. Lineage (NCBI taxonomy): Eukaryota > Metazoa > Chordata > Aves > Pelecaniformes > Ardeidae > Egretta > Egretta garzetta. The sequence goes on along the minus strand of NW_009260022.1, from coordinate 5,522,962 downwards.
ACAAAGGCGATGCATCTTTATACTAATTCCTAAAGTGGTGCACGTAGAAAAAAGGATATATATTTTTTTTTTTCTTTGAAAGCGAGATAATAACCCAAATGAAATGATAGGGGTATTGTCACTGTCTTGAATGTGGGCATGAGATAGTAAATTTTCCTCTTCAATTTGTAAGTCTTTTGAGCAACTGGTTAATATTTGCTGGCCTTCGTTAGTGGCAGGTAGCCAATAGTTATGTCTTAACCCTAAATTAACTGTACAGCAAACACCAATTTCAGTGAAGAAGATTTTCTCTTAAGAAGTCTGGTTTGATCAGGTTCCTTCACTGCAATCAGAAGAAAGAGAAAAATGTCTATGGAGTTAGCAGCAGATACCACACCACCACATGAGTCAATGAGGCTATCAAGGAGAGTAGATTTTAGGACTTTGCACCTGGCTTGTTTTTGAAGCAATCAGAATGTCTAAATGGTTGTGGGAGTGGGGGGAATAGAAAGGACTCACATATATATATGCACTTTATGAAAAAAAAATTGTTATTAATGCAACAATAGAACCTTAAGTCACAGGCAGACATTAGGCATGGATGCTCATAGCAGGACCCAGATGCCAAACTAGAGAAGATACATAATGCTTCCCATAGCAGCATCTGGTTTTTTGGCAGAGTCTACACACTTGGGCATCGATGACTCTGGATTTGCTTTGCAGTCTTTCAAACAGTTGGATTCCAGTGGCCCTGGGCAAAACTGCAGAACCTTTTCCTCCACAGCATATCATTTCACATAGCATTTCCCTTTTCCTAAATAAATTTACCACTGCAAAAATGGAACTTCCCAGTCCTTTAATACAAACAAAAAAAGCAGGACCTTATATGCTCACTCCTGTGCTGCTTTTTTGTGTGTGTGCAGCAGATCAACCGCTGATCATGATTGTATAGAAAGACTTGGGAAATATCCAAGGTGGGTATGCCCTGCCTGCAAATGAGAAAAGGGCTCAAAGTGCATACATATTCTTGCATGTCCTTAATGGATTTAAGCTAGTAGTATGTCAAAGTAAAATACATTATACTGATATATAATGAAGCACTCTCTTAAAGCAAGTTACGGTAAAAGACGGAATCACTATATTTTCATTCTATACCTTTCACCAAAGGCTTTTACAATGATATTAAATATTAACTCTGTATAGGTTTAATCCCAAGCCGCAGCAGCAGCCTTAAGGTTAATAGTCCTTTTAATTAAAGGATAAGTCAGTTATTGAACACAGAAGCTAATCACAAAAGGATTACCACTGAAAATGAACATAGTCTGTGCAATTAGTCTGATAATTAAGACTTAAGTACTGGACAGAGATCAAAGTGCTTGTAATCTGCAATAAAGTTCCTAGAGTTGTAAGGATTTTCAAAATGTTAGCTTGTGCTTTATTGCACCTTCCATTTATTGTGTACCCATGATAGCAGCAAACACATTTTCCCAATGGATATCAGCATGTATAACTGCAACAGCTGTTACTACATAAGCCTGGTGTTTCTCTCAATATGATTACTCTGTCAACGACTACCATAAAAGGTGGCATCTGTATTCATCAAACAGAGTTATCAATAAATGTAAAGCCATACAACAATTAGAGATCTCCATGGAAGAACAAATCCAACCAAAAAAAATGTCAACCACACTATTTAATTACTAAGATTGTTAATCAATAAAATGCCTTCATAACTTTTAATTAAATTTTTATTTGAACTGGATGTTTAGAGAATCTGATTCTTTGTTTTTGTTTCATTTAACAGTAGCACTCCTAAAGTACTGGTGGCATCTGTGAACAACCATCCTCAGGGGGACACTTCATGTCTGTAATTGCATTTTGTCACCTACAGAGGGTGTTAAGAATCTTGTTAAAAATAAAGGAAATAGTTAGGAGACATCTCACTGTAGCCATTATTACAGTGCAAATTACCAGGTAGAGCAATCCAGAAGCTGTCAGGAAAGGTTAGCAAGAAAGAGTGGCGGGAAATCAACCATTCAGCAATTCATCATTGCCTAATGCTAGCTCTAAAATGAAAGCTTTAAAAAAAGCATTGTTTTATGAAGTAAGGGACATTAATTTTTTTTTACAGCAGTGAATAAAGATAACAAGGAGAGTGGTTCTCTTATGAAAGATATAAAGACATAATGATGAAAAAATGTCGATTATTTTATTGCACAAATTTGCAGGCAAGGTAAAAACAAGACAGAGGTTGTTACAGTTGAAGGAGGCCATTGCTGTATATTACCTCACCTTTATTTTAATTTCAGAATATGCAGTCTGATTTTTGCAATCCTTGTTCAGGCAAAAAATTACAGGCTTGCCAGGACACTAGTCTGGTCCCTAAAGGCTCTGTAAGATGTCATGAAAACATAAGATTTGCTTTTCAGGAAGTTTTTACAAAGTGCATTGATACTGATTATAACACAGATTACCTTTGTTCTGTTAAGGGATATTGGACAAGTTTGTTGCCATTTGTCTCACTAGCAAATAAATGTTATCTGCCTCTTCCTTTGACTTTTGGATTTAGTTAGTCAGCAAGGACCTTCTGGTGTTGACTATCAATGATGATTTGCCACTGCTGTAATGCCACTGCTGCGCCCATATCTGCTCTCTGTTATAGACTGCCGTTGTTATGGTGCGCTCTCCGAGGAATGCCATCACTTGTTGTTTTGGGGTTTGTGGGTTCGCGTTCATAATTATGGCAAAGCACTGGACACAAAACTCTGTCTTCTGTAAAGCAGTTAAAATTGTACTTGGGTGGGGAGGGGGGGAGAAAACCGACCAACAAACAAACAAAACCAACTCACCAAAAGACTGAACTAGTACAATGTCAAGAAAGAACATTTTGCATAGGCCAGAAGCAATTTCCTGGTTAATTTTGGCTGGGTGAAGTAGAAGGGAGGGAGTACAGTTTGCTGGTGGGAGGGGAGAGTTCTCATAGGGCATGCAAAGAAGAAATAGATTATACATGTACTACAAATTCAGGTTACTGGGAGAGCTTGTCAGCACCAGAGGCATAAGGAAGCCATGTTTTATTTCATTAATAAAGGGTCTGAAAAAGAAGATAGGTGTAATCAAGAAATACCTGTGAACCAATGGGTTGCATGTGTAGGTGTCTTCTGGTTTCAGACCTAGGAATCGATAAACAGTCATCAGACCACCCGTCCTGCTGCAGGACCTGAACTGGGATTGAAGAGGAAAAGGAAAGCATTCTGGATCATGTGATGATCCACAGGGTTGCCTAGGAAAAATCAAGTTTACTTAATTCAACCAGTGATAATGAAGACAAAATAAAGTATGAGGGAAGTAACTACAGATTGCAAGTGTCACATGAAAATTCTGAAGGAAAGAGAGTCTTTAGCTGAACTGGGGGAGAAAGAAATCAAAGTCAATAATCAGTGAAATATTTCAACATTAATTGCTGCTTATGGCCTCTCTTTTCTAATTCTGTTACTGTCATAACCACGTTACCTTTTTGCCTAACATGAAGTATAAACATAATATCTGAACCTTCAGTGACGGGAATTTTCTAAACAAATTTTATAAACATCTGAACTGTTAGTCTAGTCTTTTTTTTTTTACTCAGCCCCTACATACAGACACCAAAAGGTAAGAAGATATTTAAAGCATGAAGACAGCCATCTCTCATAGTTTAAACTAATTTTCTTATATTTCTGAGGATCTATTTGCTTACATTCAATACTGTGTAAAAAAATCAGCAGTTCCTTGGCAATTTCTTAGTCCTTTCTCAAAACCAAATCTCAGTACCTAGCTAATTTCTAACTTTTTAAAATGGAAAAACATCTGTAAAACCATAAAAACATGAGAAAGGACTTTGTTTCACTATTACTAGTAGAAAATTAATCAAATCTAAAAAGCAAAAGTATGAGGTCAACCACCTGAATTGCACAAAATAAATGAATTATTTCTCTCCTGATAAATAATTTAAAAGTAGTCCTGAAATAATACGTACATAAACACACATGTATCTTGATACCTTGGGAAAAAATACATTTCAGGATATCTTATGTTAACTTTACTGACACTGAAATATCTATAGGCTGCTTTGTGGAGTTTTCTGAAGTTACAATGATGTGAAAAAAACCAAAATTGCATACTTTGTTTATAATCTTGTTTTATTGTTTCTGTGAAACAGAGAGGGCATCAACTTAAAGACGTTAGACTTCAGTTCACTTTCTACTGACATGAATGGCAAAATTACCATTCATTTCAGTGGTGGAGGACTGTGTTGATATTTTGGCCAAACCCTGGTACCACTAAAGTTGATGGCAACATTTGTAATGACATCTATGGGAGCAGAAGTTTAGGCAAAATACTAGTATTTGTTTAATAGCCATGCTTAAAATTTCATTTTGCTAAGAGAAAAAGTAGAGAAGGGCATACTGTAAACATGCTATACTGTCCTATCTAAAATAATGTGGAAAATAATGCAATTATCAATTAATAATTTTTTTAATTTAGCTGATGATTAAGTGGCAGAAAGTTTAATTACAAGCACAAACTCACATCAAGTTTGCACTGATGAAAAAGGGTTGTATTTATATACAGCCTTAATGCACTACCAAGAGCTAGGCTTCATTTGCAATGTTAGTGATATTACTGAAGACTTGTCAGAATGAAGCACTCACTTCTCATAGATATAAAAATACCCTTATGAACAGATAATAGCATCAATCACTTTTAGTATTTCGATGTCAGACATGTATGAAAACCCTGCTAACTACCTTCAATAAAGAATTTTTAAAATTACTCCTCAAAATATATATACATGTATTTTAATTCACAGGAGAACAGATTAAGAGAACGCTCCTTCCATGACACATTGGATGAGAATCTGTCTTGTTGCAATGCTAAAAATTCTCAATCCATCAATTAAATGCAGATTCAGGGCACCGTCTCATATTTCCTTGTCAAATAAATTATGTCTTACATCAAAGACCACACAGATTCCTACTTAACAAAACAGGGGTATGCCTGAACATATCATAAATGTGAAATATGAAAGAGAACAAAATGAGACAGCCAATAAAATGTAAGATTTGTTAGTCAGATAGCAAGTATACATTAGAAATAGTGTTGCCAGTACTCAGAATTTGCGGTTAAAGAAATATTCATAATCTGTCACTAATTTTCCCCACAGATTGAAACTTTCTTATAATAAAAACCAGCAAAATCTGAGAGAAATTAAAAGAGAAAAAGTAGCAGATGAAATGGTTTTTAAATATATACTTCTCTATTTTTGCATATACATATATAAGAAGATATTTCTCTTTCTTTCCTCTCTTTTTTTCAGTTTAACACTGAGCTGAAAAAAGGATGTATATTGTCAAAGGACAAAGTCTGAAGATATAAAATTATCGAAGATAGCCAAATGTAAAACCATAAGTAGAAATTGCATACAGCTTTCATAATAACTGTCTGGGCAATAAAATGGTGGCTGAAATTCATGTCAATACGGGCAAAATAACGTGATAAAAAGAAGTGTACGGAGAAATTGGCTCTAAGCAAACTACTGCTGCTCATGAAAGAGATCTCTGTTTGGGTTGCTTTATAAAGCCATGAACTTGGTGGTACTCAGTTTTCGTAAAGCAAACACTGTCAGAAATAATTTGGAATGAACTTTCAAAGGAAACACTGAACTGATTAGACCTCTGATGTGCCTGTATCTTCGAGACGGCTTATTGTTCTGGTCAGAGTGTAATAGAAAGTTACAGCAGAACTAGGAAAAATTCAGGGAAGTACAACAGGATGATCAGATACGGAGCAGTTCCATGCAAAGAATAACTGAACAGATTGAGACTTCTTAAGTTTTAAAAAAACTAACTTAAAAGATAGCAGAAGGAGATCCATTAGCAATCAATGATATTGTGAAGAAAGCAAAGCTCGTTCATGTGGCTCATAACAGGAAAACTAGGCAGCATCCATAGAAATAAGGAGACGGTGCATTTAAAATAGACAGACAATTTTGCAAAGTATAAATCCACTGCTGACTGGGAAATACAACCACCCAGATGCAGTCTCCATGGACATCCCACATGACAAATCACGCTCTGTGTGCCAGGCTTCTGCTGCAAACAACTGCCAGAGACAGACCAGTAGGATGGGTGAACCTTTGGTCTGACCCAGGATGGAAACAAGTTTCACTGACAACCCTCATCTCCAAGGAAATGACTGCTCAGGGAATGCAGCCCTGAGCTCTAATCAAGGTAAAAATACATTAATAATGTGCACTTTCTTTCCAGAATGGACGTTCCTCATTTTGTTTCCATTTAAGAGCTCAGTGTACTGAAGCAGCTTTCGCTGACAAAGACTCTGAAGAAACTTTGACCAAACAAGAGAACCTGCTAGGTGGTAAGAATTCTAAGGTATGTAAGTAATTAGATAATTTAATTTTTTTTTAGTGGTGTCATGGTTTCACCCAGCAGACAGCTAAACACCCCATGCCATTCACTCACTCCTCCCCCGCCAGTGGGATGGGGGAGACAACGGGGGAAAAAAGAAAGATTTGTGGGTTGAGATAAAGACAGTTTAATAGGACAGAAAGGGAAGGGAATAATAATAATAATAAAAGAATGTATACGATAAATGATGTACAATGCAATTGCTCACCACCCACCGACTGATGCCTAGCCAGTCTCTAGGCGGCGGCCCCCCTGCCCAACTTTGCCCTACTTTATATACTGAGCATGACGTCATATGGTATGGAATACCCCTCTGGCTGGTAGGGGTCAGCTGTCCTGGCTGTGCCCCCTCCCGGCTTCTTCTGCATCTCCAGCCTTCTCTGTCAGTAGAGTATGAGAAGCTGTAAAGTCCTTGACTTAGTGTAAGCGCTACATAACAACAACTAAAATACCAGTGTGTTATCAACATCATCCTCATACTAAATGCAAAACTCAGCCCTATACCAGCTACTAGGAAGAAAATTAGCTCTATCCCAGCTGAAATCAGGACTAGGGAAGATGGTGTATTTTATGGACATTAAAACCAGGTTTGCATATGCCTTGTTTTCTGATTCAAAAGGAAGCTGTGTGGTCTATAACTGACCAGCAGTTCATTCAGACAAGCTAATAAACATCCTCAAAATCTCTTTTTTAATCTTGGTATGGACAGACAGTCACCAACTCATTCTTTAGGAGCTCACTTCTATCAGCAATGACCACGAGCTGCTATTAATCCTACATCAACCCTGCATTGATCTGATATCATCTGGCCTCCTGGATAAAACAGGCAGAAGAAATTCACCTCACGACCCATGCATCAAGACTCTAAGTTCTTGGCAAAGTAGCCTGTTTCTTCAGATTGACATGACGCTTGATATAAAATCTTCAGATGAAGATGAATCTGCCATGTGGAAATAGTTCCAGTGTTTAAGTACCCTTTTCACTTTATTCTCACTCTATGCTTCACTGTCTTTTTTGCAGTCATTAGATCTTCCTATGGTTGTGTCTCTAGCTTAACTGTTTTATAACTATCAAATGTCTTCATTTGTCCATAATTATGGACCATGATCAAACTACTTCTTAATTAACTGTGGGTGGACTACATAGATTGAGCTTATTCCAAATCTCTATGGAAAGGCAGCTTCCCATGCTGAACCTCAGAAATAGACTTGACGCCATGTGTATCACTTTTATTACCATCCTCCACATTTTTCTCAGTATTTCCACCTGCATCTTGAAGAATCACATTAGGTCTTTCTATGTCATTCGGAGACATCTTTTCTAGCTCCTTTTCAGCCATGGCTTCCAAATCTTCATAGCCCCTACTTTCTAAGACATAGTTCTCCATACTTCTAAGAACTGGTGCATTGCCCACAGCTCTTCATTATTTCTTTTGTTTTGCTTTCCTATTTATACCCAAGTAAATATTTATATGAAGAAAACACCTTCCTGCAAATTAAAATAAGTCAGTACATGAATATATGATATTTGTCCTCGGTTGTTATGTAATCACAATTTCTGTCTATCTCCACCACTACAACAATATCTTCCAGTTGAGAAGGAGGAATATATCCTTCCTATACAAGGAATATATCATGAGATGGAAAAAATACTTCATTTCATAATTATGCTGTGAACTTTTTCTGTATTTGACAATTTCCCTCCCAAGAGAAATACTCAGCATCTGACATGCTGCGTCTAGCTAGATGAGCAAACACAGCATAGATATATTCACAAACATAAAAGAAGCATATGAATTGTAATAATCATAGTGGCGGTGGGAATATAAAGGGGATGGCGGTTCGTGACATTGGTTCATTAATCAAAACTGTTTGAGCGCATGTCCATAGGATCTTGCAGAATGTAGGCCTCTTGGCAACCTGACTTTACTGTGAGCTTCATGTAAGAAATGGGTGATGTTTTTTTCCCCCAATCTGAGATCAGAAATTGGTGATAAGGTTTTTACAGCATTTGAATAAAGTTGTTAAATTAATAGCAGTAATACCATGCTTCATATTCATGATAATGAATGAATGAACCAAATCGGCTAAATTGTTCAGCAGTGTGCTACATCAGGGTGGTATTTTCAGTCATATCAAAGTCAAAAATTTTTGCTCGGAAAGGCAGCAATGCACACTCCTACATGACAGAGATGAAAGCAGTGGATATATGGCTATGTAACTTCCAATTTAGTTTATGGTATAATGCACATGTACAATTTTAGGAGCTGTCTGTCTGCGGTTTGGTCATCTGCAGCCTCTTGCGGGAAGGAGGGAGACAGGGTGCTCTTTCACGGAGGCTTCATTTCTGCTCTTTTGCTTTATCTTTAATCTGGAGTTACAGTCCTTGGGCTGAACGTGAGAGGTGTTTTTCCTCTGAGGGGAAAAACATGACTGAAATTGTAACAACCTGATGGCGACTTCATGAAAGATCCATCTCATCAGCTGGCAGAGAAGTTAAAACGATAAAGTAGAATATATATAAAATTAACTTTTTTCCAGCTGTATAAAACATCTCTTTAGATAACATCTCCCATGCTCAGCAGCTATTAGTAAAGCTCTGAAAGTGTTTTCTTTCTCTCTTTCTCTCTCTCTCTGTCTCTGTACCCATTTTCACAAGAGGTAACCTATTTTATATGTTCACAATTGTTCAGGAAGGATGAAAAGCTGGAAGCCGTGGCAAAACCCTCACCAATGCTGATGGCACCGCATTTTGCTTATTGCTCTGTGAAGATCAACATCCCCCATTCACGAGGCTGTTCGAGACTTTAAGGGTAGTACATATTACTACAGGGGAGACTGTAGCACTCAAGAGGACGTGGCTCTATTTTTTATTTTTAAAACAGAATTTTAACCCCTAATTAGCTTTTATCAATACTCGTTTGTGAAGTAGTACAAAGCCTTCAGTTAAGGCTGGGGTCGTTAGGCCAGCAGGCAGGCGTCCCAGCAGCAGTGGGGAGCAGGAGAGGGGCGAGGGCATGGCACACACAGAGGCCAGGCCTGGGCTTTAGGTAGCTTTGACAAGGGGAAGGTCCTTGAGAATCACATCTATCTGTAGTCACCAAATTTTCACTATGCCATAGACTCCAACATAAATACAGGCTGTTGGGGGCAGTCCTGAAAAAAGAAAGGCACGGCTGATGTGCTGGCTCCTTTGGTTTTGCACCAAGGTCAGCAAGCCCCTCTTTCTGCCCATCCCTTAATTGCTAAATGTCATATTAATGCTAATCATTCCATTAAAGTCTTAACTACAGAAATAACAGAGAAATTCTAAAAATAACCCAAACACTTTCTCTTTTATTTAATCCCATTTATTCCTTCTCTACCATGTATATTTGGTCATCTTGGAATGTGGGCCAAGACGAATGACTTTCCATAAAAATCTGCTGAAATTCTAGCCCAGAACAACCCAAATGGAGGACCTGGCTAAGTCACAGATGTGACTACAGTCTCCCATGACATACTCTCTTTGTCTCTTTTTTTCTTTTATTTTTTTAAGTTCTCTGAAAGGAAGAGCATGAGCCATGATCACACGAAGGTGGGAAAGGATACCCAACGAAGTGGAATAAATGCTCTTTCTTGCTTAGTAGGCCTGGATAAAAATATACATTTAGAGTTGGAAATCCGTTTTTTGTTTTGTTTTTCCTTTTTTACTCTGTTTTTCTTTTCAAAGTTTGCAAGTGAAAAGTAATGTAATATAGTGTTCCCATCATATAATACTGAATTGTTGAATAGCAGGAGTAGGAATGGAATATTTGGATCATCCTTGCTGCTGTTATTGAAGCCTGCCTACTGCTGTTTGCTTCCTTATCATTAATAGAAGATCAAGGAGATGACAAAGAGACTGTGGTGAGAAACAGTAGCTCTGTTTTGGCATCAATTTCCCAGAATAATTCTCTTTCTGTACTGATAGTAAGGTAGCACATAAGAAGATTTTCTTTTGGTGGAGTATGCGCCAACTAATGTCAATCAAGGAGATGGCTGAATTAGTAATTCCCCTTCAGAATTGCTTTGGGAGTGTGTACCACTGGGTTTTTTTGGACTGGTACATAGAGTATAAGCACAGTGGACTATGATTAACTGTATTGCTGAAAAATAACTAATAATGTAGGTCTGCAGTGGATTGCCACATTCTTGCATGAGTGCAACCAGCAGTGCAAGACATCCATGTGCTCTCTTTGTCTCTACCAGTGAGCGGGAAACTTAAAATTGTGAAGAGAGTGAGGAGTAGAAATTACAGGGTTGCGGATTACCTGAGTATTTGTAAAAGGTATTGGTATCCCATTTTTACCCAGAGATCTTAAAGGGACAATATGGACCTATATGATTCAGGGACTCTAAGATTTAGATTTCCAAACCCACCAAACTTCATTGACGCCTATCTCTTTTGAAATTCCACCTCAAGGAAAAGGTGCATTTTCCATTTCTTGGTATCTCTGGTAAGACTATGTACAAGGTTGCTTGCTTGATTTGATGACCACTGAACTGTGGACATACCTACAGTCCAGCACAGTGGAATATTCATCAATAAAACAGGCAAGCACTAATCTGTTTAAATTTTAAGCAGCCACACTGAAAAATGTATCAGAAGGCACTCTCAGCCTACTGCAGTGTACTGAACTAAACACTTCCCAATTGAATTTTCTGTAGCTTGTCTTCGGAAAACTATCAACAGGCATCCTTCAGCATTCGCTTAAGGCATTTTGTTGGTTTTCCTTTAAAGTCTGATAAGGGGATTAAGTGGAATTTTAATAAATTATTTTAGCAAGTGGAGATTGCTAAGAGTAGAAATTGCAAAGCAGTTTTCTCATATTACTCAACCTTGCTGTTACAGAGCTGTTCCCACAATATTTTGTGTTAGTTTGGATTTTTCTGCATATTGACAATTAATGACAATATATCTGTGCTACCCAAGTTTAAGATTGTAAGTAGTTTGAAATCTATGACATTTTAGCTGTATTAACCAGGAGTAATATTATGTTAAGGAATCTCCATCACCTGTGGATTCACTGTAGATCACTGTCCCCACAGACATAGAAGACAGTGAGCTAGAAAACTAATAATAATTAGGACTCCTAGCCGAGGTGAAAAGCTATTGCCTCATGGAACTATTTTCCAATCATCCTCTTTCCAGCTGAGCTGGACTAGTGACACTATAAACTGGCAATTAAAAGCCTCAAGTTTAAAAATACCTTCAGCTTCCCAGGTCCCACAATGGCAAAGGTTAAGTGGATTATGTGGAGATAATTCACTCAGCTCCAGGGGGAGGGTGCTGATTGCCTGGGCTGTTGGTTACCTCCCTCTCCCCTCCTCACTTGCTGAAGCAATGATTGTTCCTGTAGTGTCAACTTTGCCTAGATGAAACAAGGAAGGAGGAAAAAGGCCTGGAAAACCTTCCCAAGGGACGCTGCCATTACTAATGGGCACTGACTGATACTTGCAAACTTTACTTTGATACAGTCTTGAAAAGTGAGTCAGGAATTGGTCATTGCTCCTTCACTAATGTTTTTGTGCTGCTAAATATTGACCATTCATGAAAGTCCTCCAGAAAATACACCCTGTTTGTTCAAGGGGAAAGAAATAGGAGTAACATTGCTGGCCTTACACGAACGGCCACTCTCCCCCGTGCTCCAACTGAATTAAAACCACCAGTTACACCTCTAGTTGTGTGGCAACACCTACACAGTGTTTCCAATTAACTTTGTAAGTTTTTAATCAGTGACAAATGCATTTTTGTAAATTCAATTTGCCTTTTATTGCAGCACCTATAAAATGTCTTGCAGCATTCCGGAACTTTGTGAAGGTTTTACTTGCTACTGACATAACGCAGCTGTCGGACCTACAACAAAGGCTAAGGTTTATGAGTGACTTGAATTAGGATGTAGGTTAAGCAATTAAAGTTCAAGGAGGGGGAGGGGGGAGATGGCTTTCCAAAATCTGCACTTGCCAATGTGAAAAAGCACACCAAAACCATGCTGCATGCCAGGACGGGCAAAGCTAAAGTGGCTAAGGAGGCTGTACTCCGTTTTAAACTCACTATTTTGAGAGAGTTCCATATGTGAAAAGGTCACGCAGATTTCATTAATAAATCTGCAGTGCTATTTGTTTTCTTTTTTAATCAAACTCAAATGCATCCTGTTAAAGGGCTGAGTGATTAGATCGTAAATCTGGATGTCCTTGAAGATGATGAAGAAAATGCTTATCTGTAAAGCAATCATCATACTGCCAGTTCTGTCATTTGCACGTTTTTACAGGTGCTGGAAAAATGGTTTAATTTTAAATCATTTGCTTGAATTGCTAGGTAAGAAAAAAAATGCTTGCAGAATTTACAGTTAAAAGAGCAACTGGGTTACTTGTGACATATGGAAACAACCAATTACATCTAATCTTCTGTATCTAAATTCAGGGTGTTAATACAACATTCTGAATAAACAGGAATTAATATTTCATCTTAGTGAAACTCAAAACTCAGTACGTTAACTTCCAGTTGTATGATACAATGCTCCCAAATGCAACAGCTCTGAAATTCATCAGTTTTAATGCAGCCTGAGTATAAATTTGTCTCATTAGTGTTTAAAAATAGAGTCAGTCCAAATACGGTTACTAACTCTGCTTTTGGCATATTAATGCATGGGAATCCTTATTCTCTGGGGTCCAGACCAGTACATACTGTGCTAGATTTCTCATTTCTTCTTTTTCATTATTTTTTATTTTCCTTATATCTTGTTTTTTCCTTCATTTTTCAAGTGTTTAGTCAATATGTTTGGCAATGTATTTTTCTGTTGTAAGCACGATTAGTACATTGCTGCAACTTCTCCTTTGTGCATTTGGGTGTTAAAACTGATTTTTCACTTTGTCTGAACCCAGACTGTGGATGTGGCTATGGCTAACACCAGCAGCATGTTTTGCTATTGCAGTGCTAGAAGGAAGTTGGGAAATGAATGTCTCTTTGGAACTTTATTAAAACAATGGATGTGGAAAATAAGGTTTTTGGATTTATAGACGTGCTTACAAAAGGAATGAGATCTGGAGCAATATTTTGAGGTGGGTAAACACATTTTGCAATTTCTTAACTGACTGCATGACCTGTTTCCACTTTAACTTAAATCCCATCTACTTTGATTCAATGGAGCCGTTTTGATATCTGGAGACTTTTGATCCATAGAAATTAAGAGCTACAAGATACGCCTATCTGGCACTGATGCTGGTGCCAAAACCTGGCTCAGTGGAAGCTAGCACAGTGCACGTTATCTGATGACAGTGGAAGTGTTGCATTATTTACTGCACAGAATGTCCACCCTGCAAGGATTTATGTGTTTGTTTAACTTTGTTCTGTCTGGTTAATTGGTTCTAGTCACTGAAGATCCTCATATGCATAGAGTGAAACATCAATCTATTTTATTTTCAACATGTTTTTAAAATTACTTGCTAGGTTGTTCACTAGTTGAAAAAGCATTATGGCAAAAGCTTATTGTACTTTACGAAGGTCTAAGGCTTCTAAATTATATTTTTCCCACAGATCATAGCGAGCAGAGGGAGTAACAGCATCATTCAACCATATGCATCTAACTTCACACAGTTTTCTTTAACTGACATTTTTAAACATTTTTATTTGTTTTGTTGTAGATCCTGCGATCTTTTACTCATAAATGCAAACGCTAACTTAAAATTGAGTTCAGTGAGCCAGTTTTGAACTGTGTGCAGAGAAGATTAAAAGAAATAGTACAAAATCCTCTCCAGGGAAAGATCAAATGGTTACTAAAATGAAAGCAACCCAAAACTGTAGCGTTTAGCCCAGAGGGAGGAAGGGGAATTGGGCATTTAGCTATAATTAACACCTTCTACTTACACTCTCTAGTGTTTCAAACGGATTGTTTCCTATTATGGGTAGTTGCTCAGAAATCTGAAATCACTTTGATTTTAAAAAAAAAAAGAGAATCAGAAAAAAAGTTATCAACTAATATGGCCAAATTCAAGGATTTGCTCTTCAGGGAATAGTTCTGTAATCTTCAGGCATCTACAGTCAGCCTTAAATCCAACAAGCACCAACTATATATACAAATACATTATTTCTGTGGGAATATGTGATTACAGAGAAAAATCAAACTTTTCCCCACTTTCTAAGGAACTTGTACTGAAGGTTTGCTTGGGTAAGCACTGTGTTAGTTTATCTGAACCTTGAGATTAGCAACTTTATCCAGGACAAATGTCTTCAAGATTCTTGGTCCTATTTCTTCATTCTGCCATTATTTCAGCCCACATTGCTTAAAAATATCTCTGACAGCTACCTGGAACATTTTAAATTAAGGTATTGTAGCTCTTCCTTTTTTCAGTTTGATCTGATAGATAAAGTGCCCAAAGAAACAGAAAAGCTGACAAGCTTCCTTAGTTGGCTTTCAGAGGCCTTGCTCAGTGGTTTTGGTGTGTTGCATGCTGGAATCTGAAATACAGTTTATTTTCTCTCCCTCTCTTCCATCATGTATTAATCCTTGTCAGGGCATTGCCTACTGAGCATGCAGTCCGTCAGTCTGGCCCCACAAAAGTACTTGTTTCCCCTAAATGATAAATATGTTGCTACTTTGTATCAGCTGATCTAAAGTAAGATATTTCCTGGCTTTATGAACTTTGATTTACATGTTGCTACTACTACACTCCTTTAGCATTTATAAATTCATATCCTGTGTAGGTTCATATCCTGCCTTTCTAATGCATTGCAGGCTGTTAACATACTTCTTAAACTGGTGGAGATAAATACTGGTAGTACATTAGTAAAAATAAATTCCAGTTCATATGTGTATTAAAGAAAAAATGATCTGTGTATTCCAAGATAACAAGCCAGTGGAATTTGTTTTGAAATCCTTCCCTATCTGCAGAAATGCCTCCAAATCATCACCTCTCCTTTTGCCCTCTCCCACTGTGCTGTACAAGGAACTTGAAAAGCGTGAACAGAGTGCAGATGTATCCTGCTGAGTTCACTGTTCACCACCGACCTACCCCTGCACAACGTACCTGGTGATTCTGATAAATTTATGCATAAATTTATGCACATAGCCACAAAATATTATGAATGTTTTCTCTGTGTTAGGGCAAGAAGACCCTGAATACCAGGAGTTTGGGGGGGATACAGTGGGTATGGAGACAGCAGATAGCAGTTTACTTATTGATTTCAGAGGTCTGTGGTGGTGCATCATCAAGTATTTCAGCATGTAAGAGGAGATACCGTATTTAAGAAAGAAGATAATGAATCTAAGATTGGCTCCTTTCTTCTCTGGCTGAGATCTACGAGATACATAGATTTGTTTCCAGTTTTTCTTGTTTTTTTCCTAAAGAAAGGCTGTTTTGACTATAAAACTTATTTGAAGCAATTTCTTCTTCTGTAGATAAGGTTAATACTTTCTGTCTAACTTGCTCTTTTGTGCCTAAGGGGTGTAACACATATGGTAAGTAACAATAAAATACTGATCTGACTGTACAACTTTATGTAGGGCATGTGTGACTAAAACCTGAGCAATAAAATTTCCTTTCCTGCTCAGACAGAATTGTATATGCCTGTCATATTTTATTGGTTGTTAAATGGCACATACACTTATGGATCACAACCAAAAGCAGCCAAGCTACGGTATCATTGCATATTTGTCATTTTCAATGAAAACATTGTAGCAGAGTTCTCTATACCTGGGCAAATTAAGCTATAGAAAAGTAAACAATCATGTTGCTTATGAATATGTGTGCATATAAAGCATGTAGAAACTTCTGCTGTTCACTATTAGTGGCAAAAAAGTTTCTGATTTGAACTAAGGAGTGGCACACACAGTGATCAGAAAGCAGCATTGTAGAGCAATAAACTTTTTAAGAGAAATAGTCACCTTTTTAGAACGCAGATAATAATAGCTTATGGATCCAACAGCTCAGACCCATTTTAGCTACATTAGTAAGTATAATACAATTCATTAACATCCAGTGACTAGAGCTATCTGAAAGAGAAATACTCAGTGTTTAAGTTACTGAGTTACAATAGCAAGCCTTCTGAATTCTGAAATTATTGGTTCTTTTCCTACATGGTAAACAATTCTGGTAAATTATAAAAATGACAAATAATTTTCAAAAGGAATCACATATCTCAAAATGTAAAAAATGAATGTGTTAAATATACAGTGAAAGTATGCTCCAAATGCCCTTTCAAAGAATCCAATAACAAAAAATGACAGCGATTTTTGAATACAAATTATGAATGCATATGAATTAATAATATCACATGCTGCAAACCAAACTGCACTGCTGTGTTCAGGAATTTCTTTTTGAAAAATTATGAACATCTAATTAATTAGCCTAAGAATTAGAAGGTATTGTAAGGGTGGTAAACAGAAGGCATGATACCGTTCCACTGGTAATCGATCCTCTGCCCTTTCTTCAAAGCTGGCTAAAATGATATTTGTTTAATAAAATAAAGCCTTATGATTTTGCTTAGCCCGTATGGCTGTACAGCACACAGAATAAGCCATTTGGACACAGTAACATTGACCTTTATCAGAGAATCTTTAATTAGGAAAGATATGAAAGTTTGAGTCCTTTCTTTGCAGGTACTAAAAAATCTTTGATCAATGCCCAGCCTTCAACCAAATAATTGCAAGGACCATGCTGATCTGGATACCGAAATCTTTGATCAATGCCCAGCCTTCAACCAAATAAGTAATTGCAAGGACCATGCTGATCTGGATACCGAGGAGTGGTTTGTCATTATTCTAATGCACCCTTAGCTAAGAAGATTTAATTTTGTCATATTCCTGACACCAATCACTAAGTAAAAACTACAGGAATGACAGTGACATGTAAGCAAACAAAGAATGGGATATACATTAAATGGATTTTGGTGACTGAGTGTAATTTACTCATACAACACTTTGAATGCTTCAGATAGCATGTGTCCACCTCGTGCATGCCAGGCATTTTAATGTCTTAATCCTTAGCAGGTTATATAGGCTTAGAGTAACTTGCAATAATGGTTCTTTAGGAGCTTTCTCCAACAGGTAGATGTGTGATACCGTAGTGATGGGGAACCCACGGAGGCTCTGAGATCCCTTCTTTTCATGCAAGACCACCAGCAAAACTCTTGATCTTTTCTCTGCCTGTAATATGAAGTCTCCGTGACTGCCATTTTCCCCAGTTTTACCGCTGCTTTACATTCATTAGAAATAATGTAATAAAAGTCAGGCTGCTGATCATAGTTAGGTTTTCAGTTTTAGATGTCTGTCTGTGAGATGTACTGAACTGAGATGATCCTGGGCAGGAACTGAGCTGCTAGGATTTTTTTGGCTGTGTTTAGAAGCACATAAGGTTGTAGCGAGAGAATCTTCCATTAGAGGGACTGATAGGGTTGGAGAAAAAAAAAGGTGTACAGCCTCTTCATCAAGTCTAAAATGTCTTTGTTAGGGTGATGTTGGTTGGGCATATACATTGGCTTAATTTTCAAATTAAGTGCTTTTGCTGTTGCGAGAAAATATGGGAGAGTAAGCTTAAATCCAAGCTGATATAAGATTTTTTGTGCAGCTTTATATTACTTTATATGAAGTGACAACAATATAGGTGTTCATATTTGTTAAAGGTGATTCCTGAAATGGGTAAAATGTCATATAGCCACCTAACACGTTTGCTGGCATATTAGGACTCAGTTAGGAGTTGTTTAACAGAGGTTCTCTATACTGCTTTCCCCCAGCAAAAGTTTTAAAGAAAATCTAGAGCTTTGGAGATGAGCTATACTGCTTTATATCCAATCTTCTCTTACATGTTTTTCCAACAGCTAAGTTACTTTTTTCTGCTAGATTTGAAGGTTGAATGTTAAAATATCTATTGAGGACTGATTTAATAATTCTGACACTTTTAAACACTGTCTGAAAGTCAACTGCAACAAATAGTAACTTTGAAATGCATTCCAACATCTTTCGAAATCTTGGGGTTTGGGTAACTACAGTTTCCATATTTGAAATTTATTTTCCCACAGAACTGTGGTTTAAGTTGCAAAATCAGAAATTGAGTTTGCTAAACATCTTTGGAGCATGCCTTCAACTTACAAGATGTGATGGCCATGGTCTGTGTCGTCAGGTTTCAGATCATGTTCCAAATACCACGTGTTTTTCACAAAACCATAAATACAATGCTACTCATTGAATTGGGGGGTAGGCAAGAGATTATTTTGAAAAAAACATGAATATTTGAACGCATTTAAATATCACACCTACCCTCAGGTATTTTTCCTCTTTTTGACAGCAGCAGAAGTTTTGGGTGTTTGCAGACACAGTTTGGCTGATGGAGGACGTGGAGTGTGTCAGTGAACAAAACCTCCCAGGTTTGTGTAGCTTAATCACCGGTGCTCCCTCTGCTGGTAGTGAAAGATAAAAATAAAATTACAATCAACATCATGGCTTTATAACTATTTCATAATACAAACTAAAATATTCCCAGTTTGTACGTGTAAATTAGCAAATATCCACAATTTTTGTGTAAAACTGAGCTCTGTTTCATCTGACTTGTTCAGTGTGGCCTAGCTACTGCAATGTTATGTATTTTCAACCATGATTCTTTTTATAAAGAACCATACTCTCATGTAAAAATACTCACTTTGAAGCAAGCATTAGATCAAAATCAGGATGCAAACTAGCATCAAGGAGGGATTTTGCCCAAAACTGTGTGAATGTATGGCTAATACGCTGTTCCTAACAGAAATTGTTCAGGGGTACTGTGAGTGAAACAATAAACAGCTTACTCAGGAGATGTATGTGCATAGCCTTCATATCTTTTCCCATCCAAGACCACTCCACACCTCCTACTAAATCTCTGTTTAACAGCATGTGAGTGAAAGGTCATCTTATTTTCATAATATGAATATGGTAAAGAGCTAAAGCACCGAATTACAGTTTGTTGACTTCTCTGAACTAAAATTCTCTACCAAGGCAAATTGATGCAATACCATATTATTTTAGCATTTAATCTGTGTGCGCACCTTCCCCTGACTGCTACAGAAGTTGCACATGTGCATCTGAATGAAGAATCTGAGCCTGAATTTAGTGTTTAACACACAGCTTGTACCTTTACACATGCAGGAAAGCACATTGCAATCTAAGTTTTGATCATTCAGACACAAGAAAGGTATGCTCCCCACTCATTACTCACTAAACAGAAGAAGATAAATACCAACACCCAAATGTCCTTAGGTCTCAAAAAATGTGTTTCCACTCTTACTTTGTTTTTTATGGATAAAGGAGCTTTCAGGAAAATGTAACAGCACAGCTAAAACTAAAGACCGGAGTCTACTTAAGGCACCTAAGTGAAATAGGTTTGTTGGTCTCACATCAGTGCGTACTGCAAACCCATTTTAACTCAGTTGATAGTCTCTACTTAAGCTGAGCTTTTTGGACTGAAATAGTAGCGATCCACATTACTAAATTACTTTCACCTCAAGAGATATTTTATGGCTGTGATCTGTCACACTTGGAAGCAGTGACATGATAATAGGAGTGCTGACTATACTGTTGCATGCAAGTACATAAGGAGCCAGGCTTAGATTAGTGATCTGAGCTGCTAGCATTAAAATACAGTTTTCTGACAAATACAGAAGGACTTTCCAATGACTCATAATTCTTAAATTGGTAGTCCAGCACAAAACCACCAAGCAGCAGCAGCAACAGTATTTTTGAGAGGAATACAATGAAAGCTATAGCATAGTTCCAGTTTCTTGACTTTTTCTCTTATAAGAGCTACTTTAACCTAATTCTAACGCAATTACCATGTGGGCAGTGAGCCTCCAAGGAAGCACCACATTTTCACAATCACAGAAGAATGGCAGACTAAAGAAACAAGTTTAACCGAGGTTAACCTTTTAGTATAGTGAAAGTTACTTCACATGTTTTTCCAGGAGAAAATATTTATCAACAACAATTCAAGATGACCACCCCCATATCAGTTTAAAAGTAAAATAATAAGACCTTGAAGACTGTCAGTTTTCTATGCAGCATTTATGAGTGGAATTCAGCCCAATCTTGCTCAATCTGGTTCCCTGTGTAACAGAAAGAAAGATAGGATACTATGAACATGATCTGGACTAAGACACTGCTTTACTGCAATTCCTGTTAGGTAGAGTTTGTATTTTTGTCAATCCATTAGTTTATCTCACCAGGCAAGAAATTTCCAGAGTATGTCTAAGACACCAGGGGGGAAAGCTCCCCAAAGCTCTTCATGTCATGCACCTTTGCAAGCTTGAATTTGTGTCAATCTTCTGGGTATTTTTTGAAAATTAATAAATAAAAGCAACTTCTTTTCCTCAACACACTAAACAGTCCACTTCATGGTAGGAGACCACCTTATCTCTGGAGATAACTTATCACATCTTACAAGGGAAGCCATAAGTAACTGCATGGATTTTTCTCCTGCGGGCAAAAAAGGGAAATATTTTAATATTGGGAACAGGATTTTCAA
>NW_009260022.1:5486618-5501995 GCF_000687185.1 Egretta garzetta | reverse complement strand
TCCCACACTTCAACAAAACCTGAATTCCTTGGACTCTCAACCCTTACTGACATGAAATTAGCATTTTAAACAGTTCTTGAACAGCAAAATTACTAATGAGCAAATTGAACTTTGTCATATACAGAAATGCGAGTTACTAACAGAACCCTATTCTAGGACTGGGAGGTACAGGATATTTTGCACTCCAAGAATGATGTTTCTGAAGATGAATCCTTAAGGTTGAAAATATTTCAGATATAATCCCACTGAGTAATGCTTCCTGAGTGAAGTAATGGTATTACTTCTGGGAATAATTCAGCCCTGGAACTTGGTCGTTTTACTATTTTAAATTAAATGAGCCAATTTCTTTAACACACTTTTGCTATAACTGCTGTTTACTTGTTTCCAAAGTTTTAGTGTTCCGTTATTTCTGGCACTTACTAAATGCCTGTTTGTAGTTAAAAACAAATTTTATATTTACTCCGTGTTGAGTTATCATGGGAACTTATGGGGAAAAGAAGGAGAAAAATTCAAGGACGTGGACTCCTCTGTAAAGAACAAATGGTTATATGCAGTCAAAAAGGGAAGGCTGGCGCTGTTCTAACTCCTGAAAAAAGGCCAGTTTGTCGTGTCAGTCCTTCCCCCAGCCCGTGGGGCAGGTGAAGCCAGCACCTGTACCTGCTCTGTCATGATGGGACTTCTACAGGCACGGTCCCCGCCTGCGCTCAGATGCCCTGCATGGCATCCCACGTGCGGGCGGCCACCTACGCCAAGCAGCGCTCTTACGGCACACTCCTTCTCCGTGGGGGAAACAATGGAGGCTAATTTCTCAAAATGGAAGAAACACTTGGCTTCCCTCTAGGCAGGCACCTGGGCCAAATTTAGTAATTGCTTTAGAAATCTAGTAATTAAGTGCAAGATGATTCTGTTGTATGACATGGAGTTTAATGACTTCAGCTTTTTCCACACTGCATGGATACATTTGGTGAAGATTTTTAAACACCAACAGCTTCTGCTAAGCATTAGAAATGCAAAGCTTAATATAAGGATAGCAGGTGCAAAACCAGTTCTTTAATGTCCTTATGCTTTCCTCATGAGTTAGGTGGATACGGTATAATCAAAGGGGGTAAGTTGCTAGTTGAATATACCAGTGTAACTTCCACTTAGGAACTCTGACAGAAGCAGTGATACATTATACAGCTACCCATTTTTCTTTAACGTTGTTTCTTCTGAAAAAGATGGATTTGCTTTGCTGTATTTCTCTCAGCTAATACTATAATTTGGGTTTCTGTTTCTCAGAAAAGCCTTCTGCATGAAAACCGAATGCAAATGTCATCCTGATAAAACAGTTTCTTACTGTTACCAGTAAGGTAAGTAAAAAGAAACTTGGTATCATGGAAGATTCTTTGATATTTGACTTGTCACTCTACTTCCACTAGTAGTTAAAGTGTAATTTAGAATTATCTCCTCTTTTGTGTTGGTTTTTTGGTTTTTTTGGTTTTGTTTTTTTATTCTGCCAGTGTATTTGCTTTTGTATGATTCAAAGAATCATTACTGATAAACAGTATTATGTGATGTCCTTAAGTAGTTATGGTCTTCCCATAATTTGACTAGCAGCTATATACACTGTCCTGTAACAGAAATCATGCATTTAATGTTACTTACTACATATGTGTCTTCCCAGACCAACATCAGCAGCAACAAATAGACAGCAGTTTGCCTCATCCTTTCAGGTGTGCAGTCATGAGTAGTGCTTTGGACAGGCTGATTTCCAATGATGGGATCACAGGGGTTTTCATTGTTTCTGATTTGCAGTAAAGTCCATTGTTTTGAATTTCCAGTTTCAAATTAAATTAACAGTTCCTCCCTTTCATTATAGTACATTGCTGAACTCCCAGGGAAAAAAAAATAAATAGAACTATCAGCAAACAATTTTTGCATTATAGTTATCTGTAAGCCTGCATGTTCTCCACAGCTTCAATAATTATTTTGCTTATCTTTCTGATTTGTCTATTGTACATTCAGCACTTCCCAGGATTACTACCTTATCTTTAAAAGTTTTGGACTGTTTTTCCCAAGTGGACATTTCTGAAGGATGCTTCTGTATTCAGATGCCACATACCTAAACCATAAAATGAATGGATTAAAAATTAGATTTGACTATTTAAGCAGCACACAATTGTCCCAGGTCCCCTGCCAAAAGTAAAAGCAAGTGTTGGTCCTCAACAGTTTGTAACTGAAGTAACAACATACAAAGGAATACAGAATGTGGAAGGCAAGGAAAGCTAGGTGACTACTATATGAAATGACTATTTAATGACATTGCCAAGTTAGTTAGGCTGCTTCCTCAGTCTGACTATTTTCTCAAGAATAGATTATCCTTTAAAAAAGATTTCAAGGCTGGAAACTGTCAGAGAAATAGAAAGCACTTTTCAGCACCACAGAGTAGCCACCAACTCCTTGAAATTCAATATTGTGGGTGAGAAGGAGCTCACTAGGATAATAAAAGCTAAAATCCATTATTCAGGAATAAGATTAGAATGTCTTATAACCACTCCTTGTCCGTGAATACATTAGAAGCTGGTTAAAGAAAAAGAAATAGCCTATTGTTAAAACTGATGGAGAGTACAGACTGATGGAGAATACTCCTGGGTGGCTGTTATTGGCCTTATTTTTTTTCTAATACTGTATAGAAATATTTTTAAATATAAATTCTAGTAATTGCAATAAAGACATTTTAATATACAATTTGTGATAGGTCCTAATAACATAAATACATAAACACACATATGGTTTTCTATTCATCTTGCAGCACACATAAAAATCACTTTCTAAATTAAAATAAAAACCTCACTTAGGAATTTCACTTTCTTTGAAAACTATTAAGAATGCTCATGAGTCATGTCCATAACTTGCTTCTAGCACAGAGCTGTAATGTAAAGAACATTTCCTCCACTCTTTAGGGATTGGTTCTCCCTTGAAGCCTGGATAAAATCATTCTGATAGCACCTGAAGGATCAGTAGAGGATAGGCCTTCAATTACAGACAAGAACCTGGGCCAAGAAGAAGCTCTCGCAATTCTCACAGTGCTCATTACCTTTGGCTTTCTGCCTTAACAACTGGCATATACTATATCAGGTGTACAAATGTTCTGTGTGGTTGCTGCATCTTCTGCATGCTTAGCCTCACTTGGCAGTGCTCTGCACTTCCTGCTCTGCTGCCTTTCACCTTGCGAAATCATTATGTCATTTACATTTATGTAAAGGGGATCCAAACTGCTTCTGAATTACACACCTTTGCATGGCACCCTCTTTGCAAAGGTGCGAGTGGCTATGCTAGGGGCAAGCAAACAAAATTCCTTGCCCAGAATCAGGATTTCTGAGCTGCAGTTTTCTCAATTTTTGTAGTGTTAATGTTTTAACAAAAGTTGCGCAGATGAAACGAATGCCAATGAGTGCTTTCCAATGCACTCTTCATACGAGCTTCTAAAAATGACCTTTGTGTCCATTCTCCAGTGAAAAATATTTCTATCTATAAGGCGCACAAATCTGGAGAAGTCCAGAGAATAAACCCAAACAACATTCTGGTTTTGCATCTGGGTTATATTAGTCAATAGTACATGATGTGATAGTATAACAGAAGTAAAGAGCGTATGGAGGGATTCTAACACTCAGTTACCACATCTGTCTCCCTGCATTATCATCATTAGAGTGTTTAGATGCAATTTATCTCCCTTTCCATTTGAAAGATTCATGTTCCCTCCTATGAACTGGGCATCAGCCCAACCATGATGGGTTGTGTCCGTAGGGGAACGCCTTCACTTCGACACCTGCTATTAGCCATCATCAGCCCAGCAAGCTCTGTTTTGATCATTTATATGTTTGCAATCTTTAGCCAAGCAGGGAAGGAACCAGTGAGTGTTTCTCTGATATGGAAACAGGAGAGGGAATGAGGGGAGAGAAAAATAAAGGTATGTCCACTTTTCCACAGCTGACAGATTTTACAGCTCAGACATATGGAAATTTAGCAAAGCTGGGCTCTGATGCCATTTTAATTAAATGTTAAATATAAATAGAGAAGAAGGATGCTGCTGGGGTTAAGGCCATTGGCTAAGGCACAAGAGATCAGGAATGAGTCACCAGCAACTGCCCCAGTCTGACACTGGGCAAATCAACCTCTCTGTGTGCCAGATTTACAAAATAGCTTGTGTATGTAGACTCCATGTTCCTTTGGGCAGGGATCAGCTTTTGTTGCATCTTTTCCCAGCATCCAGTACCCTGAGGCCCTGATCTCAATGAGGTCATCTGGCTATTATCATGATACAAACAGTCCCATCCACATATCTGCTCTCTAGCCTAGATCTTACCCCAAAAAAGCTGCACATAAAAAGGAACTGAGCAAAAAAATACCTAGATGAAGCAGGGAAAACTTTCCTTTCAGGTCAAAATCTTAAGCAAAATATCATAGCTATTGCTGTTATACTAGAACCAAATTGCTTATCACTAATTAAGGCATAACGGGAAAAATTGGAGTTGAAGCAACTCCCTTTATTGTCCAACTCTCAGGCATTCATGGCAAAACCAAAAGGCACTAAGGTGATCAGAAGTTTCATATATAATTGAGTTCTACCACTGGCATTTTAGAGAAAAAAGTGGAGCAGGGTGTACCGTTGCAGTGTGTACTTCGCCGTACCTGGTAACTTGTTTTGGAGATGGTCGTTATAAACATGCTTTGGCAGAAGGTACAAGGATCCCTATTTTCTCAGTCTTCCACCAGGGAGAATAATGTAGGACAGTCTGCACTTCTGCTAGTCTCATCTCACTGCGATGCGTAGGTGGGTGTGATGCCTGCAGCATGCGTAGGCGTTCTCACGTGAGCTTTAATCCAGAATCTAGCCTGCACAGGCTGCAGTGACACATCCAGTTGCAGTGTACACAGATGTTGGACACAAAAGAAGTCTAATTTGAATCAGCAGATCTGGGTTCTGTTAGTGACTCTGCTATATATTTCCTGTATTGCTCTAGGCAAGGCATTCAGGGCCTGATCCAGCCTCCATTTAATTCCACAGCAATCTTTCCTCTGGCAGCACTGTGAGCTGGATTAGACTTCTAGCCTATCGCTTTCCCAGGCTCTCTGTATTCCTCAATAGAACAATAATACCTGCTCACTCCATAGGTGTCTGATGTGGCTTAAACCATTAAAGTGATTTGCTACTTAGGCATAGCATGAATATGCAACTGAATTAAATTATTGAATCAGCAAAACCCTCAAACCTCTAATAAGCTTCAATCAAGTAAACACATACCGGAGAATTTTAGGTTCCATGTCATTAGGTGTCGATACATAGTCTTAAACATGCAAGAAGGTAAATAACTTCAGTGGAACTACTTAGGAGCCTAACATTAAGCATATGCCAAAGTACCTTGCTCAAGGCTGTATTATCTATCGTTAGTCATACACATATGCTTAAAGTTAAGCATCTGCCTAAGTGTTTTGCTCAATTTATCCCTGGAAGCGTGATACTCATACGCTTCCTAGCATAGCATACACAAACACTTGAGCCTAGAAGATACTAAAAATAACCTACAGTTGATTACATGAAATGCCACAAATTATTACTTTCGTCTTTCTAACATACCTAAAGAAACACAGAAAATTTAAGGTTGTGTAGCCCATGCTAATTTCCAGGAATCTTGCCTACCCTATAACCCTTTACTTTTACATAACACTGAATTCACAATACGGATGTGTATTTTGAAGTAATTGTGTTGGTGGTCCCTTCATGCTTTCTGAACATCTAACAGTTAGCTAAACAAACACACGTGACTGATTAAAAGAAGAAAGGGAACTATTTTTACAGGGACCATTAAACTTTAACTGCCATCTGGCAGGGAATGATTAGAGAAGATCAAAATTAAGGCAGTCAACACAAATACTGTGCGGATACCTCAGGGAATTAATGTGGATAGAGGACGGTGGACTTGTGGATATGTTAAGAGACAGACAGAGAAGGAAGTGGTGAACACATCCTTTATGACTGCTGCCCTAATGGCCACATTCATAGCAACAGGAGCAGAGAAAGAAGAAATCAAGAACACCTGGGAATAATCAGACACTTGCTGTCATAAAAAAGGAAGTTAAAGCATTATACAAGAGCCACACCATTCTTGTTCCCCAACAAGTCAGGAAGGAAATTTTTATTGTGGAGGTGTGTTGAAGTTGGCAGGTAGTTAATATTCAAATTAGCCTACTATCTTTACACAGGCATTTTAAATAGGGTCTGTAATAAATCTTTTAATTGAATGACCTTACAGAAAATGGACCTGTGGTTGATCTAACTGAACACTGGATGTCACTATTTATACACACTATTAGTCATTTTAGAGGCATTAAAAACACAATCCAGCCATGAATCGTAACAATCCAGCCATGGCTTTTTCAAATTAGCTAGCATATGTATCTTTAATTATTGGTGTTCTTGAGATAGCAGTTTCAATGAGCCAAAGCTTCCAAGCTGCCTAAACAAACACAGGTCACTTTTTACAACAGCTCCACTGCCTGCCCTGGCTGTGCTGCCGTTAGGTGCTCCCTAACAAGAGTAATGTGGCCGACTTTGTATTTTATGGGAAAGATTTGAGGTTGGGATAGGGAGATGGCTGCTCACTGCAACATCTCACAGCTGAGACTCTTACCAGGCAGCCAGGCTATCATCTTATAACTCTGCTGTTGTGACTGGTAAGGAATGATCAGAACACAACTCACCCGAAACTGCAACAGCCCCCCATATGAGGCAGCTCCTGGTCTGACTGCGCTGGAGTAGAACCTTCTTTTCACCCCTCAAGAGCTTTTGGGTTGGAAAACCCCTGGTCCCTCAAGCATCTGGCCTGAGTTTTTTCATTCTATGGCACTAATAACATAACAGCTCTTTGGACACTCTTCTCCCCTTCCCCGAGGGACAAGTGATTTCCAAGGAATACAACTATTATAAGAGAGTACTTTTAGGAGCCAGGGGAAGGAAAAAAAAAGTATCTCTGAGTCCAAGTGGTATGCAAAAAAAATCAGTGCTAACAGTCCAGAAGGTCAGGTTAGCTGCCAAGAAGACTAAGGACAGAAGACAGGTGAGAAGAGGTAAAGATTAGGAACAATTGATACGGTAATGTACTGTGAAATAAGACTGATTATTTTTGTTTCTTGAGCTGTATTTTTAAGTTTTACTTTTCAGTAGCATAGGAGAAGCACATTAAGTATACTTCAAAGCCTATGAAATCTTGTCAACTGTACCTGATTTCATAAACTTAGGCTGAACAGCAACAAAAAAAAAGATCAGAAATGTACAGGTTACTAACTCTGTATACCTGAAATATACCATCAGTACAAATGTTTGGTAATTTTAGACCTTGATTCCCACCAGAAATTTCCAATATATTCATGTGTCTACTTGTTACCCTGCATCCTTGAAAATGCTAGAACCTTTAAAAATTTGACTCTTCTGCACATTCTTAAATTCAATATTCTTTCAATCTTGATTAAAAACAGCCTTAGGTGCTTTGCTAGTAAAGAAAACAACTGAAAATAACCATTTCTACGCAGGACATGTGAATATGATCTTTCCTAGTGCTGTACTGCAAGCATACTACTGTAAAAACACTATGGGTGTTGAGGGGTTGCATTTTTTGGGTTTCTTTTCCACAGCTCTTGGCTGGACAGCAAAATATCTAAAAGTTAGTAATCGTGACTGGAAATGGCTGGAAATTATTTGCCCTGTGTCTTATTTTATTCCAAATATTCTTTTTGGAGAAATCTTCTGGGCAAAATATTCTTTTGCTTAACTACAAAATTATATTTTAAATTTGAGCATAGTGGGCTGCCCAGGTGAGGTTCATGAACAGATTTTGCTCTTTCCTAAGCCATTTCTAGCCTTAAACAGTACAGAGTAATTCTGCTAACACGAGCAATCTGCTCAGTGGGGTAAAACAGGAGTCAAGCACAGCTATAATATATTAATATGATACTAATGGTATATGTATACTATATTATTATATTTATGTATCTTATATAGAGCATTATATAGAATATTAAGTATAATAAGTAGTGTTAATTTTGCTGTACTTATATGCCACTTTACAGCTGGGTGGGGGGCAGAATATGCCTTATACACAAATCTGTTCAGAATCTGGAAAGGCAAAAGCTGTGGTGCAAGAGGGCAATGCTCTGTCAGCCTCTCCTCAGAATATCCCATAGACACAAAGCAACTGAGGGCCACCTGAAAAAGCAGTGCAGCTCTGGTAAACTTCTGCAGTTTGTTGCCCCAGTTTTGATGCAGAAACCTGTTAAGACTGCTCAGAGCACGTAATAGCCTATGGCTCTCTCCTGTTAACAAGGTGCAGAGCATTCATTCTCCACATGCAAAATTCCAAGCACTGAGCCAAACTGAAAGAGGAATACAGTAGGCATTTGTTGATTTTTCTTTTTTTTTATAATGCCCACAAGTATCTACAGATGTGATCCCATGTAATGAAGCATGTGGCCTTAAGCTGGAATTATTTGCAAACAGCAGGATCTGCTGGCAAAAGAGATGGCACTTGCTGTGTTATGAAAGCTGTCCCTCTAACCCCATGTTTGGTTAGCACCTATGCCCTGTTGAAATTGGCATAGATAATTCCGAGTGGGAACAACGCCAGCATGACAGATGGGAGCAAATGCAGGCATGCCAGAGAACCAGTATGTTCATCAAGTCTGAATATTAGGGACAGAGTCCTTTCCAAGAATTTAGAAATGGCATGCTGTCCAGAATTTCTGTACTTTAGGTATGGCATATAAGAATATATGATCTCTTTTGTAACTGTGAGCAAAATTAATTATAGTCATTTAAAAATAGCTCATCTGAGCCACGCAAAGCATGACAGTACTCAGCTATATTAGAACAACTGTTTCTCTGGATTCAGACTGGCACCAGGTCCTAGAGGGCAGAACCTGTGCACCGGAGTGAAAATGATTCCACAGGTTTTCTGCTAAGTGGTTCAGACTGAAGAGCTTTCAGACGATAATGAATATTCTTCATTTATTCAGTGCCTTTCAGGCAGTGATCCCAAAGCAATCTGCAAGTGTATGAGAATTTAAACTCATAGTTGGAAGGTACGTCATTTACAATTAAGCAAATGAATCTTGCATGTATTAATGGGCTATAGTCCCATCTCCCCTCCCACCAGGGGTTATAAACTGGAACTATACTCTCTGTGGAGAGGGTGGAGGAAGGCAAAATCCTTCTGCCACAGTCCTGGTGGATACATGCGTACCCTGCTTTTGCTTTTTACCTGGCACAAACAGCCATAACAGATCAGTTCTCCAAAACACTAATTTAATCTCCAAACAGGAATTAGTAATTCTTATGGGTTTTGAGCACTGGACAGCTACCTCTCCTATTTCTCCTTTCAGGTTGTGAACAGCCAGAATATGTTGCCCCAAATGTTCCTGCCTAGGAACATTTACATGATCCTGAGAAACAGGAAGAACAAAAAAATCTAACAAAAACAGTTAAGGTACTATTGCTTAAAAAATAAGAATCTGGCATTGCAACTCCCCCTGCACAAAAAGCCTGTGCTTTCAGAGGAGTCCGCTAACAAAACGTCCGTCCATTTTGGGTTTCTTCAACTTCAGCAACCAAAATTTATGGATACTTGTGGAAATGATGGCTCTAATGTGGCCAAAGCCTTGGCTGTCTGTGCTGTTCTCCAGATCTGTATTTTACCAGAAAGTGTGTATCCTATGAAAGGTGTCGTAACCGGGCTGCCGACATTGTATTCTAACCAGTGCAGCTAATAATGTCAACTTACAGCCAAACTTTGTTTTCTGTTACAAAGGTGTTTAATACTATTAGTAGGGCAAAAAAGCACTGCTGAATTTCTTTTCATTTAATCCAGCGGTATTCTGTAAACTAGCAATCTCTGCGTGTGTTATCCAGTCAACTGACCGACCATTTCAGGTATCAGATGGTTTTTGCAACATAGCAAATAGGAAGCCTGAACCAGCCTTGGGAAATACGTGAGTCATCTGAGTAAGACACCTTAGTTAAGGGAATTTCTGTTCTAAACACAGGAAGAGGCAGTTTCATTCCAAAGGTTCTAAATTTTCTGTGTATTTATAATCATTACTTTGATTAAACATCAATGGATTGTTTTATTACTGCTTTTCCTCAAAAATCAGTTTCCAAAAAATACCAGGTAGATGCATAATAATGATTTTTAAATACATGAAAGCTCACCCTGAAGGTGGTGATCCTGACACACACGGTGTGAGGCATAAAGTGAAACTATTCATGAACCTAACATTTCCTTTCACTTTGAGCTATATTGCAAATGCAAACAAATATTACATGAAAATATGGAATCAAAATTTTTTAGACAATTTATAATTTTTGCTGACATATAAAATGAATTTTAAAAATACAGGATTGCCTTCCACCTTTCGATATGCTGGCTTTTACAAAAGGGTGGCTGTGTTTTTATGTATTTGCACTGTTGTACAGCGCCCTGAAGCTAACCAGCAGAACCTGAATGCTGGACAGTAGAGCAGCTCTACCAGCCTTTTCTGCCAAGGCTGCCTTGGAGCCTTGATCTCACTTTCCACCAGAATCAAGTAGCTAGGATGAAGATGAGAACACCTCTTTTCCATGCTGAATTTCTGCTGTAGCAGAATGGTTTTCCTCTTAACAACATCCCATTAAAAGCAGATCTTAGAGACCCAAAAGTGACATGACAAGGATTATCATGATTTTCTATTCAAATTGCATCAATGGTCTCAACCGTATTAGCATACTTTCAGAATCTTGCTAAGTATGAACATGGTATGGTGTTTGTGGTTAATGCCATCCGTTTCTAGGACTCGGGTGTTAAAATAATCAATGCACTGTTGAGCAGAGTGCTCTACAGCTGACATCAGCTCTACTTTATTAATTGCCTTCAGCTCTCTACTAAAAGGAGCTGTTGAGACTAAAAGAGAACTAATTTTAGCAAAAAATAGTTTGGTCAAGTACTCTGGGGTACAAAGGTCACTCAGGAAACAGGTTCTCCCTTTCCCCTGTAAAGAAGTTGTTTACAATTATGAGCAAAAACTTTTATCAACCACTTTCCTATAAAGCATCGCTTCCAATCCAGACAACTCAGCAATTAAAGCTCCCATTACTTAGGTCGAGATTTGCCAACTACTAATAATCAGTAAAGTAAACAGGTATTATGAGTGTGCTATCAAGAGAATTTATATTTAAAGCAGAGCCATCTAATAATGGTTTCACTCCTTATTCCCAGAGTTAAATTGGTTTAAATATTCTGAAGCGTATTAATTCTGCTCTATATACCTTCTTTCCCCAAGCCAGTGCTCCAGTTATCTGAGAGGACTTATGCAGCCCTGAATGGGAAGATTCAACCACACAGTTGTGAATGGAAGAGCCAGGAGTGCAAGATACTCTCTGAACTGAAATACGTCTTGGGCTGCGAAAAACACTGAAAAACCCTGACTTTGTAAATCAATATTAATCAATGCCCTGCAAAGTACATCATAAATTTGGAAGTTCTAGAGAGCTCACCCTGAGGTAATAACACCACTTTACATTTTAAAACATTTCACAAACATTAGGACAATCTCAGGAGGCCTTTGATCCAATTTCATCCTTTGGGGCTCTTCCAACAATTAAGGGTTATTGGAATTTATTGGTTTTCCAGACACATCTCCTCTTCAAAACAGATTAAAAAAAAAAAAAAAAGACTAGTGTAAGTGTGTGACATGCTTTGAGGTAATAATCCTCAGCTGGGAGATAAAATTTAACCTGAAGGAATAGGTTTCGATCAATCTAGAAGAACTTTTTATTTAGGCTTTGGACAATGCTGTTTCTCCTGACTAGCCAAGATTTCTCCTTCAGCAAATATAGAACAGACATTCATCTTTCATAAGTTATTAATAATAAATGTTGAATGCTGACGGACCCTTCGGTGCAAAGAGCTCTGGACATATTAATTTATTCAACATTGTACAGGATTTTACTTGTTCAATTGAACCAATCTGCAGTTGCCAAAATTCAACTATACCTGGAGGAAAATCAACCCATATCTACCAGGCAGACATGCCAGTTTATGGGTACGTGCCCAGTTTCCTTATTACCTGATTTCTGGATGGAAAATGGAACAGGTGTAAAGGCTTGATAGATCTCTTTAAGAAGTCACCAGAAAAATACCATTTGTATGCAGTGTCTGTTCTGTTGATACTCATGTGTTGTAACAACCAGAGTCTGATACATGTAGATACCAATTCACTTCAGGGTTGCAAAGTGAAACTGCATGTCGTTGTAGGGTTGATCCGTGCATGGTGTACCTAGGAAATGAACTGCTTGGCAGTGAAGATGAAATAGACTGTTGCTTTTCTAAAAATAAAGACAAAATTACTGGGAGAATCTTTGTGGTTTCGGGGGAAGTCTTCAGAAGGCTCAGGAAATCTGGGATGATCTTTCTCTTTCCTTTCTGGGAGAAGAAGGCCACAGTAGTCAGCCACAGCTAGTGGTTACTTGCTGTTCTTACTGCCCTGATGTAAACCTGGCTCAGCAGCAGGGAGCTATGGGAAAGAAGCAGAGCAGCTCTTTTGGCACCATGCACTGCTCAAACAGCTGCACTCTGTTGTCTTTGCGAGAGGCAAAATGGGGAGGAAACCTGCTGGCAGCCTTGGCTGCTGCCCACGTGCATAACTGGTCCTGTCTGGGAGAGACAGTTGGAAAACTGGGAATCTCTTCAAAGAGATTTGGGGAGTTTAAGATAAAATGCCCTGCAGGACAGACTTTCAGAAATGTGGTGAGCAATTAGAAATTACCCTGCCCTTCAGTGCACCAATGCACTTCCTTGGAGACCTAGCAGCAGGTCAAACAGATAGGAAACGGCATGAGATTAACAGAAGTCTTTTTTTTTTTTTTTAATGAAGATCTGCTTGAATTAAACTGAACATGGTCCCCAGAGATCAATAACTGTTCTTCTAACTCCTCCTGAAAGCAACAGCTGAGTTGCATGCAAAATATTATATCAGCCGTTATGCCTTAAAAGCAACAATAATCAAGTGTTTAATGGTGGTTTTGACGTTGTTCAGATCAAACACCTTGTGAATGCATTTTTTGCAAAACATTCCAGGGTGGGAATGGTGACAGAAGAGGACACTTTCTTTGTGAAAGAAGAGGGTTTCCATTTAACAGTTTTTTTGAATCCATGTGGCTTTGCGCTGTGCGTATATAGGAGTGTAACGTCCACTTCCTTCTCCATTCAGGAGAGCTGTGGGAAGATCCATTTGGTGCCTGGAGGTCCACACCACTCAGTCCCCAAGAAGAAAATATCTCTAACTGCTGCGCTTCCTTCCATGAATAAGTGGATGTCTTTGTTGCAAACAGCCTGCTCGCTGCTACACTCCTTAAGGAAAGTATGCTACTTCCTAAATGGTGTACTTCGTGTGTGAGTGTACCAGTATCACGTTACATTTGAGTCATTCCACCAGTACAGCATCCACATTTGCTTCACGGTTTTATTCACAGTGATGGAAATATTTGTTACCACAATAGCCTACCCTGTTTTGGTTTAAAACCATTACCCCTTGTCCTGTCACAGCTGGCCCTACTAAAAAGATTTTCCCCATCTTTCCTATAGGCCCCCTTTAAGTACTGAAAGGCCGCAATCGGGTCTTCCCGCATCCTTCTCTTCTCCAGGCTGAACAAGCTCAACTCTCTCAGCCTGGCCTCGTAAGAGAGGTGCTCCAGCCCTTGGATCATTTTTGTAGCCCTCCTCTGGACCCGCTCCAACAGTTCCATGTCCTCCTTGTGCTGAGGGCTCCAGAGCTGGACACAGCACTCCAGGTGAGGTCGCTCCAGAGCTGGACGCAGTTCTCCAGGTGAGGTCTCACCAGAGCAGAGCAGAGGGGCAGAATCACCTCCCTCCACCTGCTGGCCACGCTTCTCCTGATGCAGCCCAGGGTATGGTTGGCCTTCTGGGCTGCCAGTGCACATTGCTGGCTCTTGTCCAGCTTTTCAGCCATCAGTATCCCCAAGTCCCGCTCAGCAGGGCTGCTCTTGATCCTTTCTTCCCCCAGCCTGTATTGATACCGGGGGTTACCCTGACCCAGGTGCAGGACCTTGCACTTGGCCTTCATAGACTCCCTTCTTTCTGCTCTATTCCTAAGGCTCTGGAAGGACCCCAGAACCAAACCAAGCTTGCAGAAAGAGCAGAAAGCTGGGAAACTGAAACTGTGCGGTTGTCGCTCACCTTAGGACCTACAACTGAGTACAACTCCACTGTACCTAAGGATCAGAAGACACCACATTGTAGGTTATAAAAGCAACGTTATTGTTAACATTAGTATGCAGCTGTTGAAAGCACCTATTGATTGTGTTTGTTGGTGGGTGCTCAAGTTGCTGATATGGAGCATGTCTCAGCTGTGTGGCACCCGTGGTTTAATCAGTGACAGCAACATCAATAGTCCATGTAAGCTCGCAGGAGGCCGCCAGCTAACTCTGAAGACACTATACTATGTTCCCATTCCTAAATATAATGTACATATCCTCTTACTCGTCCCTTCGGAGACAGTTTGTAGCACAGAGACTATTTTAGAATTTATTTTTATGACACAGATTGTCTCAAATAAAGATTTTGCAACAGCTTCAATGTATGTTTCCCAGTGTTTCACCCAAACCGCAGGTTTTTCTGCATTTTTTCCTAGCTGGCACCGATACTACTAACAGTGTTAAATGACCATTAAAGTAATGATCCCCCATATCAAGTGAAAACATCAAAGCACGTGTCAGTGATTAAAGCGGGAATCTCGGGAACACATGCTCAGCTCGGGAATGATAATCTCATTTTGATTAAGCTTGACTAAAAAGGATTTTTTTGTTACTTGGCTGCGAACCTCCTCATCATGCAAAAATGACTAATTAAATAGTAGGGACTTTTTGAACACTTCAGGGGTTCTTGGAGGCGCCCTCTTTTTCTGCCTGTGAGTCTTGCCCCGATGGGACCAGAGGCGTTTTGGGTCCGCCTCCGCAGTTTGCGAACGTCCCCGCGCGCTGTCAGAGGCAGCGGCTCCAGCCGGGCGCCAACGTTCCAGAACACCGGGGGCTGCTCTGCCTTTCCTCAGCAGGCTGGGGAGGCCGCCCCGCCAATTACGGGCTGCGGTGGCGTCACGCCTCCTTCCCCTCAGGGGAAGGCGCCGCCGCGCTCTCATCCTCTCCCCGCTAACGGGCTTTCTCCACACCTCCAACCGCTGCCCCGCCGGGGCGACGCGGCCTCGCCCACCCCGCTCCTCTTCCGCAGCTCTTCAGGGCGCCCGCCCGCGGACGCGGGGTCACAGCGGCAGGGGGGGCGCCCGGGCGGGGCTCCTGC
>NW_009260022.1:5480160-5486012 GCF_000687185.1 Egretta garzetta | reverse complement strand
GGGCCAGGCTCTCCTTCCCGCCTCCTTGGCGTAGGCCAGGGCCCTTTGCCAAGGTGAGGGGCCTTCCCACACGGGCGGTGAAGGGGGAGGGCAGCGCAGCGAAAAGCTCTCGGGCCTGGTACGCTCAGCTCCTTGCTGTAGGTCAAACTCCAGCCTGTTGCTTGTCCTACGCAAGGCCGGGTTTTTTTGCCCTTGCAGAGACAAGGGACTATACTGCTTCAAAATGTCCCCTCCAGCCTGCAGAACGTCTTCGTTTTGCATGGTGCGGCCACAGATTTCCCCTGCAGGACGAGCTTTGTGCAAGAGCCGATATGACCTTAGGCTGCTGGAAGCCCAAGGACACATGCAGGCCGCTTGTGAAAGAGGATTCATTCATTTGCGCCTCGCTAGATTTAGAAGTCTAGGTTATGTCTGTGCAATTAACAACTTTGGAATTCATTTTGATGGGTTTTATTTTTTCATTTCAAGATGTGTATCCTGCCTGCTGGTCTGTCTGGCTTTTTTGTTGCCATTTTGCTACACTTTCTGTCAGTATAATGCATGTACAGGTTCATTGAATGATGTAGCTATTCGTAATGTCTCCTGGAAACAGTGCTATCAAATTGCATGGCAGTGTTTGCTTCTGTATTGTTTGTTGTATATCCATCTATGCAAAGATTGCTGTCTTTCAAGTAAGACAAATGGCTTAGTAGATAATAGCGTTATATTCTTACAGACTATTGTATAGGAACAGCTGTGATCAAACATTTTTTTATAGCCTTTTTCTTCCTCTTTCAGATCCGTGCTGGATCAAGACTCTTGTACAGACCAATTTCAGCATCTGTGTTGTCTAGGCCAGAGGTCAAGACTGGAGAGGTACCTTATAAACAAAATTCTGTATCTTCCTAAATCACCTGGTGAGCCTAAATGTCCTCAACCTAGAGTTCATTTGTACTAACTCAAACATCTATAGTGTGAAACTTGCTTTAAGTCAAACACCTAATAATACTTGTTACTGTCTTGCTGTTTCCCCTGAGAAGTCTTTTACTTGTAGAGGTGATTGCTTTCATGTGGAACAGGTAACATTCTAAAGTTTCTAATTCTTAGTTATGGTCTCATCACTTGGAAGAGGAACTAGACATTGGATCTAACACAGCTTTGAAAGCTGCAGAATAACACTATCATAGTGGTTGTAGAAAATGGTCTGTGCCTGAATATAATGCTTTTTCATGTTTTGTTTTCTTAGGGCAACTCAACACTTAATGGGGCCCAAAATACTGTCTCCCGGCTAGCACTTAGAGAATTCCAGACTAGTGCTATCAGCAGGGATATTGACACTGCTGCCAAATTTATTGGTGCTGGTGCTGCCACAGTAGGTGTGGCTGGTTCTGGTGCTGGTATTGGAACAGTCTTTGGTAGTCTAATCATCGGTTATGCCAGGTAATCAATCTCTCTCTTACAAAAGTCTTAAATTGAATGCGGATGTATCTTGAGACAGCACCCCCAGATAAGCCAAGTTGTAGTAAGGATGATGGCACTGTAATAAATTCTGTTAATAATTACTATTAATGATAAACATGGCTAAATAGAACCATATGAAACTGTAGTATATTCATCAGTATGGCTGTATTGTTAAATTCAGAACTTTGTACACTCTACCTGGGGAAGAGACATGAAAGAAATGAGATCATCAGACGTGGTTAGTGTTTCAGTCACAATGTTTCAGTATTCAGTTCCAGAATGGAATTAAAATCTAGCCTGGATCTTCTCCCCTGTGAGAGGGGAGGAGAAGTCCTAAAGAGAAACTGTGTGAAAACTGATAATAAGTAACGTGAAGTTACATGCTTTAGACTTAGTAGCAGGATTGTTATTTAGAAATGTATGCTTAATTCATTTTCTAATATGTTCAGCTTTGCATCTTGGAATATGTAATTATCAAATAAGTAATCATTCCTTCTAGAAACCTGAAGGGGGTGAGGGTGGGGATTTTTATAGTAGGGTTGAACTTCCAGATAAGTTTACAATGTTCCTGTAGTGGGAATAGCTCACATGCTATCATGGAAGAGCAGAACTGATAGAGACATAAAAAAAGCTTTACTGGAGGTTTAATGTTCTTCATTACTCTTTCAACCTGTTAAGACTTAATTATTAAGTCTTATTTCTTAAAGATTTTTAAGCCCTACTGAAGACAAGGAAGTTCACTTTCTACTTGAAGAAACATAAGTGTTTTCAGTACAAAACTAATGTCTCCTTTTTTGAATTTGGCATGAATGGGCCAATAAGAGATTGTAGAACATTACTTCATAGCATTATGTTGAAGGGGTTTTTTTTCCCCTCTCCCACACACTTCTTGGAGGGATAATTCATTACATTTTTTGCAACAAATTGCTGTGTATTTCCTTTTTTGCTCTAGGTGGTTTCAGTTCCTGCATTTGGTCTGAGAGCTAATTAAAATGTTCTACACAAACTTCCTTGGAATATAGTTATAATGTCACAGATGTAAAATAAATATATAAAGCATAGTGCTGGTAGTTCCTGCATGGGAGGATGTAGAGAAGTCCAATTCAAAGCATATATGAATGTAGTCACAAAACCTGTGCTTATTTGGAAAAGTCATATACAATCTGCATAGCCTGAATCTAGTCTTAATTACCAAGTCATTTGCCTTCACTGAAACCCTTACTAAAAATTACTTCTTGGATTTACTGGATTTTCCTGTTACGGAATCTGTGGCAAGGAAGTGTGAGGTTCTGAATCTGTCAGAGACATTAAACTGTATGAAAAACATATTAACTGTAAAGATGAAAAGGTCTTACACCTTCGTTTTCTTTTAGAAATCCTTCTCTGAAGCAGCAGCTGTTCTCATATGCTATCCTGGGATTCGCCCTGTCTGAAGCTATGGGTCTCTTCTGTCTGATGGTTGCTTTCTTGATCCTATTTGCCATGTGAAAGGAGATCTGCCTGTAATATTGGCATTGGAATGTAACTCTGCATTTTATGGGACTCCCAAAATGTTGGTGTCATGGAAATTGATGCTGTTTCCAAAGTCATTTCATTAAAGATAACAACTTTAACTGTCAACCTGTTGCCTGCATTTATTATCTTTCTCGCTAGGATATCTGGAAGACCGCATCTTGTCATTCAGTCACCATGCGTTTCTCCTGATAATGACAAATCACATAGGACCCTTCCAACAATGACTTAGTCAAACATTTTACTTATTTATATATATGGGAGTGTAACTTGTTTGTTAAAATTAATGTGGCGTATCTTGGAAAGATCAAAGGATACACAGATTAAGTGTGAAAGGCTATACTGCTGGCCTTGTTCCTTCACTTGTTTCAAACTTACCCAGACTTGTTTCTGTGCACAATTTGGTTTTTTTCAGGCTAGCTGGCAGATAAGGTGTTCTGGCATCTCTTGATAAAAGGAGCTAAACACAAATCCATGAACAGTGATAGGAAAGTTGTCTCTGCATCAATTTTCAGTTATGCTATAAATTTTGAAGACCATGGTAAAAATTTTCCACTTGGTTCTGAGCGGTGTCCCAGTTGAACTAAACTAACTCCTGCTTTAGATTGGTCCAAGGCATTTAATTGCGGCACGTTGATATACACTTGCTTAGTTACTGCATTTGTGGCATCACCTAATTAAAAGGGAGAACATCCAGCTTCCCAATTTTGTGAAATCAGCCTTGCGTTATCTCCCAAATTCTTCAAAGAGCAGTAGGATCAAAGCATATTTAATAACAGCAGACCTGCAGCATCAAGCTTTGCTTCTCACAGTATCTGTCTTTTAACAGTCTAAATGCATTTATTGTGGTGTCTACACTTACAGCAACATACTCTGCTACCATACTAATCTGGTGGGGCTGTTGATAGCATCTCAAACTTCATTCAGAATATTAAATAACTGATCATTCAACAAATACAAGCTGAATTTTGGAAGAAGGTGAGCAAGCTTGTTACAAGCTCTGTCATCTTGCTGTTAAAAGGGTAATTACTGAATTAAATCTAGGAAACTTTTTACTGTAAGCTGCCTATCCCTAGGGAAATGGAGCATGCCTGCTGGCTCTCAGAGCAGTGCAAGGTGCAGGTAAGACCTTGGTTTTCATCTGAATTCAAATACCAAATTAGTGTTTATGTAGTCTAACTTGGACCTAGCATGAGAAGCTGCTTTCCCCATTCGTTCCTAGAGAAAACGGTCATCTTCTCGAAAGGATTAAGTTGTTACATGAACCCTTTTACATATCTGAGGTTTAGGGGTGTGGAATATGCAGCATCTTCAAATACTCATCTCTAGCACAGTGTTAGTAGTGCCTCATATGGAAGTGGGGTTTTTGGGGGGCGAGGGAGGGGTAGGAGATAAAGCATATTGCAGCTGTCTTCTGTGTGGTCTATGCTCGTGCTGTGGTTTTTTATGAACTTAGTATTTTCCCTTCTCTTAAGCTGTTCTGTTACAGAGCTGATACACAATGCATTATGCCCTGGATGAAAGGCAGATAACGATTACTAGAATTCTAGGCTAAAGGTCATCTCTGTACTGCTGTCCTTCTGGTGGGTGATGAACTTTGTTCGGTTCTTTCAGTACTGTAGAGCTCTGTGCAGGCATCTGAGGTAGCAATCCGTATTTCCTAATATCGTAGACTAGTCTCGTGGACTAGCTTAATTCAAGCTTCACATTTCCATACCACTGGCATTTGGTTAAACAAGGATCTTCAGACTCGTCTTGGTCAAGCCTAGCTCCAGCTCTGTTAATCATACTCACCAATTTGTTTATGTATAAAATGGTTCTGTTGAGTTACAATTGTGTGTTCGGTGTAGAGAGAAGTTCTGGCTAAGCTGTTGCTCCATAATGTCAGTAAGAAAGCTGCCTGAGTCACCATGAGCTACTTGAATCACTTTCAACAATGATTTCTAGATTTACATCCCATCTTCCCCCATGTGGTTCACCCTGTCAGTGGGTACCCTTTTCCCTATGATCAGCCTTGTCTGAAAGGCAGCAGACATCTCGGGTGACCCTGTATATAGATGTAAAGCCTATTTTATAGTAGCATTTCCCCAAGCTTGTTGCCTTTTGACTCATTCTGAGACCAGTGAACATGGGCCAAACCCAAGGAAAATTGCTATTAGCTTATGCCAATCTTGAAAGAATTGGATCTCAGTGTTACAGATACAGACTAAGCAAGGTCTTTCAAAACAGGGCAACAAACCTTCTCGCAGGGGATTATCCTCCTCATAGGCAACGAGGGGCTCATGAGCGATGGGCAGGTTTCCACATCCAAAGGATCGCAGGGCACATTGACTCCCTTTCTCTATTGCTCTATTTTTGCTGCTCTTGAAAAACAGCTTGGTTTCAGTGGTTACCTGAGCACTTCAACAGCTCTGTCAATGTGAGCGATCTTCCAAAAACTTACCAGTTTACCTAAAATGCCCACAAAAGAAACATCTATAGTTGTGTAAAAGACTAGATGTTCTGGGGTTTTTTTTTTTAAATAGTTCTTTGCAGTGATTGGGCAGCAGCAAGCTATCGAAAAGGACTCTTGAGCTTCTGTGTAAGAGTTTACATCAAATCTTTTTCATAGGTCAGAGAAACCAGATACAAAGTTCCATGAGGTGATACTGTAGGCTTCGCTTTCCTGAAACCTTTGGCAGTTTTTCTGACATGGACTGTGCTGACTGTCAGCTCTGGAAGATTCATGTTGTAGATTCTCCAGAGACTGTTCCATGTTTCAGTGTTGAAGATGGAGCCAGCTGGAGCAGAGATCTTCATTGCCACTGTAACTACTCTGCCTGCTGTCCCAGTAGATCCAACATTACTCCATCTGTGATAGCGACGTACACGGCACTGTTGTCCTAATGTGTAAGGAAGGA
>NW_009260022.1:5479100-5480109 GCF_000687185.1 Egretta garzetta | reverse complement strand
TGCATCCATTTCAGACTGATGAAAGGCAAA
Organism: Egretta garzetta; assembly: GCF_000687185.1. NCBI lineage: Eukaryota > Metazoa > Chordata > Aves > Pelecaniformes > Ardeidae > Egretta > Egretta garzetta. The sequence continues at coordinate 5,480,079 of NW_009260022.1, read as the reverse complement.
GAACCTGCAGTTCAGTTCTCTGTTCAGGACTGATGCTGCCATGCGATGGTAGATCTAAACCACTGAAAAATACTTGTTCCCAATACAGCTCTTAATTGCTCTCTGAAGTAAGAACTCTGTTCCTCTCTTCTCTGCATTATTTCACATTTGAGCCCTTCACAATATGCTTACAGTGAAGAATAATTCCACCTCTAAGTAAATTGTACTTTTATGCAGTGTTTTGTCCTGACTTACCTCAGGGAACTTTGCAAAAGCGCTGTATGGTGCCCACCCAAACGATTTACAAGAAATGAAACATACTGTATCATCTTTTGCAAGTCCAGGGAAACTCAGACATAATGTAATTTACTGGCACTAATACTCCTTTTTAGAATTTTTTTGTTGTTGTTATTCATAGTCTCATACTCCCAGGTCAGTCTCAGAACAAGACGAGTGGTACGCAGACACAGAACTTCATCTGTGATTCAGAGCACATACTAGCTAAACTGTGTTGCCATATAGGATTATGGTATTTTTTAGCTAATCCAAAATGCTAATTACTTCTGTCTTAAATTTAGGTAAAGATGCTTCCCTTCCTTGTACAGGGCTGCAGCGTTTTCGATACAGTGTTAAATAAGGTGAGTGTTTAGCGGACTTTTAGTGCGACTTCAGGCAGACACCCGGTTCCTACCATCGGAGATGCGGTGTGTAGGGAGGCTGGGAAACCAAGGCATGCAGCCAGTTACACGGGTTTGGAGGGCTGGGTATTCCAAAACTTCGACGTGACAAGCGCAGCAAGCGCTGTCACTGAGCAAAGCCTTGGGCTCCACCCGCTTTCTGCTGCCTTCCCCTGGCAGCGGCTGCCGGCCCTCCTGCGGGCGGACGGTGGCTGCTTCCTCCTCCGAGCTCCCCCTCCGGCACGGCTGCACAAATCCTCCGTCGACCCCAGCTTCACCCAACGTGCGGGACGGGGCACGGGCGCGGTTTGGCCCGGCTCCCG
>NW_009260022.1:5470249-5478383 GCF_000687185.1 Egretta garzetta | reverse complement strand
AAGGGGGCAGCCAGGCCCGGCCTGTCCGCCTCAGCTCCGCGCCAAGGAGGCCTCTCCCTGCATCCATCTTCTGCTCCGAGGGGCGAGCTTGGTCTGTACCCGGCGCTGGGGCGGAGGGGGGTGTAGGGGGGAGACTGGGAACAGTTTTTCTGCACCAGCGGGAGGTGTTGGCCTGCCTGGGATCCGGCCGTGGACATGGACCTTCTGGACCAGTTGCCCCATTGACTTTGCCTGTTATTGTGCATTTATGCCTCTCGAGTTGTCTCAATAAAGGTCTCTGAAGCTTTCACGTGAAAAAACACATTACAGACCCTCAAGCAATGATGGCTGCACGATGTTTTAGGCACAAATGTTTTATGCCACAAGGCAACTTGATGATTGGAGTTGGGGGATATGCATGCTGCCATGTTGCTTCTGCAGTCTTATTAATTCTGTGATCTTTTTGCCTGTCTGTTCTTGGAGTGAGATCCATGAGTATGTTTCCACTTGCCATCCGCGCATTCTGTGTCACTCGTTTGCTTTTCATTATGTTGCTTTCTTCCAGAGATGTTTATCTTCAAATAGTGATACTGTCACCTGTTTCCTTGCACTTGAATGAGAAATCCTAATAAAGCTAGAAACTCTGAATCATCTGCTACTTTCCAGATAGTGACCCTGAATATGGCCAAAGTGTATGTTCTTTTCCACCTTTTAAAATAATATTTGTTTTCTTCTTGTCATATTCTACTCATGGCAGTGAATGTCATGTCCCAAGCTCTTGCTGAGTGTAAAGCTAGATAGAGTTAATAAAACCAAATGTTCCTGAAGTTAAGGTCGTAATACCGCTAGGTAACTGCTGTGTTAGATGCTAACCCTTCCTTGTGGTCCTAATCTTCCGTAAGCGTTCTAGATGTGATTTCTTAAGCCTTCCACTGAAACATAAGTTACTGTCTTTTAATGAGCATCCAGTTGCAGACCTGATTTCAGAGGGGCAGAGTATCGTCAAGTTAGGTGTTCACTTGAATTCTCTTAGTGTTTATAATTCTGCATTCCAGAATCAAAATCAGAAATTTGTCATATTAAAAAAATGAAACAGTAACTTTGCTAGGGACTTCTTGTTATATAATGCATCAAAAGAAATGTGAAATAATAAAAAAAACCTTGGTGTATACATGGAGTGAAGCAACATCTAAAGTAACATGTTTTCAGGTCTTGAATTTGGTCATAATTAACTTTATAAATAATTTTTGGTTTCATGCTACTTCTGTTTTGTGACAAAGTGTTGAGCAGCCTGAAATACGTTATTCTTTTGAGTCTTGTTTAATTGAATTTTGGCTGTGTCTAGTGCCTAAAATTCCTTTTCTGTCATCAGCCTTTTTTTTTTTCCTTCCACTATTAATTAGTTGGAACTTACAAATGCACATTTTTAACTCTGAGATGCTTTGAAAGTTTATGTTATTTCTAATCTCAACTATTTTTATGGTTTCTTAAAATAATCTTTAATTTCTGTGTAAATGTAGTGCATTACTTGTTTTCATGGAAGCAAACATGATTCTATACTATTAACTTCTTTTTTGGAATAATGAATAGATTTCAAGTTATCATTGCCCTCCTGCATAACTACATTTGTTTCAAATCAATAATGTGCACTCTAAGGAGGCATTGGATTTAGTTAGTGATAGAAATATGAGTTAATAATTTTGCAATAAATATTTTTTTTTCAAGTTTATGCTATACTATTTCCAGCTTTGTTTGTGGTCGGTTTCAGTTTGGCCCGAGAACTTTTCCAATAGCTTCAGTTCAGATAGGGACTTCCTTCACTAAGTTATTCCAAGCAATATAGTATGTTTCATCTTCTAGGTAAATGCCAGTGGTCATTTATATTATTGCTTATAGGAAAGAAAAAGATCATTCTTTTTTAATGAGCAGATATATTTAAAGATTTTTTTAAATTAAATTCTTAGTTATTGTATTCAATTTTATACGTCAAGGATGCAATCTCAAAAAATGTAAAAATGAACTAATTTTTTTGGTTTTTAATTTGTTGAAAGTAATATAGCAAAATGAGATTGGATTTCTAATGTTTGTTGGGTTGATGGGCAACATTAAGAAGTTCAAACCTAGATAAATGAGCTAGGGAAGGTAAGTCCTAATATCTCTCTAAGCAAATTGTGAAAAGATCAGTGGAATATTAACCCCGGTATATTTCTTCTTTGAGGTTCATTGGCCTTTCACTTATCTACAAGAGCTGTATTCACACAGCATGAATTTCCAGTAAGTCAAAGAAAGATCAAGGAGCCTCTGGAAAATACTTAAGCCTAAGGGTTGACTTAGGGGCTGCCATATTCAGCCAACAGGAAGCGTTAGGCCTAAGGACCTTTCTGTATTCCACTAGTGCTCCCCGTTTACCAGAAATGTACCTTCATATGTGAAAAGCGTGCTTCTTCAGCAAAACTGAAGCAACTTTAAATATTCTGGAGTATGGCTTATAGTTTTCTTGCAGAATCTACTGAACTACTTTCTGGTGATCCCACTTTTTTGTGAGGAGGAATGTTTTTGTTTTTCAATTTTTTTCTCTTCCGTTCTGTTCATCCTTCAGTTTTATTTTTTAGGAGTGGTAAGTTCCATGGCATTACACAAATACAGTCAGTCAGAACACTTATGAAAGTGGACCGTAATGGTCAAGTATTAACTACGCTTTCGCTTCACCTTTCTTCTTTTGCTTTATAGGAAACTGAAAAAATAGCTGTTCCAGTTCCTCCGGGTAAGTGCAGCAATGATTTTTTTTCCTTTAAAATATAAATTTTAATTTTATTTTTTTATACTGCTTCTTATTAACTTCTGATTTTTACTGAAAGCAAAACTTGCAAGTCTGCCTCTCTAGAAAATTGTGGAAATAAAGATAGGCTCAAATGTGGGAGGTGATTAAAATTTATGCTGTGCAATGTTTTGTGCATGTATTGAAAGTATAGAAGGTGCACTGTTCATTTTGATTTGCATTGATTTGTTTGGTTGCATGAGGAAGCCATCTCTTAATTTTGAAGTGTTTAAATTTGGAAAACAAAAATAGCTAAATAGCAATATTTTTTTTCTCATCTAAAGAAGCACGTATGTTAAAATTCTTTTGGAGCTAAGCAAAACATTAAATTCAGCTCTTCAGGTAACCATTAAGAGAGTGTTATTTTTTACTGTGGCAAATATATTCAGTACACTTTACTTTGAAAAAGTATGCACCTCAAGTAGAACTCTTGAAGTTGATACAGACTTTGAAAAAATGTTGACCTTGCCCTTTTATGCTTCAGTTTCCTATTATAAAATGAAGCTTTAAAGTAAAGTCTTAAAAATCTTACACTACCTAAAGCAATTACACACTATGATGAAATCTACAGAAAAGCTTACTAGGAGTTAATAATTCTGTATACAGTAAGGGGGTGTATCTTGCAGTAAAAAGGGGCACAATCCCAGATCAAATGTAAAGAATAAAAGGAAATGTTGAATAGACACAATCAGTCTTGAGGAAATGCAAACATCCGTAGGAAAACACATCGCTGATACTGTAACTTCAGTGCTTTGTAATGTATAGACCCAGGGGAGACTTGATATACTGATGGAGTACTATAATTCTGATTTGTCTCAATGGCCTAATTCAGTCTTTGTTTAACTTTCATGTTTTTTCAAACGTAGAGTTGTTTCTTGAGTTGGAGCCCCCTGCGAGCGGCCAGTCTAGCTGCAAAACTTGGGTTTGCATCACATGTAAGCAGTAACAGATAAATCAGCTACTACGGCAGCTGGCAGACTGTCAGATTGTCCTCTACGGACTGTCTGGTTTAGAGGGGTGACACACTTGTGGGAATGTGCATCTCTTCTTGCTTGCTGGCCGGCAGAGGAATGCTGACATTGAAAAGGTTTAAGGTCTCACTTTTTTTTTTTTTTTTTTAATGTTTATAATTGTCTGTCTTTTTGGAGTTCAGTTCAGGCTGTTTCATTCCATGCTGTTTGTGTCAGCCCTGATGTTACAGGAGGGCAGTCTCTATTGCTACAGTGCTTAGAATAAGTAATTACAAGGTAAGACTGCACATCCCCTGAGTGGGTTTGTGCATAGAGGTCTTTTGGCATACAGCATGCTTTATACAGGTAAAGTGCTCAGAGGCTTTAGCTACAATTTTGATGAATCTTTACTAGGTATGCACGAAGAATTATTTTTCTCAGCAAATTTGGAGAGGTTTTTTCCAAGGATTATCAATATGTATACATTTTTGAACAGCTATTTAAATGTTTAGTAGAAAAAAAAATTTGAAGTGTCAGTTGTGTTTTCCATGCTCCTCTATGTAGGGAATTAAGAGAAAACAGAAGAACCTTTACCAGTAAAATAAGCCAACAAGACATTGGTCAAGTCAGTGTATGATTCTGTTTTTTTACAAATTGTCTGCAGGAAGGTATTTTAGAAGCAAGTCTCAGACTATGTAGTAATAGTTTCCAGAAAGTGTACCTTAGATGTTTCATTAAAATCTTATAAAAGTATACAAAAAATTGTCGAAGCTATTTTTGTAGCACATTTAGATAAACATTAGTGTGATGTTTTATAGAAACAGCTTTATTTTTTAAAGAAGCACACCATCTTAAATATTAGTAAATTGCTTGCAAACCTGTTTTTATTTCTCTGTATTGTATATATTTTAAACATGTATATATAGTTAGTTATATATTCTACTGTACTGCTTGCTTTCCAAAAGTGGTACGAGGCTTATGGCATTTTAAATAGGCGTGATGTGAAAGCATTTTACCTTTGTGTTGTAAGTATGGAGCAAACACCGAAAAAGTGAGATTACTTTCTGATTTAAGTAGCAAAGTTGATTATACTGCTGAGGTTATTTCATGTTTTTCCTGTCTTGAGCTGTGATCCTATTTCTTAGTGTAGGTCAAAAGAATTTTGTGTATGGGTTTCTTTATGCTACTGAAAGGAATTTAGGGTTGGAAGGCTTACAGAAGAAAGTTGCAGTTCAGTGGAGTGTAGTAAGAATCATTTCACTGAACTGTTCAGTTTATCTGAAGAGATAAGTTAAGGCTGGAGTTTCACATTCAGATTGGCTTGCTCCAGGAACCATCTTTTTTCTATGGGACAAGGTGTTTGCTGTTGCCTGGGTAACAATCCAAGGTGGCTGTAATTCATCTCTAGTGATCGGCTTAGCAGTTTACATACTTTACTCCTCATTTGGTCAGGCAAATAACATTTTTGTCAAGATGGCGTTCAAGTTGCTATTTTGGTTTTTCAGGGGAAGAGAATTGTCTAAATTATTGTTTCTTACTGTGATATTCTCTCTTAGTCTCCAATAGGCTTTTGAAATCAGAGTGGCGATCACAAACTTCATTTCTGAAAATTTGTCTTTTGTGTGTTAGTCTTGTTATTCCTGCCAAGCCACAAACAATCCAGAAGGAAAAGAGGAGGCAAAGGATGGGGGTTGTTTGTTTGTTTTCCCTAGCAGCAATAATTTTAGTTGTTGGGCTGTAAAGTTAACCACGCTAAGTTTTCTAAAGCTGTCAGAACATTACCCAAGTTTGGATTGTCTTTTGCTGTTATTTACCTCTGTTTCTAGCTATGATGATGTCTTTGTGGTGTACTTCAAATTTCAGAGGTAATCTTTCATTGCTCAGAATTTAATCCATTCCAATTTTTAGTATTTCCAAGGATGGAGATTCTGCAGCCCCGCTGGGCAACCTGTTCCAGTGTTCAGCTGCCCTCACTGTGTGATTTTTTTTTTTTTTTTTTTTTTTTTAATTATCCCTCCCCTCCATCCCCTTATACTTGCTCTTAACTTTCTTGGTGTGGCTTGTGAATGTTGCATCACATCCTTTTGTTGTACACTACCCAGAGTCTGGATCTTTCTTCTCTATAACAATACATTAGGTAGTGTAAGACAGCAAGTAGATCCTTCCTTAGCTTTCCTTCTCCATGCTGAACAGACTTCGCTTCCTGATACTTCTCTTGTATGTAATAGTCCAGCCTCCTAACTATTTGGTGGGGCCCCAGCTGGTTTCTCTCCAGTTTGTCATCTGTCTTGAGGGGCTCAAAACTGGACACAGCACTCCAGCTGTAGCCTCATGAGTGCCAGATAAAGAAGAATAATCACTTCCCTTCATCTGGTTGCTATGCTTTTGCTAATTCAGCCCAGTAGGCTGTTAGCTTTCGATGCTGCAAGAGACACGATGCTGAACTGTGTTCAGTTTTTTGTCCACCAGGAGTTACAGGTTCTGTCCCAAAGCTGCTTGACAGCTGGTTGGCCCTCAGCCTGCACTGTTGCACGGACTTACTTCCTTCTAGATGCAAGCTTTGCATTTGTCTTTGTAATAGGTAAATACAATCCTTACCAATTTGGCTATACTAATGAATGTGAGCCCTTTGTTTTCCCATCCTGTCAGATCCAGTTTCTGTTTAGATTTATAATGTCTGAGGTCTTGCTGGAATGCGTGAGTGAACTTCTTTTCTCTTTTAAGTGCAAAAATTTCAGTGCTTCAAGATACTACTTTTTTTTTTTCCTCAGATGTTAGCTGGAATTCCTTTACAAGGCATTACTTCACAAAATTCCTTGTGGCCTGCAGTCAAATAATATTAAAAAGATCAGGAAATTAATTTATCTCCAACTTCTTTCCAATAAGTTTGCCAGGAAGACGACACTTTTTTCTTTTTCATATGGGTTGATTTTTAGTTTATAAATCAGGCATTCAAAATTCACAGGCTTCACAAACCAAAACATGCACCCAGATAACGACTTCATATGCAAATATGTGTTTTGATAATATTCCTTTAAAAGAGAAAATGAGCAGACTTGAAAAATTGATCATTACAGCTTATGATCTAGAAAAACACTAACAGTGTGGATGGAGTAGTTTTTATGTCTGATACTATGCACTTGTCAAAGACTGGCAACACGCTATAGTAACAGAGTGCAAAAAATGCCCTACATGCACTTTTGTTAATCAAAATCTTCATCCTTTGAATAAAAAAAGCCCAGAACTGTTTCTTATACCTTCAGACATTTCTGATACGGATATAGTGCTTCTGTTCATAATATATATCCATATGTGCATATTGTAGCCATATATAACTATATGGTGCCCCATGATACAATTTAATAAAGCAAATTCTTTTTGAGATCTAAAGGACACTGACCCTCTTAGTTTTGAACCTACATTTTAAAAAATTTGACTGTTGCATAGCTCAACAAGGATAATAAGCTCATGGGATACCTCTTAAGTGTCTGTTGAAGTTCCAGTTAAAATAAGGATGTAATCCTAAAGCTTCATTGATAAGGGCCTTATTTTTTACCCTGAAGCTGTGAGTATTCAAACTTGCCCATAACCTTGTTAACACTCTTCATTGGTGACAGTACCAAGTTTGTAGTTGGAACAGTTCAAGAAATATTTCATCCCTTCAGAAACTTGAGACGGGTTATGAACTCTTATGAACTCTTTGCAAAGAACAGCAGAACAATCTTCATCCCCAATTTGCTTTGGCATCTTTTCTTTGGGACATAAATGTTTCCCTGAGTTGTCAGTGCCAAAGACTCTTAAGTTTCTGGCAGCCATTCATCTCTTCTTGGCTTGTGATCTCAGCTCAGTATCCTCATAATGTTGAACGTATATATTTAGAAGTGACACTTTGGAATCTCCCCCCTCCACGTTTTGCTTCTTTGCTATTCAGTGCCCATGACCAAGGACATGGGGATCTTCTCCTTGAAGTAACATCTAAAAAGTCTGTAGAGTATATTTTTCCTGTATAGGCACAGGCAGAAGTAACGTGTTCCCTACAGATCTCTGAGGCATTAAGTCTTAAATGATTTGCTTACATTTACTTGATCTGTCTTGTGTCTAGTGCTAAATGGTGTACCAGAAGTATACATTCTTAGGATGGTTAGACAGTTTCAGGAGCTTGCAACTTTTCATGACCAGCCTGTTGGGGGAGAGATGGATTCATGATCTTTAATCATAAAGACATCTTTATTCATCTTTATTTGCTTCATCAAGCTAAGCAGTGTTCAGAACTAACATTGTTAGATCTCCATACAAATACTCATATTTAAAGATGAATGCGTTTCCTCCAGGGTAAAGCCACAGATGGGTTGAGAATGCTTGTCATCTCCTGGCTAATTAGCTAATT
>NW_009260022.1:5452097-5469775 GCF_000687185.1 Egretta garzetta | reverse complement strand
CCCCGCCCCCTCCGCCCCCCCTCCCCTTTTACTTGACCTTAAAATGGGGTAACTAGTGTTGAAGTTAGTTACTTATCACTATTGGGTTTAGTGATATGACAATAATATCTTGATTTTTATATGTCCATTGTACCAGAATGTTGTTATTTTTTTTGTCATTGATGTCGCAGCGTCCACATACTAGTTGTATGCATTGTCTAGCACAGGTTGGCTCAATCCCATCTGTGTCCCTCTTTCTCTTCCTGAGGCAGAGTGATGCTACCTTGCGATGTTTGTTCTGAGCTTGCAGGATGGAAGAGTAGAAGCATCTTTTTCTGCCTGACAGAAGGCATAACTAATTAGAGGATGTATTGCAGTAAACCATTTATTTGAAAAACTGTTGTGTTTCGTGGGTGAATAATGGACATATTATTTATCTTTACAGAATCATGTATTACTGCATGTTTAACATGCATAGTAATTAATATCTTCTTTCAGTTACAGTTCATTGCCATGAAAAGGAGGATATGATAGTTTGCCCTATGAAACAGGTTTATATGTGAAATCTGGCAGGTATGTGTATTAGTATGTGTGGTGAGTATGCGAAACAGCACAAAATACAATTACTGCCTATTACTTCTTTCTTGAATATTTCTTAGCCTTTTGGTAATTTAGTTGTATAGCTGGAACATTAGTAAAGTACATAGTTTTGTAGTTAAATTTGTAGCAGTTTGCATAAAGGGCTATCTGCTAACTTGTCTTTAAAGATGAGCTTTAAAGACTATGAAAAGGCTAAGGAATCAACCACTTTTTTTCATCCGTTGGCACGGTATCCTTGACTACTTGGCATTGTCTGCTGCTTTGTTCTTTTTTTAATTGTGGGAATTGGATCATTATCACAACACAGTTTTATTTCAGTAACAAGCCTTACTATGTTTTCAGATAGTTTTTTGCGATCAGTCACGTTGCGTATGAATACTTGCCTTTCCAGTTGAGATGTATGTTCAAAACCGGCTGTCTCTACTGGGTTTTGTGTACCTTCCTGACAGAGCTTGGAATCCAGATGCTACTTGAATCCTGGGTATTTAGATTCTCAGTGTAGCCAGAAGGCAGAAATTCTTGCTCATGGAATACTAAAATACCCTGTGGATGTTGGTGTATTGATAATTTGTCACAATATTTGTAAAATTTGTTCCATTCTCATTTTAATACAGGTAGTACAACGACCTGTGGAATATGAGTGATGACAAACCCTTTTTATGCACTGCCCCTGGATGTGGCCAGGTAATGGTCTGACCTGAAGTTATTAACATTGATCAAATAAAAGTAAAATAGTAAAATGTATTTCTAGGGATTGAAGAAAAGGGGATTTATGATAATCGGTAGAAAGTATCTGTGTTTTGCTGAAAAGCAGGTGACAGCAAGAATTTCTAGCATTTTCTGTGTTTATTCAGGAAATGCTATCCATAGAAGAAAAAAAACCAATTAAATGACATTTTCTGAGGTGAAAACAATTCCATTTGTTAGCCCTGCTTTATTTGCTTTCAATAATAAAATAAATCGAGAAACATCCTAATATTTACCAGGTAACCTGTAGTTTTCAGAATATTTCAGTGTTGGAGGAGAGCTCATTGTGAAGATTGCTTGTCACTAATCTTCACAACTATGGTGACAGCAAATATGTAATGGCATAATTTTTATTTGTGTATTTTTTGTATGTAGGAGGATGCTAACAATATGCATGCCACAAAATGTATTTCAATTCCTATTCTAGTTTTAAGGTATTCTGTTAAATAGCATTAGTAGATATAGAGCTGAATGTGAGCAGAAAAGTAAAAATCTTATCAAGTGTTTTAGCAGATGGTTGCTTAAAAGGAAGCTGTCTTAACGCTTTAATTTACTAACCTGAAAATAAATTAATTTGCATTATCTGCTGCCTGAGATGGACATCCCTGCATCCTTTATATAGAATTGATTTTTTTAAACAAGCTGAATTTTTTCTTATATTAGTGCACTTGGATTTCTTTTGATTTTTAGTTCAAAATATTTTCATTTTTATTCTGAAAAATTAGGTTTTGTGATGAATGACAGCATTAATGTTATATTAATGGAGCCTTCTGTGTTTAAAGTGGGAAAGGACTAAGATTTCTTACTATGTCTCATATGTTCAGAGACATCAAAAGTAACAGAAGAGGACTGCCTTCTCCTAAGTAATGTGTTTGTCCCCATCCTATTTGAATCTCATTTTGATGTAAGCTCGGTCAGAAGTGGTTTTGGAACTAAATCTTATCAAAGCCACGTCATGGGGCTACAGCAATTCTTGATTCCAGTGAAGGAGAAGAGAGAAGTTCATGTCCCTGAAAATGGGCAAGGCTTCTCCAGGTGCCAGCTAATACTATAGAATAGAGAGAGGGAGGCAGGATCTGGAGATCCTGTTCCCTGTGAAGGAGCCTGTCCGTCACACAGTGGGGACAGAAAGATGTACTTAAGTCTTCCAGCATGATAGAACACCAAAGTTTCTGGCTTATGCTGTAAGGCACAGGAGCTATGCAGAGCCAGGCATTTTTGGAACACTTGGCAACAGAGTTCTAATAAAAAAAGTGCCTGGCTGTATCACCCTGTCTTTCAGCGATCCTGCATTTTTAATTTCCCCCTCAGCTCCACACATACATTTCCTTTCTCTCAGAAGTATTCTGGATGACTACTCTGAGGCCAACTAAGCTTTCTGTATTGTTTTCTGAGAGATGTCGCTTGGTGTGTAGCTGTACAAGAGATATGTGGAGTGACTTAAATTACTGAGGAATAATAGAAACATAATTTGGGACTCAAATGTTCACGAAGAAAAGTAAGAATTTGAATATTTTGTAAAATATGTTCTTTTTAGAAACCTGCATCTTGGGAAACGTTTTCTTAGATTATCTCAAATGAACCACTAACTTTACCCACTATTACAGATGCATAGCAAATTTCAAGTTAGTAAAAGTAAGAAAATCTATTTTATAAGCACCTAGTTTGTCTGCTTACTCCTCTTCTTACAGAATGTACCCCAGAGTAAGGGGGAAGTATGCACAAAACTGGCATACTTCTGAAAACTTGAGAGATTCTTAAAATGCTGCTAAGTAGTTCATTCACAGCTTTTCAGTTGTCTGACACTGTTTCACTGCTTCCCATTCTATCTGCCTCTTATTTTGTATAGTCAGGGGCAGGAGCTGTACTTTATTTTATTTTTACGCCATTAAATACAGTGAAGTCTGTTTTTGTGATTACAGATCAATTCTCATTATTGCGATAATACACACAATACAGAAATCAAATAGTGGTAATCATTTACTAAATATTGTCAAGATCCATTAGGATAGCAAATGGCTGTTTCCTAACAGTTAATGAAGTCTGCAGCACTCTGAAATTTTATCTCGGACTTCTGATGAATGCCGGTACTTACACTACCATTTCCCTGATACCATTACTATTTAGTTACTGTGAACATCATTTGAGTTTTATAATAGTTCTGCTTGGTACTGTTGACCAAGGAGCAAGATATATCTGCTAAAGAGGGTTGTCTGTTAACATAGCAATGATAGTTTTACGTGTTGTAAAAATTACTTTCTGTAGAATTGAATTTACTTTGTTCACACTCAGAATTACAACTATTTTTTAAAACTTTCTGCCGCAGCGTTTTACCAATGAGGATCATTTGGCTGTCCATAAACATAAACATGAGATGACACTGAAATTTGGTCCGGCTCGTAATGATAGTGTCATTGTGGCTGGTTAGTATATACTTTTATAACTAGTTTATTCACTTTTCTGCTGGAATGGGCATACACTTTATGTATTTTCTGTACATAATGCATAGACTTTTGTTAAGAGGATATGAAACATTTTCTTCACTGTAGTTGTCTGCAATACGTGCTTAGGCAATATTTTCATGCATAATTAGCTTCTGTCAGAATTTGAAGCCGATATTATTCTCCATAAGTAACTTTTATTTGGATCTGATATATAATTAAATATTTTTCAATTATCAATACTTTAATAATTGTTTAAACTATGTAATAAGCATTCAGTAAGAACACACATTGATAAAGGCTATGCCTAACAGGATCTGTAACTAGATTAAACTGTATTTAAGTTTTAATCATTCATTTATATTACTTGTCTCCTAAATTTTAAAATGTGTAGTGTTTTTTACATACTGTGGTAACATCAAAAGAATGAATCAGTAATTATTATATAAATGGGGTAGTAGAAGAAAGATAATTTTTTGTTTGTTTTATTTTAGCTTATATTCAAAATACTTTTACTATATTTCCACCTCTGAATTCATGGTATACCATTGGTCAGTTTTAACTAACTTTTTTGTTTGTCCAGTATCAGAAGGAATGACAAACAGATGATTGATTGCGTTACAAATTTTTAAATTCTTGAATGAAGATAGCACATGGTAATTATTCTGAAGTTATAGTCAGACTGTTTTTTTTCAGTGGTGGAACATCCTAAATGAACTTCACAAAGGCTTTCAGACATTGTCAGAGGTTTTTTTTCCTTGTACGTGGCTAATTTGTTAGGAAGAGCAGACAAAAAAATTGTTACTCTTAAACCAGCAGTTATACATTTAAAATTCTAAATGTGATCCTCGGCAATTTTACTGTAAGAAAGGGGACCTATCAAATAATGAGGTGTTTGAGAATGAAACCATGACAGTGTCTGTCTCTTCGCAGCCACATTCCAGTGTATGAACTGTTAATTGTAAATGCCAGCTTACGTTACTGAGGTGCACATAATGCTGCTCTACAATATTTTAAATGCAGGTAACTTTGTGGCAAATGTGGTTAATTTTGACCAGATAATAGTGAAATAAGGGGAATTTACATAGTAACAAAAACTTTATATAAAGACTTTTTTGAAACTGCTTCATGCAGTAGTCAGCCAGATAGCAGGAGTCTTACGATTCCAGCTTGACTATACAGGCATTATAGGAGTCAGTACCATCTTGTGTACAATATCACACTTTACTTCCTTTTAGAAGTTCCACACGCTTGAAAGTAATCACTCTTTTCAGTAGTGGAGAAGAAAGAAGCAAACTGTCTGTGAGCTGTGCACTTTCCTCTTGGGGTCTTTTTGTTGTTTTGTTTTGTTTTGTTTTTTTAATTAAAGCCTTCAGGTTGGCCTTATCTTTATTTGAAAGTAGAGCCTACTTGCTCTATGAAGTGATCTGCTATGCTAGACTAGGCACTGGAGAATAGCTCCCTCTGGTTTCTGGTCAGGACAGAAGAAATGGTTTGATACTCTCCCGAAACTAAGGGGCTTACTGTTTGCAAACTTCACTTGCTTGTCTCCAGCAGGTGGAGTATGCCTTCTGGTTGGCCTCCCTGCAAGGCAGAAAGGAGCTGACTTGCAAGGCACAAGAGAGTTCTTAACCACGTTGTCTCTTTCTGTTTGCTTTTATTCTGAACAATATTTATGATAAGTAGGTTCCTAAATGGTATTTTAAAGTAAAATTAAAAATACACTTGTTCATTTCAGATCAGACACCAACACCAACTCGATTCTTGAAGAACTGTGAAGAAGTGGGCTTATTCAATGAATTAGCAAGTCCTTTTGAAAATGAATTTAAAAAGGCTTCTGAAGATGACATTAAGAAAGTATGTTCAAAATTTTTTTCTTCTCAGAGCTTCTACTTTTTTCATATCAGAAATTCTATTAAAAAAGCAAACTATGGATTTATATATTGCCTTCCTAATTATACCAATACTCATTTGCCAGCTGCTTATATATGTTGTACGGAGAGAATACAAATCTAAGATTACTCATCTGAAGATTAGTTTACCTGATTAATTTTACATAGTTACCGTGAACAATGGGACACATTGACTTTGTCTTAATTCTTTAAGTATCTAATCTACATATGTTATCTGTATATATTAGCTTTGACTGAAATTTCATTAGGTCCTGAATAATCAAAAAATAAATCTGAAAAGTTAAAGAGTTTCTGCAGAAAGAGAAACATTTGCAAGAAACCAATGTGAATAGTATGTGAACACTGATTATTTTGATTAGTTTTAAAATACTGATGTTATTCTAAGAATCAATAGTGATGGTAATGAGAGTTAAATACTGACTAAATTTAAAGCATCAGTAATTTGGTCATGATTATATTCACTATGTGTTGAAATCACTTCTGCCTACAAATTACTGATCACAACCTAAAGATCTAATTTTTTTAATGTACAGATTGAAATATAAGAAAAGTTTGGACTGTATCTGTTTAGCAACTGCATGCTTTTATAAGGAACTTCCCATACATTTAAACGTGTTTTCTTCTATTTATTTTAGTACTTCCCAGTGATAACTGGTTAGGGGCCCAAACATTTAAACACTGCTGCAAATGAAAAACTTTGTTCAATGTCCCCTTTGAATAATTTTGCCTTTCGTTGATTACCTGGTTGACTTCCACAGGCAGTGATAAAAAATATCTTTTTATACTCATATATACAGGTTTGCAGAATCAGTGTCTGCATTTTCTTTGTTTCAGTAAAGATTTTAATAAGTACTTGTGTTTAGGATGGATTGTTATCTGTTCCTGTCAAAGCCTCACCACAATTATACCAGATCACGACTTTTTAATTATTTTTTTTAATTAATGTATGCTAACTGTTCTTAAAACACTACATATGGTAATACCGATTCTGGATTTACTAATACTATATTTTCTGTGTAATTCAACACTACCTTGAAGGAGGTTATAGATATTACAAAATACTTTAAACATCTTAACAATTTCTTTAATTGATATTAATTTTCCAAGCTGCCTTCTGTGTAGTGAGAAGAAACACAGTCCTGCCACATCTCTAATCAATGAATATACATAAACAATTGTGGGAAGGGGTAGAAAAATTTGCCATAATAGCACACTTTCTAGGGGGTTGATAGTTCATTTTTTTTTTTCTGTAGTATTTCCTATTCAGGTGTAGTATGAAAAGAGATTCCACTTTTAACAGTCTTCCCTGCCTATTAGTAACATATTCCGTAGGAAAATTAGGAATTTAATTGAAAAAAATGTGCCTGGAAGAACATAAATAAAGATGAGCTATGGGGGAAGTTTCCAAAAGTATTTACATAGCACACTAGACAGGAGTACAGGCTTTCAAATCTATAGTATTGTTAAGTATTTTTGTAACATAATTTCTCTGTGGCATTTCAGACATCCTGGTAGTTACATCTGTGTAGTAATATAAAACTTGCTTTTTCAATAATTATTTGCTGCAATAAGTTTGAAATTAATTGTCCACAGTAGCTTTATTAATTTGGAAACATAGTTAGGATTTTGTGCTTTGTGGCATGTGATATAATAATTTGTAGAAGGATAATACCTCACTTAACTGTAATTTTGACGTGTAGTACAGTCCTTCCTCAGCAATAATTTTCCTGTGACTCTTGGGAAAGGAAAACTTTAAGAGTGTTTATAATTCTTAAGAAGAAAATACTTAGTATGACATTGGTGTTAAAAGACAAAGTGTTACTGGAGATTGGTCTTTGTGCAGATGCTGGAAAAACAGTCTTGACTGATAATGCATCTCCATCAAGGTCTTCCAAATATCAGCACCTCCCTGTTGTTGTAAGGCTGATATTTCTCTTTAGTTGTTTAAGTTTTCCTGTGTATTTTGATTTTTTTAGAGACTGAGTAATTTTGTTTTATAATGTTGCTCTTAGATGCCTCTAGATCTGTCTCCTCTTGCAACACCAATTATAAGAAATAAAATTGAAGAACCTTCTGTTGTAGAGACAACTCATCAAGATAGTCCTTTACCTCATCCAGAGTCTACTACCAATGATGAAAAGGTCAGAACCCCCCTCCCCTTTTTTTTCTTTTTGGAATTCATTTTTTGAATCTTCTGATGATCTGTAAGTTTGTTGCACGTGACAATAGCCACACTACTTAGCTGGCTGAAAGGAAAAGAATTTTCATGCCATAATGTGTTCAATTCTTTAGTTAGCTTTGCTCACCACAGTTATTTCTTTGCCTCACACTGGCCATCCAGTAAAGACAGAAAGGAAATAAAATTTAACATACATGCTATGTTAGAAAATGCTAAGGGGCTCTTTATTCTCTTTATGCAGCATCATTCATGAAAACACAAAGAAAGTTGTTTGATGATTATTTTTTTTTTAATAATGTCAACAGTTTGAGACTCTTCCTGTGTACATTTTTATGTTGATCCTATATTTTACCATAAATTGTTTTGTAGAACAGCAGGGGATGTTCTACAAAAATATACAGGGCTGAATAGGCTGTCTTTCAAAGCTAAACACCAGATAATTTTGTTTCAAATTTTACACTCTTTAGGCTATAGCAGTATGTTTTGAAAGTGGTGATCTCAGGCATTTGTTTGTTTAGTGTTAACTCGAATACTCATAGAAGACTGAGGTATTGTCTGTCACTAGAGGATGTTGCAGTCAAATCCGTTTTAGAACTGTTGCTCTAAAGAAGAAATAAATTGTTTGATAGTAATGATAGCTTCGATATGTGACTTGCAATGTTTTCATCATATGGAGTTCTCTTGAACACAACATGAAGCAAAATCAGTGAAATGAATGAATTACTTCTACTCCTAATTCAATTAATAAAAATATTAGGAGCAGGACGTAATAAAGCAATGTGGTTGCTCTAGCCAGTCTTTTTTCTGTGTGAATCTTCAGTGGGCAGTCTGCATTTGAGGGACTTGGCTACCTTATTCCCAAAAGTCAGCAGGACTTTTTAGGATCGCAGGGTGATTCAGGTTGGAAGGGACTTCAGAAAGCTTTACAAAGCTTCACTGAATTTAATTAGTTAGCAAGGGTTAGGTAATCAAGGCAATCATGTAGTCTCAAAAATAGTGGAAGTAGTTTAAAGGAATACATGTAAAGGGCTGCTTAGATTAAGCAAATCATAGTCCAGATCTTAAGTCTTCTTTATTTCATTTCTTCTTTATTTCAGAGGTTTGTTTTTTCACTGCACATGCTTAGTCTAAGTACTCTAGTTTTGGCAGGAGATAATATCTCTATACGGTAGTGGTTCAGTATCTCATTAGCATCATTATAAGTGAAAATTATATCTCAGTGCTTGGCAGTACTTATAAACTTGTCTCGTTCATGATGTAATTTCAGTGTTGTCACTGTAACAGTGCTGAAGTGAAAAGCTGCTGCTGCTCAATGCTGTTCTGATGTCTGATTGTAGAGACAAGCTGAGCAAGGATGAGGGTGCTGCTTGGAGTGTGCTGCTGCTGAATGTGGCCTGCAGAAGTTGAGAAATGTGAGCAGAGTGTTGCTGTTTTCTCAGTTAGATTTTTATATTCTCCTTCTATAGATGTATTGAAGGAGGGAAGGTTTTATTTGAGGGCATAGCTGGTTTTAAAATGTATATGCCACTGTAATAATTTCATTGGCTGAATATAGTTTAGTAGCCTTAAATTATTACAGCCTGTTAATGTATGTGCAAGACAGTTCTAATTTTCCTTGAAGTTGTCAAAGAAATTTCTTAGACTCTTAAAAAATTATGCTTAATTCTTTTCCTAGTTTTCCGAGAATTCCCTGAGTTCTATTAAGCTTCAATAAGAATCGATATTCTGCTTTGAATAGAGCAAGATATTGTTAGAAGTATATAAAGCCTTTTAGCCTTAAAATAATAAGCAAATGTAACCTAATTTATTCTTTGAGAGCTTTCAAACTCATTATAGTTGCTTATTAGCAGTACTTTAAAAGGTGACCCTCAACAGAGTTTCACAAGTTGCTAAGCTGTCACAGCTAATTGTTTTCTTACAGT
This sequence comes from Egretta garzetta, assembly GCF_000687185.1. Taxonomy (NCBI): domain Eukaryota; kingdom Metazoa; phylum Chordata; class Aves; order Pelecaniformes; family Ardeidae; genus Egretta; species Egretta garzetta. The sequence goes on along the minus strand of NW_009260022.1, from coordinate 5,459,994 downwards.
AAAAATCAGTTACAGTATTATTTCTGGCCATCTGCATTTCTGTATAAAGAAGTCTGTGTATTCGTTGATAGCATTAGGAAATTATTGTATGATATTTGCTTTTAGATACAAAATACTTGCAAATATGCGTCTCTGAAAACACTTCTTAAGTAAAATAACTATCCTCTTCTGTAAAATATTTTTCAACTCAGTGTGTTTTGGTTTCAAGAATAAAAGGTTGGAGAGGTTCTTTCAGTAAGTCTCTAGTATCTTTGAATAGGCTTAAACTTCTTTCTTGTAGAGGTGGGTAAAGGTAAGATCACTTTGTTTTAATCTCATGATTGCAAAGTTATCTCTTTCTTGTTCTTTAGCAGATATATTTCAAACTATTTTATTTCAGACAAAATTTATACTTCATTAATGCAATGCTTTGATGACCAATTAGTATCTTTTGTCAGACTGGTGTGCCTATGGTTTTGATTTTACATGCTAATAAAATGTCAGTTTCCTTTAGATCCATACTTCTTAAATCTGCAGCTTATGTTATTGCCACATGGTTACAGTAACTAGGACATGCATGCATTTTTCAGTATAGCATAGAGCAAGTTAGTGTAAAGAAGTAAAGAGGAAGTTGAAAATACTTTGGTTTCAAGTGTATAAACACTCGTCAGTAAATGTGTTATTCCTTTAATGGTTGGGGATCGTTTCTGTCTTTTAAACAAAGCACAAATAATACACAGAAATAATTGTGTGCATGTGAGGTTTCTGTTTTCAGAATTTTATAGATTTATTTCAGAATTTCATACATTAATCTTCTGACCATTGCTGAAATCTGGTTTCCATAGAGCACTTTGTCTAAAAGTTGCAAGCTGCCTTTTTCCTAGTAGGGGATTACAGCCAGTATTTATTGAAACACCCATTTATTAAGCTGTTTTTATTCATAGCCAATAAGTATTCAGAGAGTACCATAACTTATTCACTCACTCATACATATTTACCTGGTTGCAGCAACAGTTGGGAGGCCAATCCCAGCTGCTTGCTCGGAGGTGGAAGGTTCTACTGATGTGCCAGTGACTTCTAGGTAGGTGTTCAGAAAGTGTTCAAGGTCAGGTTGGGGCCCTGAGCAACCTGATGTAGTGAAAGATGTCCCTGCCCATGGCAGAAGGGTTGGACTAGATGACCCTTAAGGGTCGCTTCCAACTTCAACCGTTCTATGATTCTGTGAAAGTCCTTCAAGGGGTCCGTTCTTTCATCAAGTAGTCTGTATTCTGTTCTCATATAGCAGCCACTGTTGTTTTGGATGTTGTCTGAATCCTGCAGCATGTTCATGGTAGAGTACAGATTCAGCTGGTGTTCTGAGTTTATGAATCATTGCAAATTCAACAGGGTCGGTTTTCTCTGGAGCTTATCCATTTTTGGGACACTTTCACACACTGCCTCTCAGCACTTCTCTTCTTGGCCTTCTGTATTTTGGTAGCTATTTCCCCATCCACACACACTGGTGCTTATAGAAGCCACTTGCACAAACCTGTACAGAAGGGCCTGTTATTGCATTACTGTTGTTGAGAACATATGAATAGATCTGGTTAGTTTACATTTTTGTATTAAAGCTATATACATGGCTCTGAGGCTGCTGTCAGCTGACTGTCTTTTTCCCCTTTTTTAATGGAAATTAGAATTACTTCGCCATAGCTATTCTGTGATGTTCACATAACTAAATTTATTTTTATACATATACTTTATATATGTGGTTGCCATGTATGAAGATGTTTCAGGTGAAAGGAAGAACAAGAAAAAGCTCTTGCACCTCTGTTGGCTATTAGGGGCAAGCACGGGTGTTCCTGTGTCAGATCCCTACAATGGGAATGGACTTTCTAGTGGCTCCTTGCTCACAGTGATGAGACAGGTAATAGTGGCAAACAGCAGGCAGGAAAGGGTGAAACTGAAACCAGTGAAGAATGTGAATTGACCATTGCCAAAAGATTACCAGGGCAAGTATTCTCCTCTTACGCCTTCCTCTGATTTCCCACAGTCAAGCAATTCAGTCTCCTTTATGTTTTCCCTGTGTCTCTTCTCGCTGAATAAGATCCATATAGCTGTTACACCAAATTACTTATTTGCAAAGGAGTGTTTAATCCCATCCTAAGAATATGCATTAGTCAACTCGTGCCTTTTTTTTAATATTTCTGCAATTCCATACTGGATGTTTTCTTCTTTTGACTGACTGCTCATCTGTAATTCTAGGTACTGGGTTCAAATAATACAACATTTATAAATACACCAGATTGATACTAAAGAAAAAATTCTTTCTTTCCCCAATACAGCTCATTGTTATTCTCCAAAACCTCTTATTCACTGTAAATAATCTTTTAAGTCCCTTGGGGAAAAGCCTGAATGAACTAATGAACCCTGATGACAAATCTAGCCTCTGAGCTTTTGAAGAGATAAAATTTCATCATCTGAAGTTCTGTCTTTTTTAAAGCCCACAGTTTGCCAACCCATTTACAGTTGCATGAAGTGCTCAGAAGTGTGCACACAGTTTGTAGTGGATGTATAGAAAGAAAAACAGTCCGTAAGACAGCTAAGACTTTATTACTTAAAGCTTTGTGGATGAATTTTAAAAATTTAAGCTTAATTCAGAGCAAATGGTAATCAGTGTAGCCTATATGACACAGGTGTGATGTTCTCTTTGAATTACCGTTTAACAGTGGAGCAACTAAAGTCTGCTGGTCTTAAGAATGTAGTTTTATGTGACATTGCTTGCAGTAGCTAGTGTCAAAAGAATAAATAACTTGGGAAAATCCTGTCTGAACGTAAATCTGAAGTCTGACCATATCAAGGGTTTCCTAAGAAGGAAGGCATTGGTTACAATAAGGAATTTCTAGGTTTTGAAACAGCAAATGCAGGTACTACATTCTGATTGATAATGTACTTTACCTGATTGCTAAGCTAAGAACTATAGTCAGTTCTGTCTACTGTTTACTTGCAACTAAGAAAATTTAATTTCTGCACTCAAACAATTTCTTCTGCATCAGAATACGCATATGTTTTGCAAAGCTATGAATGTAACACTCCCAAGTATTTTCAACGTAGTAGCACTTTAGTTAAGAGAAGTACATGGGTAAGGGATAAAGGCTAAAAAAAACCACAGGGGTGGTTTTTTTTTTTTCCTTTTTACTGAACCATAAAAGTCTTTTGTTTCTCTCGTTTAAATCCAGAACAATGGACTGAAACTGAAGTGTTTTCCTTATTCAGAGTGTGAATAGACATGGTGGTGCTGATAGCACCATGGGTTTCTTGGCAAAAAACCCTTAATACCTGATCAAAACTGAATTATTATTAGCAGAAGCCTTAGCATAAATTGAGCCAGGGTTTGTCATAAAACTAGAATCAGTGTTGTTGGAACAATTTCACTTTGTGGTTTAAATGATTCATCCAAAGGGGTTTTTTTGAATGTTTTTAATTGTATAACTGATTCTACTTGCATAATGTTATAGAAATTCCGATTTGTTCCATCAAACTGTGTTCATTTCACAGTTGGAATTAATGGTCTATAATTGTATTTTACAAACTGATTAATCTTTATTTTTCCTCAGGAAGTGTCACTGCAGCAGACAGCACAGCCTACATCAACAATAGTTCGTCCAGCATCGCTACAGGTTCCTAATGTACTACTTACGAGTTCTGACTCAAGTGTTATTATTCAGCAGGCAATACCATCACCAACATCAAGTACTGTTATTACCCAGGCTCCATCCTCTAACAGACCAATAGTGTAAGTCACATAAATCTTAGTAAAACATTTTCTTACAGAATTTGAAAATATTTTGTCTTGTTTATTTTCAGTTACTGTTTCTGCAGTTAATTTACAAATTTGAGATGCTTTGGTGTAGTGTGGTGCTTTACTACATATGAAACATACAACTTTCACTACATGTGAAATATAATTCCATGTTCTCCACATCACTAAGTTCATATTTTTGATCTCCAAATAAATATTACATTACAACTGTAAACAAACAAACCAATTCAAAATAATGTGTAAACTTGTTCTCTTCTCTGGATAAGTTTTCTTTTATATAGTTCATTCCTTTTTCAGTCCAGTTCCAGGTCCTTTTCCTCTGCTGTTACATCTTCCTAATGGACAAACCATGCCTGTTGCTATTCCTGCATCTATCACAAATTCTAATGTGCATGTCCCTGCTGCAGTTCCAGTAAGTAAGCATGATGCTATATTAATTTGAAAGTGGAGCAGATTTGCATAAGTGCAGCATAGAACTTAGTTTTAAGCAGCTTGATAGCTGTTTTGGCTTCAGAGGGTAGTGCTGTCATGTGCTCTCTATTATGATAACATACTCAGGTTTTCTTCATTTTTATACTTTATCTGGTCAGCTTGTTAGACCTGTCACCATGGTGCCTAGTATCCCAGGAATCCCAGGGCCTTCTTCCCCACAGCCAGTGCAGTCTGAGGCTAAATTGGTAAGTGAAAAACTCCATTATTCCTCAAGAAGAATAACTAGAGAAATTAATTAAATTCTATTGCTTTTTAAAACAGCTTTAGTTTTCTTTTGTTAGTCTAAAATCTGCAAGTACAAATTTAATAAAAACAGAAAAATAACAGCTACGTTTATTTTACAGTTCTTTCACGTTCCAGCCTATGTTAGTTTTGTTGTTAATGGTCATTTTGATCTTATTTTCAAGCATTCTTTTAAATGAACTAGTTTTTTAACTAAACACCTTCTTGCTCCTTGTATTGGAGGATAGGAAATGTTAGTTGGAAGAAAGACAAGATTAGTAGCATGTTAACGGTGCACATCACCTTCACAGAAGCAGACTATGTTTCCTCCCAAAGGATGTGATATTTCTTAAAAGAACTAGGAAAAGAAAAAGTTCTGTTAACAGTGTTTCAGAATCTCAACTGAATATAGTCCTTTTGGCAAGAGTTTTGTAATGAGATATGAATTACTGACATACTTAAATTGTTTTGTGCGGAGGTTGTTTCTGTTGTGTTGGGTCAGTTTTGGGGGTTTGAGGACTATTTGGGAAAATCATGAGTTAAACAAGCAGAAGAAAGTTTATTTTGGTTTGGTTTTTTTTTTTTTAATATTAGTGATCCAGTTATGGTGGTAGTTTGAATTAACCAATTTCTTGAAAAAATTTTCTGCAGCATCAGGTAGTTGCTTCCCTGTTTTTGCTATTTTGTTTGTTCCGACTGTTCTAAAGCAATAGAAGATCTATTATTAGACAATAATTAATCCATTTATGTATTTACAAGATGCCTCTGTAAACAGTATCTGTCTTGTAAAGTAGTGTTCCTCTTCTGACTCTTATTTTGTGCTAAAAAAGAATCAGCAACACCTGCTAGATAAAAATATATTTTTATTCATCAATATTGAGAAGTGGGAGGATGCTGTTTAACATCCTTAGATATCTCATTTCTCTGAACTTAAACCTGTGGGCTTTCTTTCCTTATCTGTTTTCTTTCCTCAGACCACAATATGAAAAACAGTGAGTCTGGGACCAGTAATTATTCTGCTGTCTGGAGTAATGGGATTCCAGTGTAGTGGGTGCACTAGACCACATTCACCAAATACTGAAACTATTGTGGAGAGCTGGTCACCAGCGCATTGACTTTTCCTAATGCTGTCAGGTCTTCCTTCATTTTCCTCCTCTGCTGAACATGGTGACTTTCAAAATAGTATAGAGAGGAACAGAAAGGAAGAAGGTCTTTTTCTGTGCATCCTTATCCCCCTAGGACTTGGAAAAGGAATATTTTTAATACCTGAGGAAGTATTTAAATGTAACCAGCTCTGACATTAATTTATCTTAAATCCAGGAGAGAAGAATGTAAGAAAGTGAAAACAAGAACTGTTTTCTCTGAAATTGCACATTCCTTAGAGTCAGGAGACTTACGCACTGCATTCTGCTTTGTGCAATCCAGGAGGAATTGGTTCCAAATATTTTTTTAGATGGGCAAGAAATTAGGTTTTCAAGCATGTTACTGATTTGCTCTTACAAAGCTTTATTTGGGGGGGGAAATACATGTATCTGGTGAAGACTTTGATCTCACATTGGAAGAAGCAATCACTCAGATGCAAAGAAAAACAAAGATCATTAGACTTAAAATTTAACAGTCTCATTAGTCTTCTCGTTAGAATTTAGCTAATATATGCACTTCAGTGATTGCTTATCTTTTTTTTAAGTGAGACTGTAAAAAGGGTATTTGCAGCATTTCTTCTTTCTTATCGCTTAATATAAAGCATGAGCAGAATTCAAGAATATCAGAATTATGTATATTTCTTATGCTCATTTACTTTTATATAGTGCCTATTCACAAAAATAAAAAACTTAATTTCTTACACCTCCTAAAGTAAAAGCAACTTAATGAGAAACTTGGTGTTTATGTAGAAAAGCTTCCAACAGGAAGACTAACTCCCTATGCCACGTGATGCATTGTTGGCAGATATGTGATGTTTTATTAACTGTAAAGTTCCATTTAATTTTAAAAATTTAAGTCTTTGCAATGCCAAATCCTTTTGTTTTCATGTATGTCTTGAAAATAATTTTGCTTGCTACATACTAAATTCTGCAAAGGTATGGTAGTCAGGTTTATTTCTCACTTGTGTTCTTGGTTAAGCTAACAGAAAACTTAATGTTTAGCTTTACAGCTACTTGTTTGCTTTTTATTTCGTTAATAGTTCACATTTGAAGTTGAGTTATAAGCTATTACACTGAATTAAATTTATTAAGTGAACAGTATATGTTTCATCTATTAACAGTATACTGCAATTTGTGGGTTTATTGGTATGTTTAAGTTAGCAGAACACTGGGAACATTTCCTGTGTCCTTTTGCCTACCATAGCCACATTTCTGCTTCATGCTGGAGTGAAGTCTATCAGCCTAGTATTCTTAGTGATTTTTGGACAGAAAGCTGGATGAAGGGGTGAAGCTGTGATGTTCCCTTCTCAACAGTCAAGGCCCAGGAGTCAGGATTTTTATAGATCTTTGGAATTTTCTTGGCTGTTGCTTTATTTTATTTGTTATCTATTATTTGGAGAATTTTGTTGTTGTTCTTTATAGACAGACCTTGCAGTCTCATTGGATTTTTTCATATTGCATTATAAAATGTAGAAATAGAATATGTAGCAAATACAAAAAATATGCTCAAATAGTTTCCTGACATTGCAACTATTCCTCAGATATTAAAGCAAGCTTGGTAGTGTAGTGCGTGGGATGCAAAATTTGGAAAGTTAGCATGTTTTTTCGTATCTCCAAAGGCTTTTGTCATACACGCTTTTGGCCATCGTTGTTTGAATCTTTCTTTTATTCAAAGACCGTATTTTCCTAATACTGTATTCTGCATTTTCTACTGTCATATGTATGACAATACTGTTTCAAGGTATTCTTAATTGACACAGATCTACCTACTTCAGAGGTGGTTCATGGCCTAGATGGGTGTACTCTTTGCTGGGTTAAAAACTGGCTGGATGGCCGAGCCCAGAGAGTCGTAGTGAATGGGGTTAAATCCAGTTGGCGGCCGGTCACAAGCAGTGTCCCCCAGGGCTCAGTTCTAGGGCCAGTTTTGTTTAATATCTTTATCAATGACCTGGATGAAGGGATTGAGTGTACCCTCAGTAAATTTGCAGACGACACCAAACTGGGTGGTAGTGTTGATCTGCTTGAGGGGAGGAGGGCTCTGCAGAGAGACCTGGACGGGCTGGATCAATGGGCCAAGGCCAACTGTGTGAGGTTCAACAAGGCCAAGTGCCGGGTCCTGCACTTTGGTCACAACAACCCCATGCAACGCTACAGGCTCGGGGAAGAGTGGCTGGAAAGCTGCCTGGTGGAAAAAGACCTGGGGGTACTGGTTGACAGCTGGCTGAATATGAGGCAGCAGTGTGCCCAGGTGGCCAAGACA
>NW_009260022.1:5427026-5452029 GCF_000687185.1 Egretta garzetta | reverse complement strand
GCTGAGGGAACTGGGGTTGTTTAGCCTGGAGAAGAGGAGGCTGAGGGGAGACCTGATCGCCCTCTACAACTCCCTGAAAGGAGGCTGTAGTGAGGTGGGGGTCGGCCTCTTCTCCCTGGTAGCAGATGATAGGACAAGGGGATATGGTTTGAAGTAGCGCCAGGGCAGGTTTAGGCTAGACATTAGGAAAAACTTCCTCACCGAAAGGGTTGTCAAGCTCTGGAATGGGCTGCCCAGGGACGTGGTCAAGTCCTCATCCCTGGAGATATTTAAAAGAAGGATAGATGAGGTGCTTAGGGCCACGGTTTAGTGGTGGGATGGCAGGGTTAGGTTAAAGGTTGGACTCAATGATCTTAAGGGTCTTTTCCAACCAAAGTGATTCTATGATTCTCGAAGAACTGTTTGCAGTAACTTTGTCACTTTAAGATGCAATATCCCCAAATTGCTGAATTGTTACCAGATACGGATCTATGCTGTGTAGAAGGCACAATTCCTTATGTTTTGGATGAAATATCTGGCACAAACCAAGGTACTTCCCTTCATTTGTCCTTTGTGCCTTTCTTTACAGAGGCTATTTCTGCAGTTCATTTCTTGCATGGCACTTCAAGGAACTAATGTATTTTAGAGTTTTGTAATAAGAAAAGCACTTCCTGCTCTGATTTCATTCCTCATCTCAATCATTCATTTCTCTCTTACCTGTTTACAAAAGGCTACTGTTGTGTTGACTGCTTTTTTTTTTCCTTAAGTGAAGGTGAGAACTAATTTGATAAAAATCAAATGAGAGATTGTGGTGCCATTATTTCCTAATGCTGTGGAGCTTAATTATATGGATTTGCGGAACATGATTTCTGTATTTTTATTAATGTGAAAACAAAACACTTTCTTCTATTTTGATGAATATCTGTTGTTTCCTTTGTATATACCAAATTGTACGTAGAGCATCGTATATTTCTTTCTATAAAATCATGAATGAACTTCAGTGAACCAAACTGACATTTTGATTTCTAAAAGCTAAAGCTTAAAATAACTGACAGAAGATGTCTTTGGTAATGGGCATAGGATGCCTTCCTATAACACAATTAAAACTTTTCTTCAGCTGTCCTAGAAGTCTTAAAACCCTTTAAAGGTAAAGGAACTAATACACTTGCTGGGTATTTTTTTCCCACTATGGACAGCTTTTGGAGATGTTTTCAGTTCATAAAGGGGCTCTCACGACATTTGAAAGTGGTTTTAGATTAGAATGTCCAAGCTTAATGCACAATAATCAGAACTGTGTATTTATTTCTATATTTGATGAAGTTTTCAGTCTGAAGTGTCAAAACTTCAGCATGGCAGTTTTGGTTGTTCATGTGAAGTGAGCTACTGAGTTGTCACTTCCAGATCTCTGTTCTATACAGTGCTATATGTATTTCAGTGCTGTGGGATAATTACATGAAATTAGACTTCATTTTAATTTTATTGTCCAATATTGAAGTTATTGTAGAGAACATAGCTGCTCCATTCACACCTATGAAAGGCACTGTTAGTATAGTTTTGAACATTCTTGGATCCTTTTTCTCCTATTGCTTGTAGAACTGAAGTGAAATACAACTAGAGATTTTATTCAGACACAAGCTGTCTTTTACTGCTATTCTTTTGAAAATATCCTTGTATCTCGTCCTAAGAATGACATTCAATAGGAGTGAAAATGAGTTTCAGATTTCTGTGGCACACTTTTAATAATATAAATTGTTAGGTTTTCTGACGTGACTCCATATTTCTGGTTGTGGTAAAGAAACTAACTTCCACATACTTAAGTGAAATCAAATGCATAAGTCACTTTTGTGGTATTTTAGAGAGGCTTAGAAGTAGATGCAATAGCCATGTTTGGAAAAAAAAAAAAAAAAAAACCCAAACCAAAAGTACTTCCTTACTAAGATAAGGATGCATGAATCCAAATATTACAGAATTGCTTCTCATCTGTTTGTGAGAAGATCTGTAATTGTATGCTTTCTGCAGATGAAATGTGAACCATGAGCTACTCGTAGTTGTAAAACATCCTTTTTTGAGTGTACAGCTTGTGGATGCAAACTTAATGTTCAGACCCTTCTGCATGGATTGCAGAAGTTTCTGAAGAACTTAAAAATTGCTTTAACACGGAATGTTTCACTCCATCTCCTCTTACCCATATAAAACCTCTTCTCAACAGTCTGAGAAATACCTTGCACGAGGTGGGCAACCAGTAGGCTTTCTGCAGGAGGTTTCTACTGAGATGTGACAGAGGGCAGCTTGGCAAATGTTCAGAAACCGACATTAACTTGCTGGAGCCCGGCATGGGACCTTGTGTTCAGCAGAATTCTCCTGACCTGTCTCCCTGCATGCCGAGCTAATCAGCAAACACCTAATGAGCCTACTCTAAAGAAACAGACCCTCTCACAACCTACTTCATTTTCATATGTTCTCTGGGGGTGGAGAGACAAGACTTCATAAGGACTGATGATGCTGCAAAGACCACAATAATGATAATTAACTTGCTGAATTTAGAAGATTATGCTGTTAATTAGTTGCAAAATAAAGATAAGTAATAGAGCAGCAGATGGTAGGATAACACCCAGGAGAAAGGAGGGTTATTACTCTGATGAGCTTTTGTGGCAGATATGAAATATGGATCTGAGTTTTTCACAAATTGTTTCTGGAGAATATTATCTTGTTTCTGTGAGCTCTTGGTGGAATGATCTAGTCCTACCAAATTTTGACAGATGTGGTGAGGATTTGCTTTCAAGGATATACATGAACAATAAAACCTTGCTAATAAAGACTGTAAAAGCTATTAAGCTATTTGAAAATACCACTTTTAGTTTGCCTCTGATAACCAAATAGTATCAAATGTTGGTTGTCATCAGGTTTCCCCACATAATAGTGCTTTTATACATTTATTCTAATACTTGTTTCAATATACTTGATTTTTAAAACTGAGTTTCATATCATATTTGCGGTAACTATCTCAGTACTCATAGGAAGCACAACATCCATATAGTATTTCACTCCAGCATTGCCATCTAAAATATGAAACCTTTTACATACATGAGCTGGATATCCCTTGTGAAAATCTATAGACGTTCCTCAGATTCTCACAATATTTCTGCATTTGTGGATAATTTTAATCATAATTATTTGAATTTCAACTTTTAAACTCTGTAATATAAAACTAAGCCAAATTATTTTCTATTTCTATAGTATATTGCATTTAACAATGTAATTTTCAAAAGGAGATTGTTTACTTATAAAATTTCTTCTTTTGACTGTTCACACGTCCATTGTGCCTAATAGATCTTTTATAACGTAGATGGGATTGTGCCATTTCCTTCACTTTCTACTGCCATTTTCAAATTAAATGTAACATATACAAATTTAATAGCATGAACTTCCTTTCTTTTTAGGTTAACTTTGCAAATATTTCTTTAACACAGAAATGCAGAAGTAGAAAGAATGGAGCTAGACATAACAACAGCTTCCTACCTTATGTTCACATTAAAAAACCAAAACAAACCCTAATTAGTTTTGTTTCATCTCCCAAATCTTCTGAACTTGGTCTCCCTTTCCCTAAGGAAATGGATATGCTAGTGAAACTTCTTGTTTAAGTAGCTGACTTCAATCAAACAGTACAAAGCATTTGTAGGAGCTCGTAGACTCCGTTGTTTTCAGGTATTTTTGTGGAGGATGCTTACATTCAGATTTGCCTGTGCAGTCAGGAGCAGAGTAGGTCAGACACACTGACCATACACATGCTAAATGTATAAATGTTTATGCTCCACCGCCATGAAAAGTTGAAGTTAGCCTGTTATCACTGAATTTACATATTCAGACACTTGAGTTGGGTGAAATCTAATCATTTTTAGTTCTTACAGCAGTGGAAGAGGAGCTGCTGTATCTTGGTTGAGTAATTTTTGAGACTGTAACTTTTAAAAACCTCCTAGTACAATGGCTTGAAACGAGAGCATACCCTTTAAAACCTCAGCAGAAGTTAAAATAGACACATTGGAACCAATTTGGTACAAATAATTTGTCCTGTCACTACTGTTTGCTTTTGACTCCTGAAAGTTTGTCACATCCTGCTAAAAAGCAAGTTATGATACAAGAAATACTTCTAAAGTAATTCAGATAATAAATGAAAATACATTATGAAAAATCAGGTGTTAATAACTTATGGAGAGGATTGTCATATTAACATTAAATACTTTTCTTTAAAAAATATTTTATTAAAAAACTATTTGGAAGTTATGTGTCTCTCTGGTAGTCCTCGTGGTAGCTTAGAAAATTTAATGACCTAGATTAGAATTCAAAGCGGGGGGGGGGAGGTGGAAAACCTCAACCTTTCAATTGTTGTACTTAGATCATAGAGTTTGGTTCTAGTCATTTTAGTTAGACAATTAGAATACATGTAGGTCTTTCTGCACTTGTTTAGCTGGAGACAGGGATTTAAATCTTTTGGTTAGCTTGTTTTTCCAAGGTGAATTAGGAAAGTACAAGTTGATTCTTGAGTTTGTTTTCATGCTATAAAGAAGGAGTTAAAACAGCTACTGAAGGGCTTAGGGTTTTCAGAGTACCATACATATACTAAGAATTATAGGCATGTTATCTTAAAAAATTTTGTCATCCTGCCCTAATGCCTGCAGCTATCCCAAATTCTTGTTGTTAGAGCTGAGCACTGGGTAAATTACTGTAAATTCATCTCGTGTACTTTTCTGAAAGCAACTTTTTCATTCTAGGAAGCTTACAAAGTCGATAGAAAAATGAGGTGAGGAACAGAACTTTGTTAACACCAAATTTTTATGTACACTTTAACAGTCCCCGTTTGGGGTAATGTGTGCTGTTACGTTCAATCTAGAGGAGATTTACTACAGAAGTCCCTGGCTTAAATACTCCATACGAGCAAGCCAGCAGAGGAATGTTGGAGTGTCTCTGTTCTCTTTGTAGTCCTCAGATGGGATATCTACTGGTGGTAGTTAAATGCTACAACCAACTATATGGATTTGCTAGTTGATGTAACTTGCCATATTGTAGACCTGAAGACTTTTTGCAGTTCTGACAGAGGTAATCCGCAATTTGTTGTTCTAATTGTAAAATAGGATCAAGGAAAGCCTGCCATCGTGCAAGGTAGGAGAGAACTGTCCCTATGTTCCAATGACTTAATTATTGAGACGCATTGGATACTACAGTTTACAGAGAATATCTGTGTACATAGGTGCAAAGTCTTCTGCTTAATTTGAGCTGGCTGAAAGCAGCCTCATTCTAGCATTTTTAAGACATTCTATTAGTATTAGTACTTTGGCAATACTTTGTTTATATTCCAAAACACGATGATACAAGCTATCAAGAGTATTCATAAACTGTTATGTATTAAGTCATTAATCTTTTCTTAAACTTGTATTAGATTCTTTAAAAAATCCAGTGCTCAATGGAAAAACATTCTTTAATACCATTTGCCTGGTGAGGTAAATCCTTAAGTAACACAGAAAATTTTATGATAAATTACACAATATTAATGAAATTTTAAGGAAGAATCTGGAATTACAAGCAGTTGTATCTACCTTTTGTCACTTAAGAATTTGTTGTAAATAGAATATAGAATATATCACCTGTTACCGTTTTGATAGATTCCGCCAAAAGTTGAGTGAAATAATTTTCAAAAAGTAGTCAATAAAATGCTTTAAAATACTCTATCAAGTTGTCAGTAACTCTTGAATGTGTTACATACAGCTGAAATTTGGAGTTACTGTTCTTTGTAGTGGCTGTCTGCAATAAAGGAAGAACTTCAGACATTTTAGCAATTTTTTAATGTAAAATAGCATGCCGTAAGTTACCTTGCATATTTCTATATAAATAAAAGCTAGTATTTACATACAACCTGAAGTTTGTTGTTGTTTTGTGCATTACTGAGATGTTTCAGCAAAGACCTTGGCTTTTATATAATAATTACTCATAGGAAGGATTGTAGAGGTGAGTATTTGTAAAGACCATGAAAAAGCAGAGTTGTAACAAACTATTTAAAAATGGATAGAAAACACCAGAATTTTTAAAATGGAAAGAAGTTTGTGTTCTGTTTTCTACCTGTTTTCCCTCATGTGCGATTGCTTTCTTTCTGATCCGTACCTTGTGTAATACCAGCCTCAGCAACTTTTTGTTCATGGCCTTCCAGTCATCTCTATGTGGGCACAGTTCATCACGAAGGAGGCTTTCTGGTTACTTCTCCATACAGCTTACCATCCTTCTCTTTCTGAGATCTTATGTAAAGCCTCATTGCTGTTGTCATGCTTGCAAGAAATTGTCACCTGTTAGTAGGTATATGCCTAAATAACTGTTGAAAGCCTATAAAAAGAAATAGATATTTTAGAGCTGGAGCTCCTGTTTCCAAAATGGAAGTAACTACTAATAGAAATCATTAATAACTCCTCAAGTTAGCATGGTTGAATATTTCCTTTTTTTTTCTTTTTTTTTCTGCTTGCAGAGATTGAAAGCAGCCTTGACCCAGCAGCACCCTCAGGTAACAAATGGAGATACTGCCAAGGGACATACAAGTGGGTTGGTTAGAACTCAGTCAGAGGAACCACGACCACAATCACTACAACAGCCTGCAACTTCAACAACTGAAACACCGGTATGACAACACAGTGGACATGTACTTCCTAGTCCCTTCATTGTTATGCAAAAAAAAAAAAAAAAAATCTTTTTTATTTACTCTTGATTTGTAAAATAGAGGTTAACATGAGCTACAGACTCCTCTTGGAGTAAATAGTTCTCTAGCAGTAAAATGTTTATAGTTCTTACGTGTTCTTAAATGCTTCTAAAATGTATTATCCAAGATGATAATGTCAAAATTGGTATTATCTACCTCGTCAAATTTAGAACTAAGTCCTCCTGATTAGTGGAGTGTGTTAACAGGAAATTCTGTAGTAACTGAAAATTGTACAACTAGTTAATATATATTAAAAAAAAGTGCTTTTATTTTTTATTTATATTCCATGTTTAATATTTTAGATCATAAACACTTAAGAATTTTTTTAACTGCAGCAGGTATCATGCTTCTGTTAATTTGCTTGAAGGGTCTCTGCTGGGCTGCCATAAGAAGAGTCTCAGCTGTGCGATTAAGTATACTGTGTGATCCAGGGTGCTGAAAGGGGGGCTCTGAGTTTAGGAATGGTGTGCTGTCCCTTTGGGATCATAGATGAGAACAGGGGAATAAAGAACAAGAACTCTTGAGTCAAACTGGAAGTGGGAGTGCTCCTGGAGGAAGGAGATATTTCTGTGGGTGCATCCTGGAGGATTGCTGCTGTTCTACTTCAAAAAAAAGTGTTGAATGTGTTTTTGAAATGCTTTAAAAATCTCTACGAGTATTTTCATAGCATAATACCAATTTTATAAAAGCTACACGCTTGGCCCAGAACTGAAAGGACCTGCATCTGTAGTGAAAGCCCTTAGATTCTTAGACTGGCCAGTGAAATCAAATAATGTATCAAGACAAATATGTTTGGAGCAAAAAGAGGAAGAAAGTTACCCATTGTAAAATGATCTTCTTCTTAAGGCTGCTGTTCTCCCATATTACCTTAAGTTTTTTAAAGGAATATTTTCATAATACCACATAGCAGAATTTTCAAGATGAAAAGCTTGCTGTTTGCTTATTTTGTGGTTACTTTATAATTAGGATTTTAAAAAAAATTGCAAATGTTTCATTCCTGATTTGAGTTCCTAGGTTTTTTATTACTAGCTATCCAGAATTTATACCAAATCAATATGCCAACTGATACATGTTTGCAGTTCTTAATTTAAAAATAAAACTTTCTTACCGTGCTAGACTGAATGCGCAGGTGCACCAGTGAATGTGTCATAGAGACAGTTATATTCTCTCTATCCTGTCACTTGAAAGGATTTTAAGATCATTGTATTGTTATTATAATTCATTAGATCTTTGCCTAGGGTCTGTATACAGCTATGAAAGGAGTATAATGTATAATTTAAAATACTGAAATATTTTGATTCTGTCATAATATGTGGGTGAATGTAAGGGGAATCAGTATGCAGTGGTGGGGAATGCATCAACACATAGGGAATTGCTCTCTGCACACCCAGGGATCAGAAGCTATCAGCACTGACAGCATTTGCCAGACAGCTTCATTACATTGGGCATAAAAAAATTGTGCAGTATTTTAGTTGTGACTAGGTTTGTAGGAAGGGTCAAGAGTAGAAAATTTATTTCCTGCTAAATGTAACTTTTAAAAACTATTTTGGGTGAAAGAGGTTTTTAAACTTTACCTTTTGTAAATACTTGCGTCATTTGAATCGGTAAAAGAATGTCTCAGAGTCCATCTAAAGAATATTGCTTCTGGGCTTTATTCAGTTGCCAAATGTAAACGTCGTATAACTTTAACTCTTTGAAGTCAGTGGCTTCTTTTAGTGCAGTTTTAAACCAAAGCTAGAGCCATGATTAAAATGTTAATGTAACATGTAAGGAGTGTAAATACAGTAAAATATTTTAAAACATAGCAGTAGAGTTAAATGACATAGCTTTCCACAAAAGAAATGTGTGTAACTTGAATGTATTTAAAAATGTTGTGAATGCTTTTCTCAAGATGTGACGTGTACTTACGCTAGTGCCGTAGCTTAATTCACTAATAGTATTACACTGATGACTTCAATACTTTTTACTGTTTTCAGGCATCACCAGCTCAGCCTACGCCACAAACACCAAATACCGGTGGTCGTCGAAGAAGAGCTGCCAATGAAGACCCTGATGAGAAAAGAAGAAAATTCCTGGAGCGAAACCGGGCTGCTGCTTCCAGATGCCGACAGAAACGGAAAGTCTGGGTGCAGTCATTGGAGAAAAAAGCCGAGGACCTGAGCTCGCTCAATGGCCAGTTACAGGTATACTTCCTATTTCAAGTAAAAATGTGTAAAGTTTTTTGATTCTTAGACAGTGATCCTGGATCAATGGAACTTAAACTTTGCATGAAATCTGAAATAGAAATGGTTTTGTAACTGGTGGTTCAGGTCAGAATTGAAAATTCAGCGTTAATTGCATAGACCAGTAAAATAAGAATATAAGAGCATACTCAGATTTCAAGATGTGTAAACGTTGGGATCATGCCCTTTTGTCCCTTGTCCATTTTAAATAACTTTCAGACTGTGATACTAAACAAGGATGACAAGATGTGTTTGGAGTAAAGGCTTATTAGCAAAGTAATAGCCTTACCTTGAAAACATCTTGCTCTTAGTAATTTGTATCACAGCCTGAGTTATTTAAACAAGATTTGGTTTGGTTTCCTTTGGTTCTTTTTAACTTCACTTTTTTTCCTTTAAAGTGAATGTAGTGCTCGTGGAAAGGTGCCAGATTGACATCACTGGAAACTGAAGGTCTCTTTTGTCCACAGAACAGGTACAGCACAGGCAGTGGCAGTGCAAATTTCACCACACTGCCCTCCCAGTGTGCGTAAATCCTATAGTGAGGGAAGTATACTTAAGAGGGTAGTTCAGTGTATGTTGCCAGTCATTTTTTCCATGTCGTCTGAGGTTGTCAGTTGTCGGAAAATTGTCATGTGGGCACACTTTTCCCCCTGTAGAACAATCTATGACTCTTTTATTTAAACTACTATTAAATGTTAAAGCTTACTTTCTTAATGTTTTCCAGCAGCACGTGAGAATTGGCACAAAGTATTGTTTCAAAATAAAAAGTCTAAAAGCTTTATTTTGAGAATTACAGAAAGGAAAAATGATGTCATTTTCTAAATGAAGCATTCATTTAGAAAATGCAATGTAAAATATTTTGACATTTTACAGTTCTTTTTCTTTCATCAGAGCTTTTCACTGAGTCAAATTCACAGATCTTTTTCTTCCTATTAAAACTCCTCTTTTGTGCTGTTTGCTAAAGAAAATGTCCCAGCTTGACCACCAGGAAAGTAGGGCATGTTGAGATTACTTTTTATCGTGTAATCGAAATTACAGTGTATCGGTCGTCTTCATGTTCATGTCTTTAAAGATAGTCAGCATCCCAGAATGTAAAATGTAAGAAATTCCTACGTAAGCACACAACGTGAAAACATTTCCTGTGTTCCAAGAATTACGACGCTGTGCACCAGCGTTAGTTAAATTTCTTCTTGCAAATACACAGTCTTCTCATAACTGTTCACAGTCTTCAGACATGTTCCTTCAATGCAGTCACAGTCCTTGCTGTAAATCTATTAATTACAAAATGGTTTGTAGCACTATAGCTTAAGTAATCTAAGAAGGAAGTGGAGGTAGACCTACAGGAAGGAAAACAAAGAACAAAAAAGATTGGCTACATTTCAGTTTTCTTAGTGAAAATAATTTTTGGTATTATGTGATCTAGCTTTAACTTACACATACGAATTTTTATAACTGAAAACTAGGTAAGTACTGTAACCAAAAGATTTCCAGATTTCCAAGAGTTAACTCAGTAATAGTGAATTCAAGAAAAAGAATTTTCTTACGGTCTGCCAAAAGCACAATCGTTAACTGTGAAGAACAGAATGACTTGTAAAGAAAATTGAATGTCAGAGAAACAATTAAACTGTACTTTATGTGAAAACATTAATCAGTCCTATCTTTCCATAATAATTCTTCACTTGACAGGCTAACACAGCTGATCAGCATAGTAGGCAGTAATGACCCATGATTACTTACTTTATATTTAATAGTAAATTTAATAAGTTTGGAGTTTTGCCTTAATACAGTTTTATAGACTGAATGTTAGGGTTTAGTAGTTCCTATTTTGTTTAATAGCTAAATGACCTGCTCAGCTGAATTTACCAAGATGTCACATTTCCAAAAGTAGGTTAATACCAAGATGACTACATTGCATTGCTTCAGGTAACAATTCTGACTTCTTTCAGTGCAGTTAGTAGCTTTTTTGCCATGCCTATGTCAAAGTTTCTACTGTCAATGTCGAGGTTTTTAAGACTGGAACTCTCTAACAGTACATACAGATTGTGAAGAGGTTTACTGGGTTGATGTATATTTTGTTCTGTAGTTTTCAGCTTTCTGTAGATTAACTTCTGCCTACTTTCTTCTTTTAAATGTTTGAATTTAATTTCCTTTTAAAGCATTATTTTTCAAATTTTTGCTTCAGGGAGAATTTCCAACTTTTACATCACACCAGTAACAGGTTAGGTTGGCTGTCTTTATTATAGGCTCTGCTTTGTAAGGTTTTTTCATGCTTCTAACCTTGTAAAGTTTATTTACTGTTTGATTTTTGTGGACTGCATTTTCTACTAATATGTTGACTTGTTTATTGATCTTTAATTTTATATATCACATTGTGTTGCTCTGTGCTTTGCCACGATACTGCAGGGTATGGTATGCTATATAACGTGTTAAGGAAGCATTGACAATGTGTCCCCAGTGGCCACTCAATCGTATTGCAGGATCAGATGCCAAAGTTCATTATATGGCCTGTTTGGTCCCTGTTGCTTAGAGGGCAAAGTATTAGTAGAAGAATGGCCTGCCTTACTCACGAGGTCACTGTAGGTTTTAAAGGATCAGCAGTCAGTGGCAGTTTGTACTAATGCTGCAGAAGCTGCTTTAGGAAGGCTAAATTATGAAAGAAATGCCCGTAAGTAAAGGTCCTTATCCATACAGGGCTGTCTTGTTGAAGTTATCCAAAAAGAAGCAGGAAGGCCGGTGTTTAACTCAGCCACAGAGAGTCCCCTATCCCCATAAGTCACATCTACCTGTCTGATGATAGTTTTGGTAAATAGGACTTCACAAATATTGTCGTGCACTTTGCTGAGTAAGGATGAATCTAGTCCCCCTATTACATAGCATTTTGAATCCAGGGGGAAATAGACTGATACAGAAGAACATGCTGTACACTGCATGGTATACATGCGTATATATGAATAGAGAAGGCAATGTATCTTTGGAAAAAATGGAGTGCAGATAAAAATAGATATGCTTTCCTCCAGAAACCTGCTTTCTAATGTTAGCACATTTTGAAACGTGGGAACCTAAAAATTCTTCTAGACAGCATGCGAGCTATATTTCATACTTATTTAAAGAAATGTTGATGCCTACACTTGACTTGAGATCTCATTAATGAGGAGGACCTTTCCAATGTAAAAACTCGAAATAATCTTTCTTTGTGCCAGTGGTTGACGTGTTTATTCCATATGCTTCTTGTTAGCCTGTTTTCCTTAAAGACCACCACGTGTTAACATATTTCAAATGAGATGGAAAGACTTGCTGTTGTTACATACATGATAAGAAAACTACAATGTGTGTAGGAGCCAACCCCCCTTTGTTACCAGTCAGACGTGGTTCTTACTGGTGATATGTAAACGACAACCTTGGATTGCCTTTCTGTGACATTCCATGTACCGTGTGTCTAGCAGACGTACTCTATTCTGCTTCCAGGAATGATTTGTGCATTGCATATAGCACTGTTGGCAAACAGCACTCATGTTATTAACAATGCTAACTATGTATTCAGTGAGAATGTCTCAGCTTCTTCAGTATAGGGATGCTGTTCCATTTTGGTCAAATCTGCTTTAATATAAGATAATATATTTGCTTTTTCTGTTTCTGTTAGCAAAATTCTTAGTATTTGTAATACAACTATCTATAAACGGCCTTTTCAAAAATTTGTCATGAACATTCATTTTACTTACACTGATGAACAGTGACTTGATGCTTATATGTGCTGTTTGTGTATAAAATTCTTCCTTAAAATGTGGGAGATGAAGGTAGAGAATGTCTGAAATCGTTTTCACAAGTTGATCACTTATTTTGCCAACGTTCCTTTAAACTAGCAGAAGTATGTTTCATATTCTTGGACATTGCTGCTTCTGTAGGTTATGAAGAAGTGTCTCAAAACTACATCAGCACTTTCTTTTTTTTCCCCCCAGCTATGTCAGTTCTGTGCAGCTGCCTGCTTGGCATCCAGATTTGTGGCTTCTCAGTAAATAATGTGGTGAACTGAGAGGGGACTGAGAGCTGGAGGCAGAAGTAGTGTGATTTCTTAACAGCCCAAGAGTTCAGGACATGTAATGCCAGCTGGTAGAGATTTTGTGGGGGGTTTGGTTGGGTTTTTTTCATTACAACTTCTTTTTGTTTGCAATCACATTTTTCTTTCATTAGAAACGTCCATGAAGTCAGATTTTGGCTTTGTTTCAGATCTTATTTTTGTTTTAAATATCAAGTTTCTAAAAGGGATATTTGGCACATTAAAATGACTGAATAGAAAAGTAGTCCTTTAATACTTTAAGAGGATTTTGCAAGTATAAAGGCTTGAAATTTTTTGTCTCTTAAATGGAGAGAGAGAGAGAGAACACAGGGGAGCTTTTCTTTTAAAAATCTGGTATTTTAGTTACAGTATTTATAAACTGTGTTGATTAGTGTAATTAAACCTAATAAATTCCATTCTTAAAAATTGTTTTCCTTGTTTTGGAATCCTTTTATTTATAATTCATCTCTTCTCTGACAGCATTGCCTTATTTCTAGCTTGCAAGTAACTAGATTGACTTTCTTGTGGGGTTTTTTTTCCACATAATTTTATTTGCAGTCCAATTTTCCTGTGTTTGTTTTTCCTTTAACTTGCTCTCAAATGCATAAACATACACATTTACCAAACAATTACGTCATGTGTGTGGTATATTATGCTAATGTGCCAAGATTCTTATAGTTTAAGTACCTTCAAGTATCAATGGAAAGGATTTATATTTAAAAGAAATTAACCCATGAAAAGCAGATATCTTGGCAAGATACGGGTATCACAAAGCATTACGGATAACTTGATTCTGTAGTGACTCATTTTTCTACTATTTTAAGTGAAGTGGATCTATCAAAATGCCATACCGTTCTTAATTTGGATTGTCACATACACTGTGTGTACATAGTGCTTCTCATCTGTAGATATCAAACTGCTTTACAGGGAAGGTAAGTATCCCTGTCCTCCGTTTTACAAATGGGGAAATTGAAGCACAAAGAAGTAAAATGACCTTGCTCAAGGTCACCCAATAGTGGAAAGGCCTGGAAATGAACCCAGGCACTAGATTCTGCAAATGCTGTCTCCTAGATTACACTCTGCTTTAGTGACAAAAGCTGACGTTTCAGGATTTTGTCATTATTATGAGTTATTCCTTCATACAACACGTTTATGTGTGGTTGCCAGAGAGAAAATTAGTATGGATATGAACAGACATTTACTAAATTATTTTCCATTACATGAGGTTTTCTTTTTCAAAGTCCAAGTACAAATATAGTCACCAAAAATCATTCTGCATTGGCTGATTTTTTTTAATGTTTGGTGTGGCATTTGTTAAAATACAGGTAGTTAAATGTAGGTTTAATTTGATTAGAATTCATCACAAAACCTTGCAGAAGAGTCTTAAAGTAGCTGGATCATGTGAATGAGCACTGGATCATGTGAATGAGCCTATATGTAGACTCTGCATCTGTGAACTGAAAAACATATGTTGTATTTTCCAAAAAAGCATTTCCTATTTTAAGAAAATCATAAAACAAAGTTAGCCAAGTTTTAGCTAATATTTAATTATTCTGAGATAAAAGAAATGTACATGTTTTTGCAATATATGCCAAATGGAAACTTCTTGTATTTTATCTACCCCTAAACGAACAACTGAAAATCCTATAAAACTTAATACTTACCTTCAAAATGTGTGTAGTTTGAACCTGGTAAAGTACATAACTTTCTTCTCCTTTAGAATGAAGTCACCCTGCTGAGAAATGAAGTGGCACAGCTGAAACAGCTTCTTCTGGCTCATAAAGATTGCCCTGTAACCGCCATGCAGAAGAAATCTGGCTATCATAGTGAGTAATGTTCCATTACCTATAGCCTTAGGCTGCATCAATGAAATACTGCCAAAGTGAACTGAATGAACATTAAAATTGAGAAGTGCGGTTCTAAAATTACATTAAAGATTTTAAAAGAAAAAATCTCAAAGGTTATTGGAAGATGGGAATGAATATGTGATATTTAGAAATACATTTTTAAGTCCGTTCAGTTGAAGTGTTGCATAACATTGAAGGTTTTATGTTGGTTAAATAAATGCATATGATAATTAGCATGTAAGGGCTATCAGTTATTACACCTGCTTTAGAAAATATAATTAAAGTATTAAGAGCACATGATAAACCATTTTTTATACTTTATCTTAGCCTAGTACAGTGAAAGGTCCTTGTGGGTTTTTTTTTCTCTACATCGTAATGAGATTTCAGTAGAGGTAATATAACAGCTGTCCTCATTTACCATAACATCCAGGATCAGTCAAGCCGTTAAAATAATCAGATGCAGGTTCATGGCTCCTACTGTACAGTGTCTTCTAGATTGTTTTGATTTCCACATTAAGCAACTACTTTTCTATAAACAGGGTATTTTAAAAAGCAGTTCTAATGCTGAAGGGAATACTGAGAGTTTCTGTAGCATTTTTTTCCTAATACATATTTTTACTTAAAGGTGCTCATTTGATTTTCATCCTTCCAGCATTTTAAAGGTTAATTATGCTTTCCTGACTTGTTACTTCATTTTTGGATATGATACACAGTGCCAGAACCAGCTGCTGCTGCTGTAGAATAAATGGCCAATTTTGTCCATTGTACACAAATTTGTTACAAATAACTGAGCTGGGAATGCATTAGGCAACATTCATAATATATAACCCACAGCTTTCGTTTTTATGATTTAGTGATATTTCAGGATATTTGTAAATGTGAAGATTGTTTCTGCCATATGTAGCCACTTCATTTTAATTTGCCAGTGTCAGTAATTCAGGAAAATAAAGGAACATTTTGTATTGCATGCAAACAGATCCTCAGGTGCTTGCGATAAAACTTAATGGCCACCATCTTTACTTGTAGTCATTGTAAGCAATTTCATCAGAATGGGCAATATTTTTTAATTTAAAAGATTCAGGAGATTTAGCAACTCTCTATTGCCATATATATTTAGAATACTGATTTTTGTCAGTTTTGAGCTTATAAATCTTGGTCCTTTGATCTCCAGTCATTTTGACAAGATGGAAAATAGCATCTTGGAGTAAATTGGAACAGTATAGAAATATGTTTGGGATTTATATTAACAATGATTGCTGCAGGGATGAGGCCATTATGGCTCCCATCTGACAGAACAACATAATTTCATATGGAAGCTGCTAGGGGATAACATTATGCATGCAGGGTTTTAAAAAAAAAAAAAAAAAAAAAAAAACCAAAAAAAAACCCTGTAGGTTTCTTGAATTTTGATGTTTTGAGGATGTGTGTTCCTGAATTGGCATGAAAAATATTTAAACATAAGTCTTAAACTGGTAAAGCAATTAGACTCTAAGGATTTCTTCGTTGAAGAATTAACAAACAGCTTGTTTAGTGATGCTTATTTTCTGCCCTCAGAAAAGGACTATACTGTTCCTAATTTACTAAAGAATACAAAATGGGTAAGAACTAACATACTACTCTGTGAAAAACGTCTATATTTTAGAAAAAAATGAAACAATAGTAAGCAAGGAGATTGGAAGCATAGCTCATCTACTTTCTTGAAAAGTCTCTTGAAAGCCAAAGTTCAACACGAATGGTAGTTGTAATGCCATCCCTCTGAAAGGATTTTGTCACTTTATCTCTCTGTGAATATTGGTGGGAGAGCATGTTGGCTAAGTTACTTAGCCACAGTACAATTTATGAGAGGAAAAAATGGTTTCAGTTAATATGTTCATGAAAATGGTGTTCATAGAAAGTATTTTTAAATAAACATATTATGTTCATCAAGTAATCCAAGTTAAATTGCTTCAAAAATGTAATGAGTGGTTTAACGGTCTGTCTCTGTGGAAGAAATCGAAGACACCAGATTACAGATCTCCTGCAGTGCTGAATATTGCGCACTGCTGAGACAGTGCTATTTTATATCATGCAGACCATGTTTTAACAGCTAAGCCCACTATTTAATGGGGTTTCATGTATGATGCACTTAAATAGGCACAAATAATCTTTGCTTTTCGGGGTATTTTTGGCACTTACTTTTACACATTATTTAACATCTTTTGGATTTCCCAGGCACGTTTTGTCTCAGGCCAGGTGAAAAGCATGACAGTGCAGATACCCCTTTCTTCTTCTATGCTTGTTCTTGAGATCATATTTTCCTTATTTAAAAAGTCTTGTGCCTGCTTCAAAAGAGAGTGTTATCAGAACAGAGAAATCAGAAAGGTGGTTATTGCACTTTGAGGCAGTATGGATAAATTTCAGTTGCAATGTTTGAGTTTTCAGCTAGTTCAAACTTTTTTTATTTCCCATAGGAAGATGCTATTGGTTCTGAATGCAGTTTTAAACATTAGGGGGGAAAAAAGTGCCATGTATAAGAGAAATCTAAATGCTGTTAATTTATTTTTCATTTTAGCTCTTCTGTAACAAATTATTTGTAAGTCTTCTCCAATACTCTTACATTTTCTCAAGTTTTTTCTGGACTTGGAGCAGGAAAAGGTGAAAACTTCTGAGAAGAAAATGTGTTGTGATAATTAGGGTGTTAAAAAAAAAGAAAAGGTTGTTTTAGATTTTTTTCATATTTTTCAAGAGGACCTCACGATGTTCTAGAACATTTGTACAAAACTGAATATAAGGGAAAATAAATAGAGGCTGCAATGTAGGTGGTATTAAATGAGGGGGTTTGTGTTCTTTCTCTCGTTAGTTTTAAAGAAGTGGTAGAAGGTGACTAACCAATTTCAGACCTTGAGTAGTTTGAACCACTCAAACCACTATGTTCCTACAGCCTGTTCTGGACAGACGACAGTCCTTCAGTGACTGCAGGGGATGGGATAGTCCCCAGCTCATGGGAAATGACCATTTCTAGGCTTGAGTCCCTCAATAGTCCATGGATGGCCTTGAGAATTACCGTGAGGCTTGCTTTCTAGTGATTATCAGGGGACTGAAAGGAGTTCTGGATCACTTGTCAGTGCTTGCGTACTTGCTCCCATTTTGGTTTTGGTGGGTTTTTTGTTTTTGAAGACTGAAATCCCTCTTTGGTTGCTTACCTTACTGAAAGCTATTGGTAAGCAATGCAAATAATAGAAATGTCTGATGACTCCAAAAGGCTACTTCTTAGTGCATCCTCAAAAGTCTCCTCTGTGCTCTGCTTGGTATTTTTAAAATCTTTTCTATAGCTCAGTCTAGCCCTCGTTGTGTTCCATTACCAAAATGGCTCGCTTCTCATGGCGCAGCCTGTCTAGGAACTATGTAGCTTTTAGGAAAGTTCATGTGATGTAGGTCTGTAAATTTTCAGCCTTCTAATGTACAGCACACGCTTCTTCTGTAGATCCGTTTCTAATTCGGACTGTGCATTTTCCTTGGTTTGAGGCAAAGCTGGGGGAGCCATTAAAAAGCTAACATGCCTGGGCTTTTTTCTACATTGTTAGCTACATTATGATTCTGGTATGTATCAGTTGCACTCTTGAAACCATAATCCTGTGCCTGGCAATTCTCTGGTCAACTAAGAAAAAAGAAAAAAATCTGCTGGAATTTAAATATGGCTTTCCCGTGTCCTCCTAAAAGGTTTTGTTCTTTATTCCCAATCTTCAGGCTTAAGAAAATAAGTCACTTTTGTAATGAGGTGACTTTAAGCATCTTCTATATTCATTGAGTAGATTTTTCTTATTTGATTCAAATTCTTCAAATGGAGTTCTGTATTCAGTTTTTGGCCACTATTCCTGTAAAGTTAGGGCTTCGTAAGGAAGGATTTGAAAGGAAATCTAAATTGCTGTTCTTTAGGGTGGCACCTCATTTCTAAATGTTCCTTAGTAGTTATTGCAAGGATTTACACTTCCGGTCAAATTCATTACCATAAACTGGTGTTAGGTCTATATCTTATAGAATCGCCTGTCTGCTGTAAGCTCCCTCCTAGAGGGATGCCCCTGGCATCTGAAAATACCTGTATCGTGCTTTTTGTCTCTTCAGCACAGTTTGTCCATCTGAACAATGATACGAAAACGTCAATTGTGCATTGGTGATGATAAGTATTCCCATAACTGTTTTTTCTATTGCATATATGGTCTTCCTGAGCCCATCAAAATCAGAAAATCAAGCCTTTCTCATGTTCTTTACCACTGTGATATTATTATAGACATTCCTTTGAGTTAACAACATATATGTTAAGGGATACAGAACAATGAAGACCTTCCTTCCTTCTCTGGCAAGGCAATGATCTACTTTACTTCCTCCCTGGCTTGTAGCATTTAACACTAACCCTTTGTCTTGAGGATAAGGAGGATTTGGCCAACAAGGAATTTGGGTATCAGGAAAAGAAGCATAATAGGAAGATGGAGATTCATAGGAGAACAACACAGCTCTGAAGAGGAGGAGCAGGTGTTACAGCAAGGAGACTGTATTCGATACATGTCGTCCCACTTGCTGCCATTTCATTCTGTCCGAGGGGAAGAATATGCTACTCTTATAATTAGTAATTCAGTATTTTTCAGGAAGTGGCACTAGAGTTACTGTTTTTAACAAAGTTTGCATGCGGTCCTCTTACTTGGTTTTACGTGAGATCTTGTAAGTCTTGATAGAGGTGTAGCAGAGGTGTAGCAAAGATGAAATCCTGTCGAATAGTGTTAACTGAATTGGCACTCATTCATGTTCTTTCTCTTCTTGAAAGGTAAATCCTACTAAGGATCACAAACATGTTTCAGAAGTATTTTAGTTTTCTTCCTCTTGCTGTATACAGTTACCATGTAATCATCAGATATGCGGTAATTGTCAGCAGATGTAGCTCAATGTGTCTGTCCCTATCTCCTTTAACGCCTGAAAGATCTGTTTTTGAAAAAAATGCGCTATTTGTAAAATAGTTGGCCTCATGGATAAGAAC
This sequence comes from Egretta garzetta, assembly GCF_000687185.1. Taxonomy (NCBI): domain Eukaryota; kingdom Metazoa; phylum Chordata; class Aves; order Pelecaniformes; family Ardeidae; genus Egretta; species Egretta garzetta. The sequence goes on along the minus strand of NW_009260022.1, from coordinate 5,432,183 downwards.
ACTGTGATACTTTTTAATAATTATGTCTGTGTTCTTGTGGTAGAGGTATAGGAGAAATTGCTAGCTTGTTCATGCAGGCAGTATTTCTTGGAAAGAAACACAGCGGGTTTGCTTGCTTACCCATCTTTTTTGACTTTACCATTCTTTTCTAGAAGCAGTCAATAATAGAACTGTTGTTTTCAGACTTGGAAGAGGAGTGTGTTCTTAGCATGCATGGGGTTGCTCAAAGATCTTTGTTGGGGACTTGCAAATTTAGTGCAGTGCATTTTTTTTACTCATAGCTAGTGTGTCATAAACCTCAGTGCATCATAAACTTCATTTCATCATTGTTTGTTCATGCTTAGTGTTCCCTTTAGTTGTTGCTGTTAGCCTGATTTTCTATGAAAATGAGGCTATGATAACCACAGGGCTGTTCATCTTTCAGTGTGAGGGTCATTCTTTCCCATCCCTTCCCTTCCTCTTGGTAACTTTTGAATTTGTAGGCCAATCTCAAACAAACCTGAAAGGGACTGCAAAAGATAAGTCTAGAGAAAATCAAGGTTTGTTCCATTGCTGTGTCGCAAGCAATAGTTCATGCTGCTTCTGGCTATGTTTGTGTGTCTCTTTCTATGTTGTTATGTTATACTGTAGTCAGTATCCCTGTTAAACAAGGGGCTTCCAGTATTCCATCTGTATACTACTGGGTTTCAGTCAGCTTATAAAACTATTGTGAAAAATACTTTAAAACACAAAGTAGCACAAAGTGATACAAATAAGTTATAATTAAATTTGTTGTCTGTACTTTCAACTTTCAGTGCAAAACAGTAGGCGTATTTTCTTTCTTGGTTTTTTAGTCTTTAACTCAGCTTTTTGCTTGACAGTGCATAATGCCTTGGCTAACTTTTGCAACTCTGGAAAAAAAGGACTATTTTAGCATGACTAGGATGTCTGTGCAAGAAAGACATTTTAAATCATGCTCATTTTGTAAATTCTAGTTCTGCTCACTGAGAATTATTTTTTAAGGTTTACCCTCTGTCATGAGAAAAAATGATGCAACTGTGTGGCTAATTCACTTTTGGTTTTGTGGAGAACACCTGAAGTGTTCTTGAATATATTTTTAAAATCAGTTTTAACAGTTTAAAGTCTTATTGAGAGGCATTTGTATACTAAAGAAGTTACTGAACTTCACACTGTTAAAAGAACGTGGGTGGAAAACTTGTGGAAGTATTGTCCAATTAATATAGTGGTGTGAATAATATTTTTTCAGATATATTCATGATCACAAGTATTAATTACTGAACGTAGAATTGTTCTCATTTGATTACTAAGCAAACACAGTAGATAGCATATGTTAAAAATCTAAAGCTAATTCATATAGCAGCAAAAGATCTGGTAGCATTTTTACCCTATAAATGTTGCTTCTTGACATGAGCCTTAGAATCATTAGAATTAGGTGCAGCAGGAAATCAGACAGTTTTAATCATGACTTTGAAGATGTGAAAAATGTTCTTGTTTCCTGAATATTCCATACTGCAGTCCATATTTTTTGCTTACAAAGTAGTATTTTCTTTGCAAAACAATCTTGTCTTCATTTTTTAATTTGTGTTGCATTACACCATGAATTGTAATTATTTAGGGGATGATTACTGTCACGTGGGACATGGTGGAAAAAAATTCCCGGGCAAAAAATAAATTAATTTTTCTTCTTCAGCTGCAGATAAAGATGACAGTTCAGAAGACATATCAGTGCCAAGCAGTCCACACACGGAAGCTATTCAGCACAGTTCTGTCAGCACTTCCAACGGCGTAAGCTCAACTTCCAAGGCAGAAGCGGTGGCCACCTCCGTTCTCACCCAGATGGCGGACCAGAGCACAGAGCCGGTGCTTTCCCAGATCGTCATGGCACCTCCCTCCCAGTCGCAGCCTTCAGGAAGTTGATTAAAAACTTGCATTGCATCAGTTTCTTAGATACACATTTGTGACTTTAAAGGGAAATCAACAAAAGACCAGTCTCCATCTAGGAGAAATTGTAGCTTAAAATTACTCGTTTTTAAAAATCCAATTTAAATTTGGCTTTAACGATTGGCAGGTGAAGATGAGGCAGAACACCACTTCTAGTCTCTTTGCAAAAGACTTTTTTTTTTTTTAAGTATTAGTTTTACTAGTTATTTTTTGTGCTTAATGTGTAAAGTGTGTGTACAGTACAATGTGGTTTATTTCATTTTTAATTCGGTATTATTTCAACAAACATTGGGGTGAATTACTAAAGGTCATCCCCAAGACTGTGATAGTAATATTATGTGACATTTTTATACCAAAGTTCTGCATAGTCCCTATTGACTTTGTAACGTTAGCAAGGTCATAAAGCACTAGGCAAGAGAAAGACAGTAACAGTAAATTTGCTTTTAGTCTTTTTGCCTTTTTGTTGTTTTGCACATTATGAGAGGAAGAACATTGGGAGATAAACATTTGGGTTGGTTTATGTATAGCATTTTGGTTGGCTTTTTAACTGTTGGGGTTTTTAATTTGTTTAATAGGGCCAGTACAGTATATGAGATACAGTACTCTTATGCACATACCTATCCTAGATGAAGATCATTACTAAATAGAGTTGATTTTTTTTTTAATTTTAAATTGATGTCAGGTGGTTTTTTTGTCCCCGCCAACACTTTCATTCTGGGGGGAGGAGAGCTTTATTTCTCCAGTCAGAATAGGTATCTATAAGTACCCTTTGTTGCTAGGCTGAAACCAGTAAGCATATTGTAAAGTACAGGGTTATCAAATACGGAATATTTAGTATTCCGAAGTAGGTTGATATTTTGTGGACTTTTGAGTCGCAGACTAAGGAGTTTACTCATGGTTTTGGATGCCAGAAAAGCCTAAAATCCTTCTTCAGACAACTCAAGACTTTTTTTTGTCATTGTCTTGTATTTGCAAGCTAACTTGTACTTAATTCTTGTGTAAGCACTGTCATCTTTTAGTAGCAAAAATTTTGATACCTTTCTTGTGGAAAAAAAAAAAAAATCAGTATCTACCGTATCTTGGAAACAATGTAATTATAATGTGGTGTGTGTGGTGTGTGCGTGAGAATGGTTCAGTAGTTAATGCCAGCAGTCTTTTGCTTGAATGTTTAAAGATGCCTTCAATGTGATGCTGGCTGATAGGTGATTGCAGTTTTAAAATGTTATTTACTGTGCGAACTTGGATAACTAACATTCCATGATGTAGTTTGTTTCTGATGAGATGATTGTAGGTACACTTTTTCTCATTATCCAATCATCTGTAGGATATTGAGTTTTTTAAATGTGCCATTATCTATTTTGATTCTGTACTCATGTTCCAAATACAGTACAATATTTTACAATAGATTAAGTTGTTTAAAAAAAGTAGATGTGTGCTTTCAGGTCAGAAAACTTTGTATAATAGCAAAAACAGATGCATAGTAGCAACTGGCAGTAAAGCAGGATTCCATTATGTATATAACAAAGATTTAATGCATTTATAATGGGTTGTGTAGTTCATTTGCTCTTCCTTCTCCACACTATACTATGTGTTTTTAAGTGTCAGTGCCATCAAGTTTCTATTTGATTCCGTTTTGAATCTAAAAATGTAATTGATCCACAGGAAAATCATAATTTCTACAATATATATACAACCATACTATAATGAAAACTGGACAAAGAAGTATCTAAGTCATATGTGTATCATTGCAGGGCTTTAAGCATGAAAATAATAGGGATTCTAAATATTTTGTATTTTAAAACTAAGAAAGTTGAGTTGATAACCTCATGTGTTTAAAAGTCTTACTTTCCCAATTCCAAGATAAAAAGCTGTCACAGTTATTGAACGTTTCCAGGATGATGAAATACAGTGGACCTCTTGTGAGAAGGAAATTAATGTCAAAGGCACAAAATGTGAATTCTGCGAGAAAGCTATACAGTCACTTTTCATTGTAGTTTTGGTGGACTAGATAAGGCCTCATTGATTCTGCTATAATTTGCTCTCCTAAACACAAAGGCTTTTAAATCATATTTATATAAGTGGAGTTTTTTTATAACAAAACTGTCGCGCTTGTAAAATAAGTCTACATAAGTGTATAGGAGATGTGTAAACAGTTAATGAATTTAACAGTGGGGCTGGAAAAAGAACCATTAAAATCTGTGTTCAGCAAATAGAGAAAAGTTATTTGTCGTACTACCATGGATTCCATTTTGAGACGTATGTCACACTACTTCTGTACTTAGCATTTTGGGTCTTTACATTTGACATGTTTCACAAACTGTACTGTTTTCTTTTATGTGCAGTTTGCATGAGTAAATCATCAAAGAGAATAAAATCTATCTTTAAGTTATGTTCCTATTTTAATGAAATTATAATTGTTCTAAAAGGCAGCACCGTCTTCAGACTTCTTTCTTCATCCTTGCAATTACCAGCATTTTTCTGGGAGTCATTACTATCATGTCCAAGTAACATTACGTAAATAAGAACACGTATGTTTCCTTCAAAAATAAGCCAAATTCCATTGCTCTGCAGTTGAGTTCCAGCAGCTTCGGAGGAATCAGCCTTGTATCGTTAGTTCGAGGAGCACAAGGTAATCCACAGGTAACGGAGTTCATAAACATAGCTTGGTGATCCCAGATGTTGCTCAGCCACTTCTGGTTGCCCTGAGTTCCACAGCAAAAGTGTTGTGCATAACTGGAGTTCCCAGCCAACGTTCAGATACCTTAGCCTTATCTTGATATGCACCAAGCTAGGAAATAACAGCTGTAGTCAGACAAACTGCTCACAATTTTGTTGTGAAAGGTTGAGAAAAGATTGTGCCCTCGCGTTTTGACTTTTAGAACATTAAAAATGGTTTGGGGCTTATTTATGGATGTTGGAAACCTGCTATATGGTGTGGCGCGTCCTGTTACATCATCGTTTGAAAAGCTCTTGACAGAACTCTGATACAGAGGCTTGGGGTTGGGGGGCGGGGGGAAGGTAGAGTTGCTGTGTACTTGCATCTATTGCATGTGTTGACCAAAGGAAGTTAAATTTAAACAGCACACAACTTTGAGCCCAATATGAGAATGATGCCCAAGGTCTCTGTTGCTTCATTATGTTCTTTTTCTGACTAAGTTACACTTGTTACGCCAAGAAAACAAACATGAAAGCTGTGTGACGGGGCAGCTGGGGGGG
>NW_009260022.1:5411382-5426851 GCF_000687185.1 Egretta garzetta | reverse complement strand
GGGGGGGGGCGGGAAGCAACCCACTTTTTATTGTCTACACTGTAAAAAGACCCGGGTTTATACCTAACTGTCCAGTCCAAGTAAGCTTTTCCTCTCTAAAAGGCTAATAGAGGCTGGGCAAAGAAAGATACTGCACTGATGGAACAAGATGACAGAATGTTGGATGAGCGGTGATTTCAGCTACCAGAATTACAGAAGTAATTTGCTTAGAGACAGACACAAACATTTTAATTGGTCATCATAAATGATAATGAGGAGAAAACATAGTGAAATTAAGTGCATCCTAATAAAGTGAGGTATGTTAAATTGCACTGAAGGAAACTTCAGCAATGCTTCTTGACATGATTAATATACTCATGACAATGTCTCTAATGAAGGTTGTTTGCATTTATATGCTGCCTGTTGCTTCCCTCGGTAGAGAAATAATTTGAGCTGCGCTCATTTACATTGCAGAACAGTGAGTGTAAGATTGGCTTTCAGTAGTCTTTACATTTATTTTTAACCATCGTATCAACAGTAATACAGGTATGACTTATTTAACCCGCGCCTTGTGTAACACTCAGTAGGGGTAGGTCCAGATGACACTACCATAAAATAATTTGCATTTTCAAAGTTTTATATCCTTTAATAGTCTCCTGACTTTTTAATTTTAGGTTTTAATATGACTTTTTTTCTATTTTTTTCTTCTTCATGGAATTTAAGATCATAACCTTTCTCGTTCTTCACTTTCTTCCTCTTCAAAATATTTTTTTCTTTCTGTGTGATGAGCCTCTGAAAGTGTTTATATGTTTAGTGTGGAATTCTTTCTTTTTGCATATTGCTTCCTCCTTGGTTAACTATAGCAAATTTTCATTTCAAGAAGTTAGTAGTCCGGAAAGGAATTTCTGCACGCTGTATATTTTGTCATCTTCAGCTAAAATAGATGTGAGGAGCTTATGAAATCTTGGCATTGACGTTTTGCTAGAACAAGTTCTATTACAAAATACATATTTAGTTCTGGAAGGACGTCTTGAATCCCTCATGTGGAATTCTTAGTGTTGCAAAAAATTTCATTGCAGGTGCTCTGCACAACTAATGAGGGCAGGCTGTATGCTGACGGCTTCATAATTGTGCAAAGGGCAACTATCTTCAAAGAGTTTCTCACTTCCTAGGTGTGGGGTTAGTTATAATCTAATTACATGGCTGCCAACAGAATACCAAGACACATACGCTTGATCCAATTTGTGTAATTATATTATTTTAAACCTTGCTCAAAGTCTCTATCCCTCTTCTGTTACCATTTTTATAATGATGACTCATGTTGTTCCAAGCACTTTTTTCCTATTTGGGGAAGAGGAGGAAGGGGAGAGAAGGTTCTTAAATTTGTAGGTAAACTGCCTAGAACAGAATTTAGCCTGGGAATGAATACTTAATCGGAAAAGTGTCGTGAAGTCATTCTGCAAGCAGTTTTGTTGGGTTTAATCCATAGGTGAAGAGGCAGTAGCTTAAGCTGCATCGACTGGTTGGCAATAGTAACAAGCACGGGAGGTACAAAGCCACTTAAAACAAAGAGGAGGAGTCATGCTTCTAGGAGCTTCGAACTTCTGTTTGGTTGGGTTTAATACCAGTAGCAGCAACCAGGTAGAGTAGGGCGTGCACTGTGTTTGTAACCACTTTGGACAGCAGGGCCTGGTGATATTCCAGCCTGCAATTAATGGGTTTAAAGGCTAGTGCACCCGAGCTAAGGGAGGTCTGTCAGCGCTAGACCGAGGGGATGAGCTTCAGGAATGAGCGCACTCTGGCACAGACTGTCAGAGGAACGGAGCTGCAGGCAGCCAGCTTTTCCTCGCCTAACTCTTGCCGAGGGTTAGCTTAATGCATCAAGGTACAAGCATGAGGTGTTACGATTCCATGTAATACCACCTGTCCCCAGGTAGGTTGAACATGATGAATGCAAGTCTGATGGGCATGTTTAGCTACCCGTCGGACAAAGTTAAGGTCTTGTCTTTTTCCTGACGCTGCCTAAAAAGTCCCTGCTCTTGTTTTGCTGCAAGCTACTACTGGCATGGTACGTAAACTGTATTTTCCTCCCTGTAGCTGAATTACTTGTTCTAGACCATTACAGAAGGCAAAAATACTCTCCTTGATAAATCACTGGACTGATGCATTTTAGAAACAGAATGATTTCAAAAAGCCTACTAATTTGTTTATGTTTAAAAGGAAAATGGGAAACTACATCCACGTCCTATATCTAGGATCCTGATCAGGGGAAAAGGGAGATAAGTAAAGAGAGAAGGAGCCCTCTGCTTTAGCAGCAAAACAAATTGCCTTTCTGAATAAATTAAGAAAATGAAATGCAGGGGAAAAAAAAGTCCCCGCCATTTGCCAGCGATTGCCGCTGAACAAGAAGGTGCCGTGTCTCACTGCTCAATCATGCCAGCCCTCTTCTCTGACACGCTCGCTGACACGAGGATGCGTTCCCTGATGATCTATTTCTTCAAAATGTTTACAGTGATGTTGGGAATTTTTTCATCTCACTGGAGATAAGTAGTATAATCATCCTGTTATTCATGCCCCAGTGTTGAGAAAGATACTCTTAAAGGCGATATAACGTATAGTGCGGTCATTCCAGTTGTCTATAAAATGCCAACAAACTTTACAGTCAGCATGGTTATGATTTCAGAACAAGCAAAAGGCCAATATTTCAGTTTTCTTGTTTTCTGCCCTCCCTTTCAGCATAATTGCTTTAAAGGACTAATGATTTTTGCTGAAAAAATAGATAATCTTTGTAAATGACAAACAGATGCTGTATGTTTCACTGGATGAGAGGAACATTTTGAGCACTCGATGATTTTGTTGAATATTTAATGAATCTCCTGCTACTAAGTTTACAATTTATGACTTTCACATATGTGTGAATACAGAAAAGATTTCTTCATGCCATCTCTTAACAGTTTACCCAAACTTTTTAGAGCTCTGATTCTAATAGGACGTAACTTTTTTTTTTTTTTTTTACTTCTGAAAATGATGCAGCGCTCTCTCGAGTGCTGTATGAGAAGGCCGCTGGCCATGGATCTCCGAGCTCTGCTTCCAGTCACCACACAACCGGAATGCCATTTCTGAGTTGTCGGCATAGTTGTGTTTGTTGCTTCTGCCTGTCATATGGCACAGCACTGGCTTCCCTGGGAGGGAAACACATCATGCTGACTTGGATGCTTCCCTTCTACCATCTCTAAATCCTAAGTATAAGTTTGTAACAAACTCTGGCCTTCTCCTTGTTCCAAGGGTCTGGCAAAGTCATTTTGTTTCGGGAAAGAAATGCACAGTCTTTACCTGCTCTTGTAATTTCATGCCTAGTTTAGATTTTGCTGCTGCTGTTGTCACCTATGGGATGAGGGCAGACCCCCATGCAACATAACTGCCCTTTAGAATGTGCCAGGTGCCCAGGCACGTTCATTATGTTGCATGAAGTCCTGCGGGTCTTGTCCACCTGAGAACGTCACTACTTTGGCGGAGTTAGATTGTTAGAAACACAAACTTTCAGAGAGTGTAAAGTGGGTGGGTTTGGCCTTTCTATTGATTTATTTCAGTCCAGCTCATGTTGCTGGAGAATAGTATTAAGCTAAATTAAAAAAAAAAGAAGTGTATGTGTACAGTGTATACTTACTAAACCGATTCAGAGCCACATAAAATTTTGCAGTGCACCATTTTTAAAAATATTTGACTTAAACCCAATCAGCTTTCCTACAATGACAATTTCAAAGAAACTTGTGCCTGTTTTGTGAAGAAGTAAAGATTAATTTTACCCTAGTGGAGTTAGATTCCTTCTGTAATGAGGCTTTCCCGAGCAATTATGAGAGCAGGCTCTGATTTAGCCAGCTGCTAATCACCATCAATGCTTCTGTCAGTAAACATAATTTAGTCAAAGAAAATTCGAGTGATGCTCAGACTTCCTGTGCATCATGATCCAGTGATTACCTCTTTTTTTTTTTTTTTCTTCTAACTCAATATCACATTTCTTTCTAAGGCCCAAAGTTACTCCTCAAAAGTCACTGTCATACCGAGAGCCTTACAGTAGCTTAGTCTAAGCAGGGAAGCTTTTTTCCTGAATATTCTCAATTTTACTTTTCGAGGGCTCCAAAATCTGTGATATTAGTGCTTATGGGTTATTTGAATGCTGCCATAAACCTCCACCCAGAAAGGTTTTGGTAATTTGTCTGATCTACCGCAGCCCCTCGGCCCCTTGTCTGGGGCAAGCAGCGATCGCCACTGCCATCCCCAGTGGGGCGGAAGAGCTGTTAATAGCAAGAGACCTCGGTGTGAGACCTGTGAGACCTTTACATACATTGAGTATATATTAAAAAACACTTGAAAGCAAAGTATTTCTGAAGCATGTTGTTATGCTGTTTTATACTACACAAAAGACTTCATTGCGTTTCAAGGAGCATGCTTGGATTATCTTTTGGGTTCTGTTCTGGGGGGTTTTTTTCTTTCAGAATTTCAGTGGGAAATCAAGTTAGGTCAATATTCTGACCATTGAATTTTGCTGTGATGAACTGTTAAACAGGCTGCTGTATGCTCAGACCATCAGTACTTATGATGAGCTGAGAATATCCTCATAATATTGTGTGTATTTGTATACATGCAAAATTCAATTAAGTACATTTATTGTGGGGTTTTTGACTTTCTGTAGGTAAGTTAACTGTACCCTAATCTTTTTTAAGGAACAAGTTAATAGTTCACTTCTCAGTCTCCCGTTTTGCTGTGAAGGGAAATCCTCTTGCTTGGTTTTAATCAGATATTGAGAGGTTTATGGACGCTAAACAAGCTGCCACCATGTCACCCCAGCATGTGCCCAGCGGAACTTTGCTGCACCTCTGGGTACGATACATCGCACCCTGCAAAGATTAAAGATGGAAATGTCATCTTGTACCTCACAGCTTGTATAAGCAGAAATTAAAATGAACTGGTGCAAAGTATAATATTAAATAAGGGAATGTTATGAAATTATTTTTTTCATAATAATCAAATTGTAACCGCTCTATTCCTGAACAGGAACTATTTTTTGTACTGCAGTCTGTATTGAGGGTTTATCCAAAAATAACACAGGAAATACTGCGTACAGTTACTGGAGCAAGGCATTTCTGGCAGATTTCCATGGCATGCTCAAAGTCTGTGAACTGGCCTACATTTGTCTTTCATTTAAAAATGTGGAAAAGATTTTTGGTAAGTGCTGACTACAGCTGAAACCTCCACCTACTGAGCAGAGGCCTGAAGAGTTGCAAGCTGCAGTTAAATAAAAGGGATTTAGAAATTTGCGAGAAAAAGGGTCTTATGTTAGTGATGCCTTGCTTATACAAGACAATAGATAATAAATTATTAACCGAATGAGGTAAGTAATTCCATCTTCTACTGTTTCCTGCTGTCTGTAAAAAGTAATTCGAAACCCGGGAGTTTCTAATTTCTCAGGAACAAAATGCCATCTAGTGGTAACAGCTGAATATTTTGAGCAAATACATTCTTTATTTTGTCACAAGGGGTTTTTTGATATTTGTTTAGGGTTTTTTTTTCCCCCTGATATTCTGTGTTTTACAGTGTATTCAACTCTTGCAAGAGGAAGATAGGTTGGGGAAAGGTACAACTTCCCCAAGCCTGTGCCTGCAGCAGCTGGGATGCTGCACTGCCCGACTGCTCCCTTCCTCCCTCCCTCCCTCCGCTGCCAGCCTGGGGCAGGTAGTGGGAGTTTTCCCCTGCTAAGGGTTGAATAAACTTTCAGAGAGAGTTGGCAGGCTTCACCTTACTGTCACTTGATGATAAAATAGGAAAAATGTTAATTTGGCCAGTGCTGTATGAAGAGGAGCTGAAAGCCATCTCTGCTTCACTGACTGCTCGTCTGCCTCCCTTCTGGAAGGAGGCTTTTCCCTCTGGTTCATCATTTTCCAAGGATATAAGGGGAAAACATTCCCTCTGCCCTTCTGATGAACTACCAGGGAACAGTACAAGCCTCTTCATAGCACAATTTGCCTGCTTGACTCCTTAGAAAAGAAGAAACCCTAAAAAAAACCAAACCAAAACAAAATAAACCCCTAAAATTTGGCCTCTAGAATAGACTCCTGAAAAGTAACTGCCATGAACTGGCTTCCAGAGTAGCGTTAACAGGCTTTGCTTGTACAGCAAGAACAAATAATAACACCACCCCCACCCCTGTAATTATATTTAAATGTGTTCATCAATGTAAACTGGGGATAGGAGTCAGCAGTCGCACCCTGTGTGTGATTTGAGCCCACTGATGGAGATACACCCGCTTCATAAACAGAGCTGACCGAAGAGAGCTTGGCAGCCATTTGTCTTTCTATGGTTTTGCACTCCAGCGTGACAGGGGGTTTTGTTGTTGTTGTTGTTCATGGGGTCTGCTTTTTCCGTGCCCTATTTGAATTTCTCCACCGGCTGGTCCGTGTTACCCTGCTCCATTGCAAGATGCTCACAGCAGCAGTCGCCAGGGCTGTAATTAGGCTGAGGGTCCCTGACAGGCATTCTGCAGGCTGGGGCAGGAACCTAATCTGCCCTGCTGACGCTATCATAGAAGTCGATGAAGATAGCGTGACGTCGGTTTGATGGGTTGTGAGGGAATTATGTGGACGGATAAAGAAATCCTTCATTTCAATTCTTGTTTTCTATGATATTTGAAGTAGACTGCAGCAGACTAAAGAGTCTGATTCACAAGGGTGCTCCCAGCACAGCTCACCAAGAGGGTCACAGAATCATAGAATCGTGTAGGTTGGAAATGACCTTTAAGTTCATCAGCTCCAACCATTAACCTAACCCTGCCATCCCACCACTAAACCATGTCCCTAAGCACCATGTCTCCATGTCTTTTAAATGCATCTTTTACACATCACCTGAGAGTTCATGCTGCTGTGGGCTCACTGCCCTTGCTGTGATGCTGGTGCTGGCACTCATGCCCTCACCCGCCCCGCTCGGATGCAGCAGCTACCATCTCCCTCGGCCAGGGCATCAGGCAACAGCCAGTGCAGCTGCGAAGAAAGAGGAGGGAGCAGAAACAGGACTAGAGCAGCACTGGTTCAGGTGGGAGTAAATTGTCACGGAAGCGCGTTTTGGTAGACAAGAACAGGAAGAGTTTGGGGAGTGCTGGCAAATGCAGTCTGAAAAGCATCAAGAAATCTGTCATGTTTGTCCTAGCTAAAAATACATGAGGAAATCCCTAGATCTGGGACAAGTTCTTAGAGCTAGAATAGTGGCTTGCTCTGAGTAACAACTGCGGTTTTGCACGTGTTGCGGCTGCATCTGCCCTTCATGCCCAAGTTTCCAGTGCAGTGGGATGCTTTGAAGAGGATGTGATTCTTCGCAGGCAGAAGGCAGGCATTCTGTTGTGCGCACAGGAGAGAAAAGAAATCTTAAGAGCAAATGGCTATGCAATCAAACCTTGAAATAAAGGGGAAGGAACAGTGAAAGCAATCTGATTAGTAATGATCTGATCAGTAATTAGAATCTGATTAGTAATTAGTTGCATCTTTGCAACACATATTTCCTTGTCTTACTGGGGTTTAAGAAAAAAAAAAAAGCAAAGCTCTTTAGAAACCGCTCCTCTTATCAGTGACTTGCTGCTGCAGATAAACCCTGAATTCTGAAGTCATCGTATTTGCACAGGCTGCAAGCATTGGTATCACATCTCTTCTGCGTGTAGAAAAACCACCAGGAACTGAATTTTGGAAGGACTGAACCAGAAATTAGTTTCCTGTGTATCTGTTTGATTGGACATTGCGTGAGTTTACAATGGAATATGTGAGGTCGAATTCCAGATCTGAAGTTGCTGCAGTGATGTGCGAGTCAGGCAGACTGCAAGATCAGTGGCATGATCGCTGATTTTGTTTGAAATGAAACTGCTGCATGCACAGCTGAGAAGTCGCCAAGTCCTAGTAATTGTCTCTGGCATTGCCAATTTAGGACCTGGTTATCTGCTAATTTAGTTTTGCTTTGCTGAGGGGCTTTCCACGTGTCTCGGTTAACAATAAGCAAAATGTCCACAACCATGGGTTGTAATTGTTTCATTATTAAAGGAAGGGGACATAACACTTTTTTTATCTCCATTCCCCCTTCCACCCTCCCCCAGAAAAAAACAGTGACATCAGGTACAGAAAGGAGAAATTTCTCTCTGTGGGGACCACATAATATGTTATGCTTTTTGGCACAGATAAAAGGGCTCAGAAGGGATCAGATGATTTTGTCCTTTCATAAGGAATCTTATTGTTGTAAACTTACAGTTCAATAAAACTCTTGTGAGACTGGCAGATCAATTAATGAGTAGTGAAAATCTCAAATCCTAATTAAATCCCACTATTAATTCCAGGATTGCTTTATCTCCTCTCCAGGAATACTTGATTTAAACAGCTTGTTTAATGGGGAAAGCTATTGATCCCTTCAATAACACTTTAGAATCATTAAGAGGAAAAACTTTAATCTCCTTCAGCTCTTTGAAGTTGCTTTGGTTAATGTCATCTCTGCAATCCTGGAGAGCTAATGCTGGCCTCGAAAGATATTTCCAACGTTATTCTATGCTGCTTTTTGTGCTCTGCTGCCATTACCTGCCTGCTTGCGGTGTTAGCTCCAGTTCAGTGCAGAAAAGCGGAAAGGTACCACTAGTGCACGTGCTTGCTTGCTTGCTTTGGAAGGTTTTACATTCTCTTTCAAAAGTCTCTCTGGTGGAAGAACAAACACCTCTCGTAGATATTTGTTGAACTGCAGATGAGTTATCCAGTGCTTCTGCTATCTCGGCACTTTGAGACTTGGACTTAGAAGCATCTTCAGGCCATTCAAGTTCATGCTACAAAGGCACTTGGTAACTAGATTGCCTATGTCTGTACAGCAGGAAATTCTCAGGACATTTCCAAAATTCACTTCTTATTCATATAGTCCATTTTCTAAACTATCACATAAAATTCATCTTCAAATTTGATAGTTTTCCTTACCAGGGCCCGTATACCCTTGCTCATATAAAGCACATTACCAAGCTTTAAAATACCCTTAAACGTTTCATGTGTTCTAAAACTTGGACTTTCTTTCAAAGAGCCCAAAGTATCCCAGAAGATGCAACTCTGCCTGAGAAGCAAATTGCATGGGATAACGAATACCCTCATTAAAAACATTCTTTTTGAATGGCTTCAGTAACACATACATCAGCTTCTCTGAGAAAGTAGAAATCACTTTGAGGGTTCTGGTATTAGAAAATCAAATAATTGCACTAACAGCACGCAGGTTCTAGATAGCACTTCAGAATTGCAGGTTTGGGTTGCTTATGAGGAGGTTTCATTTCTTTAGCAATTCTTCAAAGCCATCCAGTGGATCTAGAAGTCTCAACTGAGTGCATGGAGAACCACCACCAGTTCTGTGGCATAGCTTATGGCTTCAAGCAGATCATCCACTTGGGGTTAAAGACATTTTGAAAGTCAGGACTAGAAGTATCTTGCAGATTTTTCTTCCTGGCTAGCTTGTTCTTAGTTTTTAGTGTTTACAGATGAAATTATACTCGTAACAGTTTATTCCCAAGACTATTTTGCCAATGGCTTGCCTTCTGTTTTTTTACTTGCAAGTTCCAATTTTTTTTCAAATATATACAAGCACTACTTCAACTAATGCCTTAATATGTATTTCTAAGCGTGGTATAAAAAGGAAATATTATGAAAGTTAAATAGGAGCTATAAGCTGCATTTTACAGCCAGTATAAACACACTTGGGTGTTTTATAGCCATCAGTATTATCTCCTTTGACACTTGAGGCTTGTCCCTAGGAGACAGAAAGCAGAAACTTCCTGGAATTTCTTTAATTAGCCTGTTCGTTTCACTTAATAAAACAAGCAATCAAAACCATATTGTGTTTCATATGCAGGACTCCTAAAAATATAACTTAGACTACGTAGCTCTTACATCTGAGAAAAAGTGCAAGCAATTTTGAAATTTCCCAATATTTTAATATTTTTTTTAAATAACTGATCTCACATTAGAAGTCTGTGCTGATAGGATATGCCAGTAAGTGTGCACACGAGCAATAAGAAAGCTCATAAAAAGTCTGGTGTTAAAGTATATTCAGACCAGCTGCAAATAAAAATGCCCTTTTGCAGTTACAAATAGCTCAGTCACTCACCTATTTTAATACTGCTTGCTCTAAGCATCACCTGGAGCCTGTTGCGAGGGGAAAGCTCCGAGTGTCAGCATAAACCCCAACACACCGAATGACCACAGCCCTTAAGGAAGTTCACACCCTAATGGAAGGTAAGTCTCACTTAGTTTTGGTCAAATCTAGCAATTTATGTGATAGTGATTATAAAAGAAATTTGGGTAGCTCTAGCTCTGGATTTTCCCTTTCCACGTAGCACGCTTCATTTTTTAATCCTTTTCCAGCCTCCGCCCTTACACATGTGGGAGACAGGAGGATCAGTCCTTCCTCGGCACAACTGTAGTGCTGGAAGTACCTGTAAATTTGTGTTTGAAAGTATTAGAGGAGTTCGTCAAAGTTTACTAAATAAATAGTAAGGTAAAGGTGAAAGCTTGGCAGAAAATAGGAATCAGGTAGTTTTGACGTGAAGCACAGGGCAGGATACCTGTTAGAGCACCTGAAAGTAGCCACTGAATTTAGAGGAAAGGAAGGTGTACTTCAGCTGTACCTCGCCCAGCATTTTCTGTTCTCCAGCCTACTTACGGCAGCAGTGGTAGAGCAGAGATGTTACTGAGGGGGGCAAAGGTGGACGTTCTTGAAAAGTGTGGCTGGTTTTGTCTGTTGCATGGGAAAAGCTGGCTATGAAGAGTAATTCAGGTGCAGGTTTTTCTTTTTACTGGAAATTACATCAGAGATTAAGATCATATGATTTTGCCAAGATACATAGATAGCATCTACCATATCTTACCCATAGTACCTGTTCATGATGTAATTCTCGTCACATTCCTGCACAAGTCTTGGAATCCAATTAAGCGGGAACCGTAAGTCCTTAAGAATTATTTTGGGAAGGACTTTGCACAGGAAGCATAGGCAAGAGTGAGCTTTTTTTCCTTTGATGCAGTTTCATTCAAAAATGGCATAATGTCTCTTAAGATCATTCTAAACACAGCAAATTGTTTAGATGTTAAGCAAACAGCTTTAGTTTAATTTTAAAATTAAGATTCTGCTGCTGTGCTGCTTTCCCTTAGATCTTGTGGCATTCGCTTCCAGGGTCACCAGAAAAAAAATGTAGCTCTAAAGGTTGTTGTCGTCACCTATGTCTGTTAATTTTTTTTTCACGACCCAGAGAGCCAAAAGCAGACATGTTAAGCCTACTTTTCATTTCGTTGATGTACATCACCTACTGTGTACTAAACTGCTGTAAGTTGTTATGGGATATAGTGCAATTCCTATTGATCAGGATAGGATGCCAAATGTGACTTTATAATGTGGTAGTTGTGATGTAAAACAGAAGGTCCGGTGGATGTGTTGCATGTATCTCGCTTTCTTTGGCAATGATCATAAAATTCAACACACAAGTTCCTCCTGGTAGCTGTTACTTTGCCAGTCTGTACCCTGTAGATAAAAGAAAAAACAAAATTAATGACCACCAAAATCTACAGACTAGGCTAGATCTCAGTAAAACACTGATTATGTCTGGTTTGCAAAGGTTGCTCACAGCTGCTGTACTTGATGCAGGGATTCTGTCTCCCTCTGTGCCTGTACGGTGCTGGGTAATACTGTGTTTAAATTACTTTGCCATTAATAATGAGCAACAACAGCATCCAAAAGGTGAGCTCAAATGCCAGTTTGCTCATCAAAGGGAGAAAGATTATCCAAAACACTGGTAAAGTGGAATGACAATTCTGGGTTTGGTAATAGGCTTGATGTTATGCTCAAATAGCTGTCACCCACATAAACATTAATTTTAACTAGCAAGCTTGGTAGTCAGTCTTCAAACTTTTAATTGATGACTTTTAAATTAGATAGAACAATTGAATTTATCTTACGGAACAAGTGGGAGAAATCCGTCTTGCCGTTTTCCAAGGAGTAAACGTTCTGTTGCACATATTGTGAACGCCGAGCCTGCTCAGTCAGGCAGCCCTTGGCCGCCCCCCCACCTGCCCCACAAACTCCCAGCCATTCCACATTAGGAGCTAAATTAAATTCTGCATGTGACAAGGCTTCCACAGTGCTGTTTTCCTGCTGTCAATGGGGTCTGCGGCAAGAAGACGCTAACTGTGGTAAGATGCTACCCCTATTCATCTGGTAACATCTCACCGTGTCTTCACTTCTACTGCTTCCATTAATACAGGACAGCTTTAATTTACGGGTGGTTTTTTTCTTCACACAACATTGTATTTACTAGCTGGGAAACTTTCTTTACAGTTGTGTACAAATCTTTAAAAATGTCAGTGACCAATTTTAAGATCTCATTTATCACTATATGATTAGTGAATTAGTTAAGGTTTGAAGCATAAACGTCTGGTAATTAGAAGCAATTTTGCACCAGACCCTCAGATGAGGTGATGGATCAAAGGCCAGGGTAGAAAATGGGCCATCGCTCCCACAGTGCTCAGCACCAAGAGAGAGGGGGCAAAAGGAGAGAGGCCAAAATAAAAAAAACCCTAAACACTGGAAATCAACCCCAAATCCCAGTAATGACATTTTATGTGAAGAATGAAGCAGTAGAAACTGCAGTATGTAAAGAGCCTTAAGAGACGAGACAAGAAACCTGCTGAAGGACAAGGAGCAGGCCAGAAAATTGCATGTTATGTTTATATTTATCTTCTGGAGACTTTATTCTTGAGGTACACTTTGTGAACACCCCCTCCCCCCCCAAAAAAAATTCCTACCAGGTGGCAAGTATAACAGTGCATTTTCTACGGAATGTGACACTAACAAGCCAATTGTGAAACGGACGGCTTTTCAAGGGCGAAAGATCCAGGGGAATAAGACATCAAGCTCATCCTTGCTGCCATTTAAATCAAGCTCGGGCAAAACGGGGTCCTCTTTTGTGCTCTCCCCTGCGAAAGAGCAAACACACGAGCTGGGGTCTCTCTGAAGGAGCAGCTCCTCTGGCTGACCAGGGCCAGGCTGGGGATTTGGGCTAGCTGCTCCAGAGCATCCACCTTTCCTTCCCGACGGAGGGTTAGTGCTCCATAATCTCCAGCTCTCTTTTAATGAAATTCCCAGAGTTGTAGTTAAATCATTGTTACTGGTGGTGCGCTGAGACGTGCTGGCCTGATAAGGCATTATGGAATTTTAAGATAAGGTTGTTGTCAAACAGAAATTGCCACAAGGGTTTTGGGTCCGTTCAAAAAGCAGGGTGTGGGGGAAGGGACGTCCACTTAGTAAACTTCGGGCTGATTTTTTTTTCTGATTCGCACCTTTGATTTCTTCCTGCCGTGTCAAGGCTATCAGCCTTTGTAAAAGCCAGAGTTGCCACCGGGTAACACATCGTGGTACAGCCACTCTCCTCGCTACACCCAGCACCTTCCTTGCACCAACGCCTGCGAGGGCCGGTCGAGAGCTGTGGGTAAGAGCCTGCCCGTGACGTCCTTCCCAAAGCTGCTGCTGTTCTCTGCAGGCTGCTGGAGCCCGGGCCAAAACATCCTCCCAAATCAAGCAAATAATCTAATCAGAAAGAGCGATTGGGCTCAATTTGTTTTGAAAACTCAGTTCAACTTCAGAACTCTTCCTGGTGCAGTAAAATACGACTCCAGTAACTAACTGTGAAACGCCCAGCACACTTCCCTAGGTTTTAGCCGCAACAGCATTAATAGGAAAGGCATTATTAGACAATCGAAGTGGCTAATCTAATTACTCAGAGTGAGCTTAACAGCTCCAGTAGTGATAACGCCTATTATGAAAAATATTGTTACTCTCTCTGGGCAGGAAAACATTTCTAACATAACCATGCAGTTCAGCAGATAGCAATAAAGATGTTGGAGCAGTGGAAGAAGAAAAGCTGGCTATTTAGTCGAAGGAAGTTGGAGTGAAAGCTGGAGATTTAATTCCAGGAAATGTAAGAGAGAAAAAAAAAGAAATCTGTGTGAAGATCTGACTTATTTCCAGAAAGCAAAGCAAAACACTCCATGTACACAGAGGTCAAATCACATAGGCAGAATGGCAAAGATTTTTTTGTGTTGCTTTTTTCTAAACCATTTTTCATCTATTTTTAACCTTCTTTTAGCCCTGCAATTAAAATATTGTTTCTCAGTAGTCCAGCTGCTCGATGAACTTTTGCACTTTATACATGCAGAATGAAGATGTTTTATGAAATCAGGTCCATCGTGCTAGAATTCATTTGGGAAGGAATAAAGTGGAGGGAAACGATCACTCTGGGATAAAATGTTTATTTTTTTTAACTTTGAACACTAAGCAAAATATATCAACATAAAAACCTATGTTTTGAAATATTTGACAGACATAACAAACCCTCATGTTTTTCTTGTTGTATTAAACAAGATCTAAAGATGTTGAAAACTTTCCCACACAGTCTTTCCCTTTTGTTCTCTACAAAAAGATGAGGTAGAATTCAGAGTACAAAAACACGCATGAGGCTAACTACATAAAACACTCCTTTTTCAGACAGACTTTTATGTTTTAGCTGCCTTGCTGAAAGAAAATGTATTTTATGTACTTGCTGACCCTGAGCTACATTTACACAACTGAGACCATTAATTGCCGTGGTTGTAGATGCAGCCACACTCTTCCTCCTCCAGACTGTCCGATGGCAAAATCCTTGTCTTGGACGCACGCTTCCCACAGTGCCCCAAGAGAAGGTGGGATGGGCTATATGATGCTCATACAAACACCTGCACAATCTGCTTGCCCTGGCTGATGTCTCCAAAGCCTCTGCTGAAGGTTGCGCAGCTGTAATGGATTAAACTCGAGTAAACAACATGCGTCGATCGTGCTCAGGCTGGATTTGAATTCTCAGCACACACAGCTTGCATCCGAGAGGCGAAGTAACACTTGCAAGTGGGAAACTACTGTATCGCTAAATGAGGCGGGACTGATTATCCTCCCTACACCAGGGAAGATCTGCTGAGGACTAACTAACCTCTGATTCAGACATTCTGTTTTCAGGCTAAGAAGGCAAACTGTATAAGTGAGTTACACTGGGCATGATGCTGTCTTTTCAATTAAATGCTTTTAGCTCTGAAATTTCCAGTCCTGGACAGCAAAAAAAAAAAATGATGGCAGCTGGGCTGGCTGAAATTTCTCACATCAAAACAATTTGAGGGGAATTCCACAGCTTTGCTGGCATTTAAGTGGAAATTTTCATCTCGCTTTAAAAAAAAAAAAAAAAAAAAAGAAAGAAAAGAAAAAAAGTCATGTTTCTCAAAAGGCCGTCGGCTCTTCTCCTGTACCAGCTAGGCGCAGCCTTGCCGAGGCTGAGGAGGCACAGGCCGACCCTGCTGGGCCGCTCCCCGGGGGGCAGCCCGGTGCCCCGCGGTGGTTTCCACAGAGAGTCTCCTCGGCGGAGAGGAGT